>NC_083277.1:98237853-98550126 GCF_963506605.1 Zootoca vivipara
CACGCTATTCAGATTTCAGATCTGGAAGCTAAATAGTGCTTTTATGGCTCTGCCTGGCACATCTCCAAAGCTGAATGTAGAGACCTAGTATTTACGCCATTCATGGCAGAGGAAATATGACAGTTTGAGGAGAGGGGCTTAGGAGGCAGCTCACAAAACTGTCTTTAATAAACTTGGGCTTAATGCCATTATCCCCGGAGGGTCCAAAAATCACAGGGTTGGTTTAACAATCGCAAGAGTTCAAGCATACCTTGGGTTCTGTGTCTGCGCTCTCTGTTTCCCAGTTCTTGAGGTCATGTTGCAATTATCCCAAAATGGACTGTGAAGTCAGGAGGGTTAGAAACTTCCTTTTAAAAAAAAATCCACCTTTATCCGGCTTTTCCTTCCCAAGCTTGCAAATAAGTGGCAGGCTTGGGAGCAATTGCTCATGGCCTTTCCATATTTTCAGCACAAACAAAGCAAGCTAGAATGAGAGCAAGCCATGGGCTAACTTTAAGCAGTCAGGGTTACCAACAGCCTCTGTCCTCCACGCAGCCCTCTGATCGATTCACCTCTTTCTTTCCAATGAAGGTGGCTGCAGCAGCCTGCAGAATAGGGGACACAACACAGCAGCTTGCCTGTTGAGTACAGATGCTGGAAGCAAAGAGTCAGTTCAAAACCTGGGCAGTTGTGAAAAATCCCAAGGCCAAGCCATTCTTCCGTTGTCTGCAGACTGTCACTGTTCAGCAAGAGGGATCGGAATGCTTATCAGACATTTCAGTCTGCACAGTCAAAGTGGGGCATACACACCCTCCACTGTCCCGAGAAAACATCTAATCCCGATTTTATTTTATTCTTTGGGGCAGCAAAGATGCTGGCATTGGAAAAATGGCTGTGTGGTTCTGCCCCACCACACTGGCCAAAGGACACATGAAAGGCCAGTGCGTATTACCAGAGATATTAAGCTGACCCTTCACAGACAGCATCTGCACCGTTATACCTCTTCGACACTCATCATGGCTTCACCCAAAGAACTCTGGGAAGTGTAGTCTGTTAAGGATGCTGAGGAGACCCCCTGTTCCCCTCACAGACCTAGTCTTCCTGGGGAACTCTGTAAAAGGTAAAGGTAAAGGGACCCCTGACCATGAGGTCCAGTCGTGACCGACTCTGTGGTTGCGGCGCTCATCTCGCGTTATTGGCCGAGGGAGCCATGTTCAAATATATAAAAGGATGTCATAAAGAGGAGGGTGAAAGGTTGTTTTCTGCTGCTCCAGAGAAGTGGACACGGAGCAATGGATTCAAACTACAAGAAAGAAGATTCCACCTAAACATTAGAAAGAACTTCCTGACAGTAAGAGCTGTTCGGCAGTGGAATTTGCTACCAAGGAGTGTGGTGGAGTCTCCTTCTTTGGAGGTCTTTAAGCGGAGGCTTGACAGGCATATGTCAAAGATGCTTTGATGGTGTTTCCTGCTCGGCAGGAGGTTGGACTGGATGGCCCTTGTGGTCTCTTCCAACTCTATGATTCTATTATTCTATGAGCCGGCGTACAGCTTCCAGGTCATGTGGCCAGCACAACTAAGCTGCTTCTGGCAAACCAGAGCAGCACATGGAAACGCCGTTTACCTTCCCACTATCTACCTGCACTGGTGTGCTTTCAAACTGCTAGGTTGGCAGGAGCTGGGACTGAGCAACGGGAGCTCACCCCGTCGCAGGGATTCGAACCACCGACCTTCTGATCAGCAAGCTCTAGGCTCCAGGATGCTGCTGCTAATGTGGTGTTAATAGTGCTTTACATGTGAAGTGCAGATGCGACTACAGAGTCTGCAGTAAGGCAGGGATAGCTCTACCATTAGGTGAGTGAGACAGCATTCTGAGGCATGAATGCAAATTGCTGTTTAACTTTCTTCTTTTTTAAATGACAGGAAGTAGGAGAGTTCTGCATCAGGTGCCAGTTTAATTTGACTGCCCTTGGCGACTCTGAACCTCGACTTGAGGAGCAGGAACGAGGCATTTGCCACCCCGCCTCAAGCAGCACCATGCCTTGGGCCAGCTCTCATAATGGTACCCGGGTTGGTTTTGATTATAGCAGGTGCTGCGAACGGATGGCTCTCCAGAATTCTGGGAACTGTAGCTTGCCTCTCACAGAACTATCATTTCCTCAACAGTTCCCAGAAACCTTTAGGGGGCGGGGAGTCATATGCTCTAAATATATGATGTGCGTGTGACCAGAAAGAAAGAAACAGGCCTCTCCTGTTCCTTCTTCCAGCAATGGATGTTTAAGCATCCCTTGCTACACACTGATATAGATGGAAACTTAGATTCAGCCCAGGCAAACCCGGTTCAAGACCATTGTCTGCAAGTCTGCTTGAGTCGGATTGCTTGCCAACGGCCAATTCCTTTCTCCTTGTGTTTCTTGCCACTGCCCCAGCCAATGGGCATGCAAAGGATATGGGTGGAAGGGGGAAGCAAGAGGTTGCCCAACTTCTGTCTCATTCCTTTCATTAGATCGTGTGTGTGTGTTTGCTGAAGTGACAGAGTAGGCAAAGCGACTTGTACCCCTTTGTCCTATGTGCTCCATTCATTCCTCAATTTTTTTATTTTTACTTTATGACATCCTTCCTCCAAAGAGCTCAAAGGCAACAGACACACTTCTCTTCCACCAACCTCTCCCCCCAGACCCCGGCGATTTTACCTTCACACAGCATAACAAACTTGTGAGGTTGGCTGAGTTGAAATAATAATAATAATAATAATAATAATAATAATAATAATAATAATACCTCGCCCATCTGGCTGGGTTTCCCCAGCCACTCTGGGCGGCTTCCAACAGAAAAAGAAAACACAATAATCTATTAAACATTAAAAGCCTCCCTGAACAGGGCTGCCTTCAGATGTCTTCTAAAAGTCTGGTAGTTGTTTTCCTCTTTGACATCTGGTGGGAGGGCGTTCCACAGGGCGGGTGCCACTACCGAGAAGGCCCTCTGCCTGGTTCCCTGTAACTTGGCCTCTCGCAACGAGGGAACCGCCAGAAGGCCCTCGGCGCTGGACCTCAGTGTCCGGGCAGAACGATGGGGGTGGAGACGCTCCTTCAGGTATACTGGACCGAGGCACTTTTTGGCCAAGGTCATCCGGATTCATTCCATCCTGGTTGGACACCCATAGTTCAAAGTAGGTGGGAGAAGTGGGTGCTGGCCAATTGCTCAGGCCCCTTCCCATTACCATCTTATAAAATCTCATTCTGGGAGCTAACCCAGGGTAGCCTCAAATTCAACATGCACTCATGGTGAACTCCAAAGGCAGAGGTTGGTGGAAAGAAGACAGAGAGAAGATCTAGCGCAGTTAGGAGAGTTCAGATTGGGCATCTTGGATGTTTGGCGCACTGGTCCAGGACTGCACAGCCCAGGCTATACTGATAAACAGGAGAGGAGTGCATTATTAATCACTACCATCATTATTTTCCCAACCTCTAAGTGCAGAGATTCTCACTTTAGCTCACAATACCAGATGCAAATACCGCAGGTCTCCACAGGGAGCTTCTGTGCCTTTTTCCCTCCATCATTAGCATTCAGACTTAAATCATCTCAAATAAACTGACACACACTAAGTGGTATTACTGTAGTGCTAAAACGAGCAAATCAGTTGACTTTGTGGATATCTGCTGACAAAATATGTTAAATTTTACTTTCATCACAAGAATGATCAATTTTTAATTTGTTTAAAATCGCGTTCGTGGGCCTACACTACAGGCAGCCCTGCAGAGTTCTCGATTTCCGCCTTTCACTCTGCAGCAGCACATCCTCCATCTGGCCACCTGGTAGAAGCACTGCCCACAAAGGAGGTTTCCTCGGCATGAACAGTGCGAGACCTGGACACCTCAAGGGACACTGCAGCCCTGCAATAACATGAATGAATCAAAGAACACAAGAATGGAGGGCACCAGAAATTCCACTTAAGATGTTCAAGAAGCAACATCACCACCACCATCACGTCCAGATATAGAGCCCAAATCAGAACAGCAGGTGAGAACAAGGGTGAACAAGAGGCATAGAAAAACAGAACCTGCCCTCTGTACCCCATCTTTTCCTACATTAAAGGACCATTTAAATGAAAGGCGGAGATTGTGAAGCAAAAAACCACTTAGCCATGCAGATTTCCACATGACCCACTTTCCCTGTGCTTGCTAGAATCACATGCCAGTAATTTTCAACCTGGGTAGAAGCTGCATTGATGTGTGACACCCACAAAAGTTAAGGTCAGGCACACATCTTCAGGCTGCTTCCAGATGGGTGGTTCTTAGCACTACTCTGTCATTATATACCCTCACATACTGACATAGTTCAGTTGGTAGAGCATGAGACTCTTAATCTCAGGGTTGTGGGTTCAAGCCCCAAGTTGGGTGAAAGATTCCTGCATTGCAGCGGGTTGGACTAGATGACCCTCGTGGTCCCTTCCAACTCTATGATGCTATGATTGTTCCATCCAGAGTACAGAGCACAGAATAATATTTAGCATGGATGGGGCCATTTAGAGCTCAGCACAAATCCACTACAACCCTTGTGGTGGGGCCCTAATTTATAGTCCACATCTACTTTTTGGAAGAAGAAGAAAAAAAAGATGTTTGACTTAGGGTTAAAAAGTATAACAATGTAATGCTATAATGTTGTTGTTTTTAAATAAATAAATAAAAGAAGACTTGGAACAAATATCTGCAAATATTCCAGGGTCACAATGTTACCTTTCCAAGGGAGATATTTCAAAGCCAAATTCACATACACGTTTTTAAAAATGCGAAATTTTAAACTCAGCGTTTGACATTTAAGTGTTTGGGATGTGTTGCTATAGGCTTGATTGTTTTGATGTCAACAGGTTTCAGATACAAATTTTCACAAGCTGCATGCTATAAATTGCTATTGCCAAAGGCTATAAGTTTAAAAGGCTGTAAGGTTTTTGTCACAGTGGCCGGAGTGGGCTACTTCAGAGTAACGACGCTACGCAGCTCTGCATTTTATTCTTTTATTGGTGCTGCGTATTTACAGTGCTGAAGTCATTGCTATTTACACGGAGTGATGTGGTCAGTCGGTTTCAGAACCTCCGAATGGCTTTTGGCGCGTCTTTCTCCAACACAAAAGCTTTGGCAGACCCATCCTCTTTCCCCTCCTCTTTCTCCGTAATTCCAGAGTTGGGGGGATGGGTCTCCCCCCCTTATTCGCCCCTTCCTGTCCCACCTGGGACCCTGGCTCCTCTACCTTGCCTGAGCCTCGGCCCCGACTTCCTGCTTCCCCACTGGCATCGGAACTCTCTCTGCTTTCCCCTGTGCTCGGGGATGGGCTTGAACTCAGGAGGGGAGGGACTTCGCGATATCCCCTGTCCCTCACAGTTTTAAAAAAGCAAACAAATAAACAAACAACTCATTACATGTCTACTCTCAAATATAACCGTGCATTAAATATTGCTGCCAACCATCACATATGGAATGCCCTTTTCACTCTTATCTTCTGGGGAACGCTGAGTTCTGGGGAAGCTCCTCAGCAGTCCTAGGCCCCCTTGTGCCCTGGGCAAGATGTACTGGTGCCTCTGAAACTAAGAGAGATCATGGACCAGAAACTCCAATAGTTTGCTTTTTGACACCTTCCACGCTCTGGCAGTGACGTCCTCCATGGCCACTGGGATGGGGTCTGCTCTATTTCTCCTCCTCACCTCCCTCCCTCCCTCCTTCCTTCTACTCCACGGGTGTCAAACACAAGGCCCGGGGGCCAAATCCGGCCCGCCAGACCTCGTCATGTGGCCCGCCGAGCGCCCCAGCCAGCGGGACCCAGCAGCGGGACCTTGCTGCTGAAGCGCCGTGCCGACAAAGCGCCGACAAACAGCTGGGGCCGAGGGGGTAGAAAGGCGGCCGGAGCAGCGCTGCGTGGAGCGCCCCGAGCCACAGCAGGAGAAGGAGGAGGCAGCTTGCTGGGTCAGCACCCAGCAGCGCCGCACGGAGAGTCCCGAGCCTCTGTGACGCAGCAGTGCTCTGTAGCACTTTGAATCCTCCTCCTCCTGCCACGGCTCGGCGCTTGGAAACGGCAGCTGCTGCTTCTTCTGCTGCTGCTGAAGCACAGACAAAGCACCCAGCAGCGCCGTGTGGAGGAGGAGGAGGATTCAAAGTGCTACAGAGCACTGCTGCGTCCCAGAGGCTCGGGACTCTCCGCACGGCGCTGCCGGGCACCGACCCGGCAAGCCGCCGCCTCTGCCTCCTCTTGCCTCACCTCCTCCTCCTCCTGCCGCGGGTCAGCCTCATGAACGTGAGCTCAGCAGCGGCTCAGCCTCACGAATGTGCAACTCTGAGGCTTTACGCACTTCTCCTAAAACGGACACCCGCTGCCTCACGCTGCACAGGAAATGCTTTTTGCCCCTGGGTCCCTTCGTGCTCTTTTCTGGCGCTGAATCAAGGCAGCAACCCCCCCCTTCCCTTTCTTTCTTCCTCTCTCTCGTTCTTATTCTTTCTTTCCCTCTCTTTCCTTCCTTCTTTATCTCTGTCTTCTCTCCCTCTTTCTTTTTATTTCCTTCTTTATTCCTTCTTTCCTACTCTTCTTTCACCTCTTTCCTTCCTCTCTCCCTCCTGCTCCCTCTTTTCTTTCTTTCTTTCTTTCTTTCTTTCTTCCTTCCTTCCTTCCGTCCTTCCCATCTATCTTCCTCTCCCTCATTCTTATTCTTTCTTTCCCTCTACTTCCTTCCTTCTTTCTCCCTTTCTGTCTTCTCTCCCTCTTTCTTTCTTTTTCTTTCCTTCTTTATTCCCTTCCTTATTTCCTACTCTTCTTTCTCTCCCCTCTTTCCTTCCTTCCTCTCTCCCTCCCACTCCCTCTTTTCTTCCTTCCTTCCTTCCTCCCTCCCTCCCTCCCTCCCTCCCCTCCCTCTCCCTCTCCCTCTCCTCAGAAACATAGGATGCTGCTTTATACTTCTGGCCCTTAAACCCTGGAACCAGGAGAGCAGCTCCAGTGAGTCAACCTCAGCCAGTCCCTTTGGTGAAGGGTGGTGGCTCACTGGCAGAACATCTGTCCTGCATGCAGAAGGACCCCAGCATCTCCAGGTACTAGTAGCTCTGCAAAGGTCCTGCATGAAACCCTAGCGAGCCTCCACCACCCAGTGCAGTTACCAAAAATCATTTTTCAATAAATTGTACAATAATTGTACATTTGAATATCTACTTGCCATTATTCTGACTATGTTTCTGCTTTCAGAGCTAGTTATTACTTACATTATTACAAAAAACAGTAATAATTGAATGCAGTGACAATAATTTATGATAATAAAGAGTGGACACATAGTCCTACAGATACAACCGGCCCTTTGAGGGTGACCAAACTGCTGATGCGGCCCCCGATGAATTTGAGTTTGACACCCCTGTTCTACTCATTGCAGGAGAAGAGTTTGACCAACGTTACTGATCTTCTACCACACACACTCACCAAACTTGTTAGAGTCTAGGCCAGGCACCCCCAAACTCGGCCCTCCAGCTGTTTTGGTACTACAACTCCCATCATCTCTAGGTAACATGACCAGTGGCCAGGGATGATGGGAATTGTAGTCCCAAAACATCTGGAGGGCCGGGTTTGGGGGTGCCTGGTCTAGGCAGTGCTTTCCTTCTAGGGGAAAAAAAAAGAGGTGCTTGTACTCAACATGAAGTTGTAACAGTAAGTGCCACACTTTGAACTGGTGATTTTCTTCTAGGGGAAAAAAAAGGTGCTGTACCCCTCAGTTCTTAGCAAGGGGGAAACTCTGTCCCATGCGAAATGTGTGTGTGTGTGTGTGTGTGTGTGTGTGTGTGTGTGTGTGTCTAGGGTGGAAGGCTGAGGTTGGTGGGCAGCAAATCACTGCACAAAGCTGGAGCTGGCACAGATGCCATCAAATAATGGCTATAGGGCAGAACAGGGAACTCCTGGCTGGAGGGGTGACTCAGGCATCAATCCATAGGTGGAGAACAGTTGCAGGGCAGGTCAGAGTTGTCCAAATGCCCCCCAGCCAAGCCCAGAACAAAGTGGTGGGGCCCTAATTTATAGTCCACATCTACTTTTTGGAAGAAGAAATAATAATAATAATAATAATAATAATAATAATAATAATAATCCCATCTGACTGGGTTGCTCCAGACATTCAGGGCACAATTAAACATTAAAGCTTAAAAAGCTTCCCTATACAGGGCTGCCTTCAGATGTTTCCTAAATGCTCTATAATTACTCATCTTAACATGTGATGGGAGGGCATTCCACTGGGTGGGTGCCACTACTGAGAAGGCCCTCTGCCTGGAGAGGGGGTTGGTGAAATCCAAGGCTATCGATAGCTGTTAGTCGTGATGGATCTATGCTACCTTCAGGATCGGAGGCAGCCTGCCTCTGGATATCAGCCATTGAGAAATTACAGCAGGAAAAGGCTGTTGCTTGTGGGCTTCCAGTTGACGTCTCATAGAATCATAGAGTTGGAAGGGACCTGCAGTAAAATGCAGCCGTCCCTTATGGGGATCGAACCTGTGACCTTGGCATTATCAGCACCACGCTCCAACCAGCTGAGCTATCCAGCCCTACCAGTGTGGGAAACAGGACATTGGGGTAGGTAGGCCATTGGTCTGATGCGGCACAACTCTCTTTCTGTTCGTTGTGATACAGCAGTGAGCAACAGCTATCAATACTGCTGCACGCTAAATACTATTCCTTGTCAGCTATTGAATATTGCATAGTCAAATATGGGAGTCAAATATCATTTGACGCCCAATCCCAGATATTGTGAGCACTCAGAAAATACCTAGAGAATATTCTTGTGTAACATGCAGTACCGAAATTGTTCCCAAAGCTGCCTCCAATATAAAAACAATGTTACATTATTTGCCTCAAGGTGAACAGTTCTGTCTTCCTCTCTGAACTGCCAGAGATATGCAATACATTCACACATGCCTGTGTGGTGTAGGGCTCAGAGTGCTGGTCTAGGACCTGGGAGACTAGAGTTCGAATCCTGAATAGGCCATGAACCTCCCTAGGTGATTTTGAACTAGCTGCTGTTGAGCTAGCAGCCTAACCTACCTCACAGGGTTGTTGGGAGTATAAAATGGGGAGGAGGAAAACTATGTATGCCGTCTTGAGCTCCTTGGAGGAAACAGGGGATAGAAACATAAAAAAATTAATAAAATACACATTGGCTTGTTATATCAGAAGTATGATTTAAATGTTTTGGGAACCCCAAGGGAGGCATGATTTTTTGTGGTTTCATCATTCCTTGACTGCGGGCAATTCCTTTAATTGTTACATAAGCTTCGTAGGCTGAACCGCCCTGGGAAAGCAGCAGTTCCCATTTTTAAGTGGCACAATTCTCTTAGCAAACTTTTGTTTGTTCGTCCCACAGCACAGGAAATACAGAACCGGCATAAGAGCATCCCTTGGAACAACACATGAGAGAAATTAGTTTCTGGATTCTTCTCCATAATGGGACCCACAGATTTAGGCTAGCCTTGAAACCATTTACCTTCCCGCTGTAGCGATACCTATTTATCTACTTGCACTTTGACCTGCTTTCGAACTGCTAGGTGGGCAGGAGCTGGGACGGAGCAACGGGAGCTCACCCCGTTGCGGGGATTCGAACCGCCGACCTTCTGATCGGCAAGCCCTAGGCTCTGTGGTTTAACCCACAGCGCCGTATAAATTTAATAAATAAAATAAAATATAGGCGCGAGGCGAAAACGTTCCCCTTCGATCAGGTTTTTGGCTGGTTATTAACCAACAGCCCTTTAAATGAGGCTGTTGGATGGGGAGGGATTTTGTTGTTTTGGTTTAATTATTTACTTGTGTTTTATCTTGTATTTTATTCAGTGAACTGCCTTGAGATCTTTTGATGAAGGACAGTAAAGTAATTAAATAAACAAGCCAATTTAGTGGGGATGGGGAGGCTGCAGAAGGGAGGGGAAAAGATGGCCAAATATAGCATCCCCCCCTCGACTTGCCCCATGCTGTTAACAGAAGTCTTACACCAGCTGAGCAGAATCACTGGCTACAAACTGATTTGCTGAGATTGTATCAGGAAAGCCTACTTTAAAAAAAAAAAAGCAAAACTGTGCCATAGAATCTGAAAGCGCATCTCCACCTCCATCGTTCAGCCCAGACACTGAGATCCAGCTCTGAGGGCCTTCTGGCAGTTCTGTCACGGAGAGAAGTGAAGTTACAGGGAACCAGGCACAGGGCCTTCTCGGTAGTGGCGCCCACCCCGTGGAAAACCTTCCCATCAGATGTCAAAGAGATAAACAATCATACAGCCTTCCTTAGACATCTGAAGGCAGCCCTGTATCAGGAAGTTTTTAATATCTGATGTGTCATGTGTTTTTTTTTCCTATTCTGTTGGAAGCCTCCCAGAGAATGGCTGAGGCAACTCAGTCAGAGAGTAATAAATCACTGTTATTAAATTATTATTGGGAACAGAAATTACTGAGAAGGGGTGAGCAATACATGTAAAAGGTAAGGTTCACACACACATACACACAACTCCTTTTGCCCTGATTATTTTCATGGATGAAAACTCAGCATAGGCTTAGGTTTAAAAGCAGGACTTTGTTCAGTTGATTCCATGCTGTCTGGCCTTGATGGGAAGATCAGATTACTCAAGGCCCCAGAAACAACTGGGGTAGGGCGAGAGATCAGCAAGAAGTGTAAGATATTCCAAGAAAATTCACCCTCACTATCTGTTGTTTACTAGAGGCCAGGGTTAAGGTGACCTGAACAGAATATCATTTTATATATTCCTGTACGCATACCACCACCACCAAATCTGGAAATCGAACCCTTCTTTTAGAGGCAGATGGAAGATTTCAAGTATTTTGCGACTTCCTGGCTTACAGTGTGCAGAAGAAAACCATGGACAGCATCCTATTAAGGATCCAGAACTACAAAACCAGCTGCTCTGGACTTCCTATGTAATGGTATCTCTTGAAGGAAGCGCCACAGCCTCATTGCAGGGCTTGTGTTTGTAGGGAGCTCTCTGTGTGTGTGCGTGCGCGTGGCCACGAGCAGGGCACCACCTGTACTGCACACCAGACAGAAATCCAACAGGTGTGGATTTTCCTGGCAGAGAAACGACGTAACGGGCGAAGCTTTTTTTGCACCAAGATCCCTGCCTGCCATGCAGCTGTTTTCAGGTTCAGAGCCCCCGCCAAGAAAGGTGGCCGTGGCTCCTTGCTCGATTTAAACCCACTCGCCAGTTAATTCGATAAAGGGCGCTCCGCGGATTGCGAGGGAGAACGACATCTGCAAATTATATTCGCATACAGTATAGGCTGGGCTTCTGCGTGCGTCTGAGACACAGAGAGCTGCCTCCCTTTTTCTCCGCTCTGCTACAACTTGCTTACACATCGCGCGTATCCATGCGGGCAAATCGCCTACACAGCATCGCGCGGGGGGCTGGGGGAGAGGGCGGGCACCGACTCTGCCCGCTCCCGCACCGCGCGGACCGTGCGCACGACGCTTGCTAATGGGGATCTAATGCTTAGGCTGGTTATCTGCGCCTAAGACGTGCGCCTGGACAAGCCCTCCCGCCTCTGAGCAAGGCAGCCCCGGGCAGCGGCGAGGTTCTCACGAGAGCTCTCGGTGGAACGAATCGGGAGCGGAAAGACGTGTCCGTTTCTCCCTCCCTCCCTCCCTCGCTGCACAACCCGTCCAAGCAGGCAAGGGAGGAGCCCCCGCCTCCACCGCGCACGGATCTGGCCGCCCCCTCGGGGGCATCCCGCGCTGCAAGGTCTCTGCGCCTTTAAATATCCCGAGCTACGGCTAAGCAGGCACCTTCTCCAAACATTTAGGCCCATTAACATTGTTAAGCAGTGAGTTAGGGAGTGTCAGAAATGTGCTATTTTCACACGCAGGCTGATTGATGAAGGGCGACGCGCGCAGGGCCCCGGGTTGGCAGCGAGACAGGCTTGAACAATGAGGGGGCCCCCAGCCAGCCAATAAATACCAGCCTCTAATCTCATTCCCCCCACGTGGGGACGGACAGGCAGCCCGGCCGCGGCAGCCATTGGGCAGCTCGCAGCCAACCAGTGTGCGCCAAAAAGAAGCTTCGCGCTCCCGTTGGCTAGCCGCGTCCCCTTTTGTTCTCGCCACCTCGGCGGGGGTTTAACCCTTCCTTCTCCCTTCCCCCACGCCGAAAAGGGGGCCGGAAAGCTGAGGAGGCGGAGAGGAGGCGCCAGCTTGCATCGCAGTGCGGGAGAGGCTGCAAAGAGACGGGCAGGGAGAGGGATGGCATGCTTCTGTGGGGCGGTACGAGCCTCAGGATAAGGATCGTCGCGAGCATAGCGTTTTACTAGCCACCCACCCCACTCCCCACGCGCCTTTCTACCAGCGCTGTGTAGGGTGTCTCCAGTGTGGCTCCCAGCGCTCTGTGGCGCAAGCAAATCTGTTTTGCATGCAAAAGGTCCCAGGTAACCAGATTCAATCCCCAACGTTTGCAGCTAGGGTTGGGCAAGCTCCGTTTTCTGAAACCCTGAAGAGTCGCTGCCCGTCAAGGTAGACTGCACTGAGTTAGAGAGGATCTACAGTATGGGTATAAGGCAGCTTCCTAGGGTCCGGGTGCCCTTTTGGAGGTCTCTCCACACATGCATCCCGCCCCGATCTTCCTCTTCTGTTGCAAAGGGACGAGTGTCGTGTGGCACTACGAAACGAAGGGAGCATTAGCAAAGTAGCAACCCCGCCCCAAGGCAAAAAGCAGAGGCAGGGCCACGTCCCGCAGCCCTCAAACAAGCCTTGGAAATGAACTAGGAGCAGGAGGTCTGGGTGGTTGGAACAAGCCCTGGTAGGCCTGCAAGTGGAAACCGTCGAACCAGGCCGGACCATTGGTCAATATATATAACTCCACGCGCCCCGCGGCACAAAATCGTCTTACCCGGATTCTTGATGCTTCCTCAGCCTGCGGTGGGTGGGTGGATGGGCTCCTAGAAGGAATCCCGTGGCGCGCAAACACTCGAGGCGTCCAACGAGCACATGCACCAAGCTCGTTACCCACCCAATTCGCCAACACGCCGAAGCTTATTGCGCGCTTATTCCGGAGTAAATCACCTCGATGACAACGGGATCATTTGTGGATGCACCCGAAGGTGATAATGCTGTTCAAATTGCTGGCTTGGGGCCCATGATTTGTGTGTGGGTGAGAGAACGAGATTCTAGCGCTGCAGCCAGATTTGGAAAATAGAAACTACCCCATTCCCCCACCAAAAAAAATAATAAATCCAGAAGGGACGGAGGCAACAAAGTGCGGTCGTGCAATGCAACAACCCCCGGAGTACCTTCCCCCAAATCTTTTAACAGGCCGCTTTCAGTTCTGCTTCCCGCCACTGGGTGGCAGTACACCTAGACGGCCATGCTCCTGCTAGTAGAGAGGGGCTGCGGGCAGGAGGGCTAAACCATTTGGGAGGCGAATGTATGACCCACTTCCTGGAGGAAGAAGGTGCGAGGGTGCGTTGGATCCACGTGGGCCAGGTGAGCTGGTAGGGTACCAGACGGCTCAGTCCAGTGGACCAGACTCCGAAGGAGGATGCTCCATCGTCTCGACCACATAATTTCCTCTCTTGAGGCTCTTTCATTCCCTCCTCCCCGTCCTTTTCTCAGCGTTTCTCCCACAGATAAAGTTGCTGTTTTCCTTGAACCTCCAAAAGTTCTCCAGTAGACTGTCTGTGATGAAGCTGGCACATAATTATGGGGAATCAGACGGGCTGGACAGACCAAGGAAATGCCTTCAGGACCCCCCCCCCCCAGCTTCTATAAACCACACAAAGTCTTCCCTCCACCTCATAGGGGGAAAGCAACACAGTTATTCTCTCGCCCCACCCAATACGCAGCAGCATCTCAGACAAAAAGTGGACCATATATCATGCTTGTGGAACCTGTGTGGTATTGTTTACTAGGTCCCTGAGATCCACCAACTGGAAACAAGTATTTTCTCTTAAGGGCTTAGTGGGCCAGGTATACCCTTAGATTTTTTTACTTTTAAAGTGGGGCAGGTTGGCTATTGAGTACAAGATCAGCCCAGGATTTTGTTTCCTTTACCAGAGCTGAGATCTGAGCCCTTTCACACACAAAAAAAAACCCCCAAAGTTGTCTTCCTTTCAGGAGAGGTGTTTATTTGTTGACACTGCTGAGCAGCTGGAAGCCAGCAACCCTTTACTGATCTTCCACAAGTCACCCGGAACTGTACCTGTAGAATAGATCCCCATCTACCTTTGGTCCACCCCTGGTTTAGAGAGACAGCGGCAGCCCTCCCATTCTCAAATTCACACTAGCTGTTGAATAGTTAAGCCTGCCTCCCATGTATCCCGTGATCATCGCTCCCCCCCCCCAATATGCGGTATAGCAGGCTGGCAGGAATTCCTTCCAACGCCACGATCTAAGAAGTCACCGACTAAGCAAGTGAACAATCAAATGCAGCCAATTTGGCTAGGGCTGTGTTGTGAGGGATGCCAACAGAGAAGGGGGGAAAGGAAAGGAAACTGGCACTGGCAGCTTTTGCTACCACCTGCGTAAGGACTGGACACCCGTTGGCAAATGTCCACTAGTGCTCCACCCACCACCCACCCCCGCCTCTCTTCCTCCCCTCGATCTCCAGTTTTATATTCCAGGAAGCCCATTGCAACTTACTGATCTAATGACCTGTTCAGTCCAGGGTGCGACTGAAAGGGATAAGAAGGTTGCATAGAGCTGCTCTCTTTACCTTTGCTGGGCTGCAGCATTTGAACCCAGGATCTCTTCCACTCCCCCTTAGCCAATGCACTGTGCAATATTTATCACGGTCGCCTGTGCGTGGTCGTACAGATGCATCCCGGCCTGGGGATATTAGCCGGGCTGCTGAAGCCCAAACACTCAATCACATCAGAGAGGCGAATCTTCTGCTTCTGCAGCACTGTGTGGTGTGTTTTCACAGGTCGGTTGCCGCATCTTGACAAAGTAGACTCTAGCCTAGGAAAGATCATCGTACCATCATGTTGCAGCCCAGTACTAAGCATATTTGCACAGACCTTTTCCTCACCATTCAGTGGGGTTTGCTTTCTGGTAAGTAAGATTGCAGCTTGAAAGTCTCAGACACCGCAGCAGTCCTTGCCTTCTTGCAGTTACCAGGCAAACAAGGCTCTTCTGGAATCAGCTGTTCAAGGACACCAGAGAGAGAGAGAGAGAGAACCAATTGTTTCTGCTGGCTTGGGAACGTTATGTGTGCCAGTTATTGAGACATTGCGTCAGAGAGCTACTTGGATGTATATACCAGATCACAACCTCTCATTCCTGATTAATGAATCAAATGCACCTACCGTCCTCCAGTTTCCATATCCACACTTAACCTAGGAGTAAGACCCATTGGACTTAATGGGGTTTACTTCTGAATAGAAGACGTGGAGGATTGTCATTGTACTGTAACTGTTTCAAATCCCATTGCGCCCATAAGCATGCATGGAGAGACTAGGTGCATGTGTGCAAAAAAGAAGAAGATGGAGATTCACCCCTTTGTTCTTGTTTAATATACCTAGTTGTCAGATTTGGTTTGGGGTTTTTTTTTTGAGGTGATGAAAACATTATACCGCAAGGGATTTTGAATTCTTTAACACTTGTACATCAAATTGAGATACCAGTCTGGACCACAACTTTTGGTAAAGGGTCCCAAAGGCTTTGCAACCAAATCACGCCCTGATATTCTTATGAAGAATTGGGTATGTGAAAATGCAGTAGGTGAGAAATGAATGCCGCTAGTCCTCATGGTTGCAGGCATTAACATTTCTGCTCAGAAATACAGGCTTCTGTAATTGTAGTTAATTAAGCAACACTTCTTAGACATTCCCCTCCATTTCAAACAAATTGGTTATGGCTTCCTGCTGACCTTTTGCTACCACTGCCTCTTGGAGCCCATCCCTTTTTTCTAGTCTCGCCCTGGGCCCCTTCTAAAATCAGAGCAAACTCCCCAAATTTATAATCCAAAGCAAGAATATTTGCAGTGTTCACCTCCTAAATCCAATCAAAATAATGGGGCTTTCTATCCATTTTTTAAAGCAAAGACCCCCCTGGCTTTGAGCTCCTTAGAGCACAATTTGCCAGCCAGATCTCCATGGCAGCCAGCTGCTAATTTATTACATCTATTTACATTGTGGTTGCCACCTCTTCAAGAGAAAAGAAAGAAAGAAAGACCAGTACTCATTTGTATATGTTGATCCAGTTAGTTTTTTTTAAAAAATAAATGTATGCAAACTTATTGTCTAACACTGGGGCCAAGCTTTTTGGGGAAAAAAACGGGTGGAAATGAGAAGAAAAGAATAAACACAAGCCAGAATAAGACTAGTCACGTGGCAACCCCAATGTACATTTTAAACAGAGCATTACAGTAAGGTGGTGGCCTTAATAACAGAGCCTATAGAAAATATAGTGAAGCCCCATCTCAATCTACCATCCAGTGACAGCAAAAGTGAAGGCTCTGAGCTGTTCTTCGGGAGCAAGCTGGAGCACACAGCTTTCGGAAGACTCAAATCCAAAAGCCCATTTGCTCTCTGTTCCTCCTGTGGCAGACAGAGCACATGTCAGAATTTGTCTGGGAAAGGAGGCAACGGGACTGATGGATTCCCCTGCCAATTCATTCATGCAGGCTGGACACGCCGGTTTTGGCACTTTTCAGTGCATTTCAAAACAGCGCATACAGCAAGGGGGGGATTGACAAAGTTCTTTAACCTCTCTCCCCAACACACACACACCATGCCTTGCACCTTTGCAGAAGGCCTCTGTTGGCTGCAAGGGCAGCTCAAAACATTTTGCTGTGTGAGCCTAAGGAGAAGAGAGCACGCACGCTCATGTCATTTCCACATACAGAAGCCAGCTGGACTGACGACTGAATTTTGCTTCAGCACCGGTAACAGGATGGAACACCTGGGGGCAACAGACTCACATACGGGAGTTTGCCCGCACGGCCCACGCATCTCTGCCCTCCCAGCAGCTTGCTGCCACTTCACCGAATCTGCCGCCTGAAGCAGCTGCCTCACTCTGCCTAATGGTACAGCCGGCCCTGATCAGCTGCTTACTTTCTGACCCAGAAACTCCAGCGGGCCCAGAAACTCCTTACGGGGTCCCAGCCGTGGGACCATATTCATCCAGTGCTTTACCAGCTGCACTGGCTCCCGGTGGAGTACAGGATCAGATTTAAGGTGCTGGTTTTGACCTTTAAAGCCCTATGCAGCCTAGGACCTTCGTACCTATGGGACCGCCTCTCCTGGTATGCCCCGCGGAGGACCTTAAGGTCCACAAATAACAACACGTTGGAGATCCCGAGCCATAAGGTGGTTAGATTGTGCTCAACTAGGGCCAGGGCCTTTTCAGTATTGGCCCCAACTTGGTGGAACGCTCTCTCTCACAGGAGACTAGGGCCCTGCGGGATTTGACATCTTTCCGCAGGGCCTGCTGCAAGACGGAGCTGTTCCGCCTGGCCTTTGGCCTGGACTCAGTCTGACCCCTATGTTTTCCTCCCTTATGGTTTTTGACTTGGGCCTTTAAAAAAAATGAGGCTGCATTTAAAAATTTAAATGTAAATTGTATTTTAACCTGTATTTTAACTAATTGGTTTTCTTTCTTTATGTCTTATTGTAATTTTGCTGGTGTCAGCTGCCCTGAGCCCGGTTTCGACTGGGGAGGGCGGGGTATAAATAAAAATTTATTATTATTACTATATTACTGCAGGCTACTGCCTGACCAGACTTCCCTTTCTTGGGTGCGCAGGAGAATAATGCTTCTATCTGCAAGAAGGCTGCAAGAAGCAAGGAAACCTGGTCTCTGTTCATTTCATGGCATGGTTGCTGTCGTGAGCAGACATGAAACCTAATCTGGGTGTGGCAGATGTAGTTCATTGCAACCGTAGCCCAGCTTCTACATGAATAATCGGAGGCTAATCTAAAGACAAAGAAAAATAGGGTTGCCACACGTCTGGAATTTTCCGGACATACCCGGAATACTGCAGCCACAAGCAGAAATCGGCGAAATGCCCAAGAAAATCCAGGTGTTGGCAGTGTCATTCATGCCACTCAAAAATGTCCAATTTCAACTTTTCTGTCTGGATCTTCACTTTTTGAAATGCGGCAACCCTAGAAAAGTCCAAAAGAGAAAGGTGTGTTTATAGTCAGCTCATCCCTAGGCAACTTTCCGCTCCCAAGCATTAACTGCCAATCACTGGCCTGATTCTCCTTATAGGTAAAAGGTGAAAGGTAAAGGACTCCTGGACATTAAGTCCAGTCAAAGGCAACTATAGGGTGTGGCACTCATCTTGCTTCAGGGCTCGGGAGCCCGCGTTTATCCACAGACAGCTTTCCAGGTCATGTGGCCAGCATGACTAAACCGCTTCTGGCCCAACGGGACACTGTGACAGAAGCCAGAGCGCACGGAAATGCTGTTTACCTTACTGCCACAGCGGTACCTATTTATCTACTTGCGCTGGTGTGCTTTCAAACTGCTAGGTTGGCAGGAGCTGGGACAGAGCAACGGGAGCTCACCACCGACGAGTGGATTCGAACCGACAACCTATTGATCAGCAAGCCCAAGAGGCGCAGTGGTCTAAACCCGCATCCCTGTACTCTTTCTGCTTATACCAACCAAACCAAGCCATGATATTCCTTCTAGCTCATCTATACCACTCTTCCCCAACCTGGTGCCCTCTAGACTATTTGCACTACCACACCCATCAGCCAATGTTACCAATGGTCAGGAATGATGGGAGTTGCGATGCCTACAACATCTGGTTGATGTTTTATTGTGTTTTGGAGGATTCCCTGGTTCTGAATGGGGTAACTGTGCCCCTGAAGGACCAGGTGCACAGCCTGGGAGTCATTTTGGACTCACAGCTGTCCATGGAGGCGCAGGTCAATTCTGTGTCCAGGGCAGCTGTCTATCGGCTCCATCTGGTACACAGGCTGAGACCCTACCTGCCTGCAGACTGTCTAGCCAGAGTGGTGCATGCTCTAGTTATCTCCCGCTTGGACTACTGCAATGCGCTATACGTGGGGCTACCTTTGAAGGTGACTTGGAAACTACAACTAATCCAGAATGCGGCAGCTAGACTGGTGACTGGGAGCGGCCGCCGAGACCACATAACACCAGTCTTGAAAGATCTACATTGGCTTCCGGTACATTTCCGAGCACAATTCAAAGTGTTGGTGCTGACCTTTAAAGTCCTAAATGGCCTCGGTCCAGTATACCTGAAGGAGCGTCTCCACCTCCATCATTCTGCTCAGACACTGAGGTCCAGCACCGAGGGCCTTCTGGCGGTTCCCTCGTTGCGAGAAGCCAAGTTGCAGGGAACTAGGCAGAGGGCCTTCTCGGTGGTGGCGCCTGCCCTGTGGAACGCCCTCCCAACAGATGTCAAAGAGGAAAACAACTACCAGGCTTTTAGAAGACATCTGAAGGCAGCCCTGTTCAGGGAGGCTTTTAATGTTTAATAGATTATTGTGTTTTATTTTTTTGTTGGAAGCCACCCAGAGTGGCTGGGGAGGCCCAGCCAGATGGGCGGGGTATAAATAATAAATTATTTATTATTATTATTATTATTATTATTATTATTATTATTATTATTATTATTTAATATTTTGTTGAGAGCCACCCAGCGTGGCTGGGGCAACCCAGTCAGATGGGTGGCATATAAATAAAATAATCATCGTCATCTGGAGGGTGCCAGGATGGGGAGGGCTGGTTTATACCCTGCTCTGCAGTCTTTTCCCAGCCCTATCTGGAAGTCCCAGGGATTGAACCTTGAGACCTTTTCTATGCAAAGCAGTGGTAGACCACTGGCCCTCCTCCATGTTTTCATATGACCATTTTTTTCTGATTTGCACCCAAATTTACAAACGAGCGCCTAGTTGGAAGGGAGCATTTGCGGCAACTGTGGAGATCGTCGGATCCATTTTTCGAACTCAAGCTCCTTTTTCAAACCATCTGCTTTCTGCCCAACCCAGCCTTCAAATATATTATGTGACTTTACCATGAATGAGGATTAAGAAGCACTCTTCTGGAGCAGGCCGATGGTCCATCTTGGCCAACGACCTACCCTCACAGTAGCCTCACTTGGGCAGCTGCATATTTCTGCGTCTACGATTCTATGATTCTACGCTCGTGGGTGAAACCACGAGCAGTAGTGGTTCATGCGCTGAGCAGTGACACCAGTTTCGGTCCCGGTAGCGCTGATTTATCCACAAGGGGATAGTCCCAATAAGTTAGGAGCTTTGCGTTTTTGTCAGCCTTTGTCTCCCAGACCAGCACAATTTCAGGCATTTTTAAATTTTATTTTCAATATCCCTGAAAAATCCACTATCGCGATCTTTCGGCACGTTAAATGTCCTCACTCCTCCACGCTGTGGTTCCACAAGGCGTCCCTCCCGATTCCCCTCTTCAGGTTAGGTGAGAGCCTGGCTCAGCTGTGCACATCTCACTACTGCGGCGCACTCTTGCCCAGCGTAACTCGGAGAGGGGAGAGTCTCAGGAGGAGTGACCCAGATTGGTGACTTTGAGGCCCCTTTCGGGAACTCTTGCTTCCTCCCTCAGCGCAGTCGCCGCCTCAGCCCAGTCAGTAGCAGCTGCTGCCCCTCTTTCTGCTCCAGCTTTGTGCGTTAATCACTTCACTCCACAGCCAGTGGATGTTTACCCATTATTAATAAGGCCTGTCATCTCACTTCTTTCACCCAGGCCACCTCTGTGCCAAGGAGATCTTGGACTTGGGCGTTTTGTTTTCTTCCGTTCTTTAAAGAGACAGCAGCTTCATCTGGCTCTTTCGTGGCACATGCGCCTGTATAAGCTATGAGAATCTTGGCATTTCTTGGGTTTGGAACAAAATAGAAAAAAATTCCTTCAGTAGCACCTTAAAGACCAACTAAGTTTTTATTTTGGTATGAGCTTTTGTGTGCATGCACACTTCTTCAGATACACTAGAAACAGAAGTGTCAGACCCTTATATATATACAGAGGGTGGTGGGGGTGGGTGGGAATGGGTGATGGGCTGATGGGAGTGGTAAACCTGAGATGGCTGTTAACGACTGCTGATTACTGCAATTAGTCCGGGGGGGGGGGAGCAAGGGCTGAGGTGCTAAAGAAAGCTTGATCATGCATAATGAGATAAGAATCCGATGTCTCTATTCATCCCAGGTGGCTCCATGGTTTTAAGCTTGGTAATGAGTTCCAATTCAGAAACTTCTCTTTGCTTCGACTCAGACCAACACGGCTACCTACCTGTAATTGGGTTTGGAAGTTGGGGGTTTAACTGTGGAAGCCATTTCCCTTCCTATGAAAATAGCTCTTCAGGCCTGAGCCTCTCCTGCTAAACGGCAGCTCTCCTCCTGTCCAGCTTTTGGCCGCTTCATCTCTCCACCTTCATGGCTCTCACAGCTTAGTGGTGCAGTTAGTCCTGTGGTTAGCCAACAGAAATAGACGTTAATAATAATAATAATAATAATAATAATAATAATAATAATAATAATACCCTGCCCATCTGGCTAGGTTTGCCCAGCGCACTCTGCTCCACTACTGCAGACTGGAATCCTCCATCCGCTTAGAGGCATTCCTCAAAAGTGTGAGAAAATCCAAGGCTGGAAATCCCACAATCTCCCTCTGCCCCTCCCTGGCAGTAAAAATGCAAATATCATTTATTAAATCGCTAACTGCTTGCCGCCTTTTCATGACACCTAAAACCAGCTGCCCGAGGCAGTCTCCTCATTCTGCTTAGTGGTACGGCAGACCTTGGAAAAACAACAACAAAAGCTTCCTTTTACCTTCCAGATTCTGGACCTGGGATAGCTCAGTCGGTAGAGCATGAGAAGACTCTGAAACGCAGGGTCATGGGTTCGAGTCCCACGTTGGGGCAAAAGATTGCTGCCTTGCAGGGGATTGGGCTATAGATAACCCTCGTGTTCCCACCCAGCACTACAATTCCGTGATTGTGTGGCTGAAAAATGATGGCTGGAGCGGACCAGGGCGTCACTAAGCAGTATAAAAGAGATCTTTGTTGTGTACCCTGGAAGCAGCCAGCTGGATAGTGCTGGCCTGAGAAGTTCTGAACCCTCCTCAATTCCATATTCAGAAGCTTACCAGACTGGCAGCTGAATCTCCCTTCGGCAATGGCAACAGGACAGCATCCATGTGTGGGAATTCCCTTCCATGAGAGCTAACGGTGGCCACAAATATTAGGCAAATCCAAGGAAGATAAGGCTATCAGTGGTTGCCAGCCATGAATGCCAGTTACCAGGAATCACAAGTGCGGAGAGTGTTGTCCCACCCGGGTTGTGAGCGTCCCATGAGCATCTGACCAGCCACTTTAAGAACAGGTCATTGGACAAGATGGGGTTTTGGTCTGAACCAGGAGGGCCCTTCTTTATGTCATTATCCTTCATGGCACCCGAGAGCAGGTGGCCAGCTGAGGTGGGACAAGGGCAGGCCACCTGGCACACATAGCTCTGCCCTCCAGCTCATCGCCTCTGCGCCACGTCCCTTAGAATCTGTCACCTGAGGCAGCTGCCTTACTCTGCTTGATGGTAGAGCCGGCCTGCAGCTGTAGATCCTACAGAGCAAGAAGGGAAACACATACCTTTGGACATTTCTCTGGTGAAAATAGACATCCTATTCAATAATTACTATCATGTTTATACCCTTGTCCATCTGACTGGGTTGCCGCAGACACTCTGGGCAGCTTCCAACATATATAAAAACCATAATAAAACATTAAACATTAAAAGGTTGTATAGTGACTTCTCTCCTTGGCTCAGGGGTCGTGTAATTCCATACCCTCCAACATTCTCCTCCAGAGAAGCAACACGAAGCAATGGATTCAAACTACAAGAAAGGAGATTCCACCTAAACATTAGGAAGAACTTCCTGACAGTAAGAGCTGTTCGGCAGTGGAATTTGCTGCCAAGGAGTGTGGTGGAGTCTCCTTCTTTGGAGGTCTTTAAGCAGAGGCTTGACAGCCATATGTCAAGAATGCTTTGATGGTGTTTCCTGCTCGGCAGGGGGTTAGACTGGATGGCCCTTGTGGTCTCTTCCAACTCTATGATTCTATGATTTCTCCAATGAAAATAGGGAGTTCCTAAGGAAAAGCGGGACATTCTGGGATCAAATCAGAAACCGGGACGACTTCTGGAAATCTGGGACTGCCCCTGGAAAATAGGGACACTTGGAGGGTCTGGAATCACACACACACACACACACACACTTCACCATTCCTCCAGTCCTCACATTGTAGCAGTTGTACAGTTTTAAGCTATTGCTTCAACCTCACCTTCTGTAAGCCTGGTCCCCTAGTGCATAGATTCATGCTGGTCTGTTGCACTTGGATTTCTGAACTTGGTCACATGGGACCTTTGCTTTGATGCTGGTTCAACTATGGTCTCCCTGTGTGGCCTTCATTGAGCCAGAATATCCCCCAGTCTCAGAGAGTACATTACACATCACACCTCTTGGAGTTGTAGGCAGGGTGGGGAATAAGGTCCTTTTGCATGACAAGACAGTTCCACAGTTTATATTTACAATCCTATGCAAATGTACCGGCTGGAGGTGAGGGGGACGCTTCACCGAATGCAGAAGGTGCCCTCGGGAATGCACAGCACATGTGACACTCCCAAAAGTTATTTGAAATGGTCTGCAGGGGTCCCCAAACTAAGGCCCGGGGTCCGGATGCGGCCCAATCACCTTCTCAATCTGGCCCACGGGTGGTCCAGGAATCAGCGTGTTTTTACATGAGTAGAATGTGTCCTTTTCTTAAAAATGCATCTCTGGGTTATTTGTAGGGCGTGGGAATTCATTAATTTTTTTTCCAAAATATAGTCCGGCCCCACACAAGGTCTGAGAGACAGTGGACTGGCCCCCTGCTGAAAAAGTTTGCTAACCCCTGGTCTACACCAGCTCTGGGAGTCAAGGTCTTGCAGGAAGAGATAGCCACGCTGCTTGTTTTAAAAACTGGGCTGCAATGTTCATTTCTCAGTAAAATCAGGCATCGTCCTTGAGATGAGAGGCAGCGTGTCGGGGTGGTGGCACCTCTGAACTTACATTTTTTTTATAAAAAAAAAAGCTAGCCCTTGCTGCAGTTGTCAGGACTAGGGGAGAACACAGGCGTCTTCTTCCACAACCAAGTGGCACATTTAAAAATGGTTACAAAACAGCACATGCATTCAGGAGGGGGATGTGCTAACTGCATCAGCGACCGGGGGGGGGGGGAGCACAGGCCCAGGGTCCCCAATGACCTTGCAGGACTCTTTATCAACCCCTCAGACCTCTCCCGAGGCCACACTGCAAAGCCCTGATGCTAGCCTTGCTCAGAGTTTTCCTTGACTACTTTTTCTTGGCCAGACGATGTCCCTGAATTATGATAATGCCTCTCACTTGCCTGGATAGAGGACAGAGACTGATGTGTCCACGTGTAGAAAGCTGTCACATTTACATGCCTAGCGGATGCATCTGTCCTCAAGAAGTTTGCCTGTTCCTTTATCAAAACAAAGCAAAACAACTCGGCTACGTCCTGTGACATTGCAAAGAGGCATTTAGTGTGAACTTGTTGCTTTCGACTTTTTAAAGATTCCCTTCAGCCAGGGTCTCTGCTGGAATGATGCACAAAGGCTGCCCAATGGCAAACTACAAAGAGTGCATATGGTCCAGAGGTCAGAAGAGGTTTCAGATGAGACTCGCCCTTTCTGTGGGTTTGCTGCCCCTCGTCACTGGATGAGTTAAAACCAGCAACAGAACCCAGGGATCAATGGCTAGCATGAATAAAGCACACACATCTCCCAAGGCTACTGCAGCAGTGCCATACTGCCCTCTTGTGCCCATCTTTAATATGACAATATTTAATATGTTTTGGATCAGAGCTGGACGCCACCAGTTGAATATAACCTGAGTTGCTTGGAAGTTTGTATCTTCTTGAAGCAGGAGTGGTGAAGTCACTGGGCGATCTCCTATGTGTGCTGTAGTAAGAGTAGCAGTAGAACCACTGAAATTAATTGTTTGAGGCTACTCAAGTAAATTTATTCCAGTGGGTCTACTCTGAGTACAACTAACACAGGAAAAACCACTCACTCACTGCCCACAACTGGCATCAAATCAAAGGATCAAATGGATATTTTCCATCCTTTGAGAACTGCAGAGGAGAAAGATACAACACAAATTCAGATTTTTGTTTCCAACAACAACAAATCCCTATGCAATCACTGTTCAATGGGATTTGACCTAAATTTGCCCACTAAAACTCATCACCTTGACTGTATTTCAAATCTAATATGGTCAGTGCTTTTTTCCGGGAGGGGGGTGGGGAGAGGGGTACGCATACCCCTAAACATTTTTTGAATCTAATGGGAGAAGAAACTTTAAACTTTAAAGTTTTTAGTTTCTTCTCTAGCACGGTGCATCGTCAGTTCCATTGCTACCCCCAATGGTGGCCTCATTTCCTGTCACGGTGTTTCCTGAATCTCAGATGGAATGAGAGTACCCCTAAACATTTTTTTAAAGAAAAAAAAGCACTTGAGCATGGTTGTGAGAAGATTTCAGCTGATCCAACCTTCCGTGATCTGTTTGGGAGTGGGTGGCGAGCGACACAAAGAATTAGCCAGAAAGATGCTCATTTTTCCTCCCAGACCAACAGTTACCATAGATTTTAGATTTTCTTGAAGAATTGCTCCCTTGCACAGCCACCTCAGCACAGTGCAATACTAAAATAGACTCTTCCAAAGTAGTCAACAAGCCAAATTAAGGAGTTTGGCGGGACTATGATCTGGTGAAATTTTTTTAGCCCTCCCTGTGTCCCACCATGCCACAAACTGCTTTGGAAAGTTCTCTTAGTTTCAAAAGGTATTTCCCAGGTGGAATGGGGAGGTAATGGCTGCCCATGAAGAAAACCCTAAAATCCCCTTAGGTGTGCAGGGCATTTTTTTTGTTTTAGCTTTTATTAAAGATTTTATTGTGTAACAAACAAGCAAGTACATACAGCGTCTCCTCTCCACTTTTAATTCATAGAGTCTTTTGCGCGATTCATTTATATTCGGTATGAGACTGCTGTCATATGCAGTATGTGGTTGGGGGAAAACAGGGAGGAGAGAGATTGGGGAAAGACATGGGTGTGTGCAGGGCAAATTGCCTGACAGTAAGTTGTATATAAAGGTCAGAAATCAAACTTAAGTTGAGCGTATTGTCTTAATTCTTCCTTTTCCTCCCTTCCTTCTGTGACGTTGACCTATGATAGTGCTGGAGGTAAATTAGTTAAAGGGGTTACCCAATAAGAACCTAGGGGGTGGAGTCAGAGGGACTATAAAACCAGCTCTGGGAGTTCAGTGGGTTCAGAGTTCAGTTGGGATTGGAGTGGGAGTTGAATTGCGGGGGAGTCTGTGGGTAGGTTGAGTTAGTGTAGTGGAATACAGTGGTACCTCGGTTTAAGTACAGTCATACCTCGGTTTAAGTAAGCCTCGGTTTGAGTATTTTCAGTTTAAGTACTCCGCGGACCTGTCTGGAACGGATTAATCAACTTTCCATTACTTTCAATGGGAAAGTTCGCTTCAGGTTAAGTACAGTCTTCTGGAACCAATTGTGTTTTTAATCTGAGGTACCACTGTACACAATTGGTTCTGGAAGTCCGTACTTTACCTGAGGTGAACTTTCCCATTGAAAGTAATGGAAAGTGGATTAATCCGTTCCAGACTGGTCCGCGGAGTACTTAAACTGAAAGTACTCACACCGAAGCGTACTTAAACCGAGGTATGACTGTATGAATTGAGTCAGTAACAGTTAGTTGCTAGGAAATTCAGGGTGGAACTGGATGCAGGAAGGAGTGTGAGCAGGTATAGGAAGATATAGGCACCAAGTGTTCATAATTGACTGCAGACAGTTTCTGAAACCACACGCTTGCTTATTAAACTGCAATAAATAAGCAGAAGTTTTATGTTCCAATTTAACCCTGACTGGACTCAGTATTTTACCAGGTAGAGTCTGGTTTGTGGCAGCGGGAAATAAAATGGTGGCACAGGGATCAATAGACTGTGAAACGTCCAGGGACCCTGTGTGATCGCCACACCTTCCTTCTCTCTCTCTCTCTGTCCTGTTTTCCTTCCTCTCTCTTTGTAGTATTTTCTTTTTTTACTTTATATTATATTCATTTCATTTTCATTGTAGTATAAGTTGCAAAGTTTTTATAAGTTTTTTTTAGAGAGAGAGAGATGCTTTAATAGCCCCTCCCCCCCACTTTTGCACAGTTGCTCACGTAAAACATTTAATCATTTAAATGAATACACTTGGACTGCATACATAGCATAAATTGAAAGCACACCCCACCCCACCAAGAATCACGGGAAATGTACCGTAGCTCTATGAGGGATAAACCGCAGCTGCCAGGAGTCAGGGTGGGGAAGCAATGTACTTTAAATGTATCCTGTGTATACACCTTCTGCTCCAGTTGAAGAATCATAGAATTGTAGAGTTGGAAGGAACCATGAGAGTCATTGCAACATGGATCTTGAACCCATGACCCAGAGATTATGATAGGGTTGCCATATTTCAAAAAGTAAAAACCCAGGACACCCCGAAAGTTGTGAGTTTTTTTATTTATTTTTAAAAAAAACAACCCCAAAAACTTACAAAAACGCATTTTTTGCGTTTTACAAAAGCACCACCTTTCGGACCCCCCCCCCCCCAAGACGTAAATTCCTCCTTTGAAATCCCAGACATACGGCAGCCCTAGATTATAAGGACTCAGCTACATTAGTCAATAAACAGCGTTTTGAATGTGTTATAAACATCGAACACCAGATGGCGCCAGAGAGCAAAAGAAAAACCGATTTGATTTGTACCTAATGGTGTTTTTTTCTTTTGTTGTAACAATTTAATTCTGACTTATTTGTAGCGCTCTTCCCCCTGTGTGTAGATTCATCCTGAGTCTCATGCTCTACCAACTGAGCTATCAAAGCTGTGCTGCGCTGTTGCAGGTCTCCAGCCTGGCTGGAACAGGAACTTCTGCACACAGTTATGGGCTCACCAAGCAGGAAAGGGAGGAAAAAGGACATAGTTCAAGGAGGATACTAGCGTTAATTGAAAGGATTTCCAAGAGACCATAATAGGTCTAGGAGGCCTTGGTGGCTCCAAGAAAACAATCCTGATTCTCCTCCCCATGCAGTGGTATATACCCCGCATCAGTTCACATTTACTGTATTAGTTCGTACCCCAACATTGACTACCTGTAACTAGTACTATGGCTATTTTCACCCCAACCTTTTAGTGAATGTGCTTAGGAGCGGAACAGCGATTCTAATACTGAAATGTTAAAGTGATCAATGAATCCTTGAGGGAGAGGCTGCAGAGATCCTAGGAAGCTGACTTATACTGTACTGCTTTTATTTATTTACTTTAAAAATATTTCTTGTACAGCAGCCTGATGTTTTGTAAGAGGGCAAATATAGAAATGCATTTATAAATAAACAAATGAAAACATACTGAGTCAGACCATGGTTCCATCTAGCTCAGTATATTTTTGTAATATATTTTAAAATTTATTTTCAAAGCTTGCAATTATTCCATAACACACAAACAAACAAAAATTCTGAATAATAACTTACAATAAACTAAATATTGTCTGTATTGGCTACACTGACCGACAGTGGCTCTCTGGGATTTCAGGTTGAAGCGATTCTTATCCCAGCTCTGACAGCTCAGACAGAGCATGAGGCTCTTAATCTCAGGGTGGTGGGTTTGAGCCCCACGTTTGAGCAAAAAGATTCCTGCATTGCAGGGGGTTGGACTAGATGCCCCTCGTGGTCCCTCCCAACTCTACAATTCTATGACTCTCCAGGTCTGGCTGAGAGAAGTGCCTAGCTAGACATCGTTCTCATCCTTACAGTTCTCATCCAGCCTATGCCAGCCAGAGAAGTTATTTATTGCTCTGCTATTTGCAATAGCAAGCAGGTCTGGTAGCTTTTCCAGCTTCTCCTGGATTTTGCAGCTGCCAGGCAGATGTCTCTGCCTAGAAGTGGTTGAGTCTAAAGGTTGCACCATGCAACTTATCAATCACGCTCTGCTTGGAATGAACTGGCATCTGACCCTCCCAGACTAGCTAGCCACATCCAAGTGACATCAGTCTCTCTCTCTCTCTCTCTCTCTCTCTCTCTCTCTCTCTCTCTCTCTCTCTCTCTCTCTCTCTCTCCAGGTCTTTGCCCCCACAATGCAATGCATCATACATCCATGGCTAACTTGCTGTCCATTCCTCCTTTTCAATCCATCATGTCTCTCTAGATTGCAGGCTTGAAAAGTTATATCTCAGCAAGCATCCTCCTTAGGCAATGCAGGGAGGGAGTCTCATTCTGGACCATCGGTTAAAGCTAAGACAAAAAGACGCTTTTGCTCTGCTGCTGCCAGGGAACAGGCAGGTGAAAGGAAGGGAGCAATGCTGCGCAGTCTCATGTCCTCCCTTGCGGCAGGGATGGGAAAGAGGTGGCTCTCCAGCTGTTGCTGCTGGACCTACCGGTGCAACTCCCATAATCCCTCACCAGCTGAGTGGAGCTAACGGGAACAACATCTGGAGGGCAGGAGGTTCCCCTCTGATTGGAGTGTTAAATTTATTTCTAATTTTTTTAGATGTCTTACCTGCCCTTCATGATCACAAGGTTTCTCAAGGAAGGTAACAATAAAATACAGAATTATAACATGACTAAAATATATAATAATCTTATGCTTACATGTTTATATTTTATAAATTTGTTTGGGGATAGGAATATGTTATGTTTTGTTTAATTTGATATTGTTTCTTATTTATTGTTTCAATGATTTAATTTGCCCAATAAGTTTCAATTATTTTTGGTTTATTAATTTATGTTTGTTAATTTATGTTGGGTGGCTTAAGTATGTAATATATATATATATATATATATATATATATATATATATATATATATAACAAAAATCTGGGAGTGACTGACACGTGGCTGCAGACAGAGTTTGGCCAAAGGAGGTTTGGATGACATCTTAACTGACCCCTCCGATCCTGTGACAATATGATATATTGAGGGGAAGGGACAGAAACCTAGAATATCAAAGCCCCTATGAATAGCAGCTGATACAGCAATGTAAGATACCAGACCCCAAAGGTTTGTCGTATTATTTATTTTTAAAAGTACTGAAAACCTTTCCCCATGAATGCAACAGAGATGGCCTTCCCAGATTTTCTGGTGAGAGATTTCTACAGCATAGTGCCACCACTGAGAAAGCCCCTCTCCTTGCCTCCTTCGCTAAAACTTCTGTTAAGGAGAAAAAGTGGGATATAAATATTATATTGGGGTGTTGTTGTTTTTTTAAAAAATATTTTTATTAAATCTCCAAAAATATTTGTAATATATTTTTACCTCCAACTTACCGTAAATTTCTTCTTGACATCCCACCCACCCCTTTCCTGGTGTTTTTGTTTTTTTGTTACTTCTTTTTATTAGCTGTTTTACAATACATGTGTTTTGTTATCTAAACTTCACTATCATTAGTTCTTTCAGCAATCCATACAAGAAGTTGCGGGCAGTAACCCTGCCCGCGACTTCATGTATGGGTGATACTTTCATAGATAATCCATCAATGGTCATAAATGTAAAGATGATGATGAAGATGGAAGAGGAGGAGATTCCATGCCTTTAGCGTGTGTGGCGTTTCATAAGTGGGATGATGTTCCTTGCAGTAAACCCTGGGCCCAGGTTGCTCAGGGTTTTAAAAGCCAAAACCAATACTGCCCACCATTTTAGCGTTGCGGCACGTCGCTTGACAAAGGCTGCGGTTGGCACAGCACCTTGTGTTGTGCGGCAGCCGTGGCAGCGTAAGAAGAGAAGTTTTTTTCAGGGGCGCTCTCGCATTGGGTGGCTGCTCCCCTAAAAAAACCCCAGTCAACAGCCTTCAAATGTAGCCCCACAGAGAATGCCTTCCAGTAGTTACAGTACATACGCATGGGCGTACCCAGCATGGGGTAGGGGGGGCAGCTGCCCTCCCCTAGAAGCAGGACAGCTGGAGAGGACAGGCAGGGGTGCTGCCTGCTGTGCTCCGCCTCAGCCTGCTTGGCTGAAGCGAAACGGCAGCGGCAGCGAAGCTGCCTCCGTTGAAGGATACCTGGACCTGGACCTGGACTAACTTCAGCCCACACTCCTTCAAGTCACAGCGAGCACAGCAGAGAAAGTGCTGCCCCACAATGCTCCGCGGCACCTCATTTGAAGTTAGCCCAGGTCCAGGTCCAGGTTTCCTTCAATGGAGGCAGCTTTGCTACTGCTGCCTCTTTTTAGTCACCACTGCCATTAAAGGAGTGGGCGAGGCAGGAGTGCAAGCGTGGGTGGCTCCGTGTGCTGCCTTGCAAATGACCCCCTTTTCTCTGGGGGGTGTGCACGTTGACCATGCCTCCTGGGGGGATCCTGGCCACGTCATTGCCAGCTAGCCAATCGGGTGGCTGGGGGGGCATGGCTGGTGTGCCCCCCCTAGCTTTGGTCCTGGGTACGCCCATGTACATACGTACAACAAAAGAGGCTTGAGTCCAATGCACACTGAAGAATGATAAAACTCACATCTAATAAACACTAATGAGGGTTTGCTCAGAACCGTTAACGTTGATTAATTTTTAAAAAATGCCTCTATTACTTGCATTTTTGTTTGTTCCTGCCACATGTGGCAAAATCTTCTCTCCTGCACAAACTATTAAAGGGAAGAAGAGCCCTCCCCTCCTTTGCATCTGTCACCTATTGGGTGGTAGTGTTTTTTTTTGAGCAAATATTTTCACTGGGGGGTGGGGGTGGGGAGCCAGGCTGTGATCATGGTTACCAGCCTCTGCGGTGTCCTTCTGAAACAATGAAGCTCTCAAGGTCTTTTCGTTCTTCAGATGTTTTGCTCCCCTGGTTGCCGAGAGAAATTGGGAGCTCGGGTTGCAAATCAGTGTTTCAAACAGAAGGAGCGACTCTGCAGAATCTGCAAGCAAATGGGCCCACTGCAGAGTTCTGATTCAGCGGTTGGGAAAATGCTGTAGCTGTGCCTTCTGAAAAGCCCACTCCTTTTAATATACGGTGCCCTCTGGAAGTTATTCGACTCCAAATCCCATCACCTCCAGCATGGCCAATGGGCAAGGAAGATAGGAGCTGGGGTCCAAGGTATGGAAGGCACCATTTTGGATGCCATGGGGTAGAGTGGGAGAGGGTGATGTCAGGCCCTTTTAAAAAAAAATTGTCTGGCCTTAGAAATCTGGGCACATACAGTCAAATGGGGCATGTTCCTCTTCGAAGTCCAGGTAAATATAATGGAATTTTCCCACAGCTGAGTGCGCAAAGGATTGCAGTATTAAAGGCAGAAACAGAAGAAGAGGTGTGGGCCTCCAGCAAATACTCCTCCCCAAAGGATGATCTTCCACCCACCTTCTTTGAGGGAAGGGTTCCACCTTAGAGGCAAATATTTGCAAGGAAAAAAAACAGCCAAACAGCAATTCACAAGGCTTTAGTCACAGTCACACAACCACTCAATACATTTACAGCAGTGCCTTGAGGAGAGGAGAGCAGAGGGCACTTTTGGATAGGAATTGGCTACTACCAGCTCTTCCAGGTGTGTGTGTGTGTGTGTGTGTGTGTGTGTGTACTGCTTTCTGAGGATAATGGAGCCCTCTTTATTAGGATGCTGCACATTCTATGGCGGGGTGGCTAACCTGTGGCCCCTCCAGGTGTTGTTTGACTCTAGCCCCCACCAGCCCCAGTCAGCACAGCCAAGGACTAAGGATGAAGGGAGTAGCAGTTCTAGCAACACCTGGAGGTGCCCAGGTTAGCAAACCCCTGACCTATGGAGTAAAAACAAGCTCCAGGCTCCAGCCTGGGCTAAAAATTGAGGTTTGTTTCTGAAAATGGGCTGTGCTCTGGGACCGACACCTCCCCCCCCCGGGGGCGTGGTTCTCATCAGAGCTCACAATGGGCCTCCTTGGTTGCAATTGCACAAACACAAATGTGTGTAAGTCACCTACGTACGCTATAGAAACCGCCAATATGAATGTGTTTTCTCACAGGGGGAGAGTGATCCAGAGCACCACATGAGGTCACTGTTTCCAAGTGCTCACTTGTTCTGGAGAATATTCTAGACTCCAGTAGCTGGTCCGTTGCTTGGGGGAGGGGATGTGGATGAGGGGGAGAACAAGGGAGGTGTTAATGCTGAGTTCCTGCACCTCTTTTTTTAAAAAGAAAAATAGCACTGATTCGCCTTGCCGACAAAGGTCCGTATAGTTAAAGCTATGGTTTCCCCAGTAGTGATGTATGGAAGTGAGAGCTGGACCATAAAGAAGGCTGATTGCCGAAGAATTGATCCTTTTGAATTATGGTGTTGGAGGAGACTCTTGAGAGTCCCATGGACTGCAAGAAGATCAAACCTATCCATTCTTAAGGAAATCAGCCCTGAGTGCTCACTAGAAGGACAGATCCTGAAGCTGAGGCTCCAATACTTTGGCTACCTCATGAGAAGAGAAGACTCCCTGGAAAAGACCCTGGTGTTGGGAAAGATGGAGGGCCCAAGGAGAAGGGGACGACAGAGGACGAGATGGTTGGACAGTGTTCTCGAAGCTACGAACATGAGTCTGACCAAACTGCAGGAGGCAGTGGAAGACAGGAGTGCCTGGTGTGCTCTGGTCCATGGGGTCACGAAGAGTCGGACACGACTAAACGACTAAACAACAACAACAAGAATTAACCCATTTGGCACATGGAGGGTGCAAAGGATAGATAAGGCAATAAAAGCAGAAGGTTCTTTGAAGGTCCCATAGCATTTTGGGCATGCTAAGCTGCTTCTCCCAAATGCACCTGCGAGTTTGTTGAAATCATCATTTCAGGCCCTGCCTTGGAAGACCACACCTGAGGTTAAGGACAAGGTCTTTTATGTAGAGGAGCCTCAGTTACAGAACATGCTTGCTTGTTGCCCACTCTTTCATCTTTCAGGCATCAAGTTAAGAACCACTTTGTTTTCCTGAGCAATGCAGTGATTTTTGACAAGACCGCAGGAAGCTGCCGTGTCAGGCCATAAGTCAATCTAGCTTAGTATTGTGTACACTAGCAGTGCAAACCCTGTGGCCCTCCAGATGTTTGCGGTCTGACTCAGTAGAAGACAGCTTGCACTAGTCTTATGTTCTGTCTTTGGTGGAAAGTGGTAAAATAGAGGTGCCTTGGAATGGACCAGTAGGAAAATAGTTTCAGTAGGAATATAGTTCAGTATACAGATTATAGTTCAGTATATAGTATATAGTGATTATAAGAGGGCAGTAGGTATCTCTCCATACCCTCCAACATTACTCCAATGAAAATAGGGACATCCTATTCAACAACAATTTTAATATTTATACCCCACCCATCTGACTGGGTTGCCCCAGCCACTCTAGATGGCTTCCAACATATATAAAACATCATAAAACATTTGAAAGCAGGCATCCCCAAACTTCGGCCGTCCAGATGTTTTGGACTACAATTCCCATCATCCCTGACCACTGGTCCTGTTAGCTAGGGATCATGGGAGTTGTAGGCCAAAACATCTGGAGGGCCGCAGTTTGGGGGTGCCTGTTTTAAAGCTTCCCTATACAGGGCTGACTTCAAGTGTCTTCTAACATCAGATGTCTATAGTTACTTATCTCCTTGGCTCTGATGAAAATAGGGACGTCCTAAGGAATATTTCTCTGATGAAAATAGGGACGTCCTAAGGAAAAGCGGGACATTCCGGGATCAAATCAGAAACCGGGACAGCCTCTATAAATCTGGGAATATCCCTGGAAAATAAGGACATTTGGAGGGTCAGTCTCTCCCATATCGGAGGTACCCAGATAACCTATCTGAGGGCCTTGGGTCTTCCTTTGTGGTTTCTGTGTGGTAGGTTGCATGGTTAACACTGTGTGCCAGCTCTCTTCGAAATGAGGCAGAGATTATACACATTACTAGTGAGAAACTTATAGTAGGCTAGCCAATGACCAGGACCTAGAGGCCCTTATGTCAAATCCATTTCCCTATGGCAGTGGTTCCCAACAGGTGGTCCGGGGACCCCCAGGGGTCCGCGAGCTATGCCAGAGGGGTCCGCAAGATGCTATTAGAATAAAAATTATATTAAATATATTTCGTATGATAACAGATTTTTTGTTTTGGCCGCTTCCTGCATGAGCAGAGTCTAGCGCAAAACTAGAATTAGATAGAGGCAGTAGTTCTGCTGTATGCCATTAGGTGGCGCTTTACAAACACTACTGTTTTGCAAAGAGACAGCGCACGCATTCTACTAACGCTCACCTCCCCAAGATGCTTTGCGCGCGTCGGCTTCATTTGTGCACTACTGCGCAGGTACCCTGTCTTTTAGGATTAGGAATTAATGGGGGTCCTTGTCACAATAGCGGCTCAATGAGGGGTCCTCGAGAAAATTTTGTTGGGAACCCCTGCCCTATGGGGTATCAGTTTCACTTCAGAGGAAAGAGAGGTTCTAACAATAGGATTTGCACGTGGGTGGAAAAGCAGCCTTGGCTCGCCACCCCATGTCGCTTTGTCAAAGCAGCCCTCTAGCAAAACTAGTTGCTTACTAGGGCAACAGGCCAATTCACATATGCAAGTACACGACTTGCTTTCCGGATACTTGATTACTCAGCACTTGGTGACTCAAGTGCTGAAAACCAGGAACCAATTCCTTTGGGAAGCTTTGTTCTTGAGGTGCGGTGAGCTGTCAGGACATTTCTGTCTGTGGGGTTCGAGCAGTGATGACTCAAGTTCATACGTAGGCGTAATTTATAGTATTGATGAAGAAATGCTATCTCGTGCAAGGAATCCCACTGTGTCGGGCGATGGAAGAGTGGAATGGGTCGGCACTCCCCTGAAGCTCAGACAGACAGCAACAGAGCACAACTACAGATTTCAGGATAGTTGTTGTGGGTTGGTTGGTGGGTGGGTTAGGAAGAATGCAAGGCTTCGCCTGCAGCCCTGGCTTCAAGCAGCATAGGTGCAACATGAAGAAATCTGCATTATCACCATAGGACAGCAATGCTGCATGAAAGACCAGGCTGAAAGATAATTGCGCCTGACTGCAGGAGTGCTGGAATCGGGGACAACTCCAACATTGCATTTCAATGGCCACGGGGAGAGTGGAATTTATTAGCTGGGCCGCTCCGATGCTTCCTACGTGACATCTGGCTGCCAAATCCCCTAGGACGAGGGTCTCTTTATCCCCAGACAAAGGAGTCCAAGGGTGTGGAATGCAGGGAGAGGGTGGAGAAACAGCCTTGAATCAAGAGAATAGCGGGAGGCCCCGTCCACAGTGTTGGCAGCAATGCTCTCTCTGTTAATCACATTACTCAGCAGCTTATGCACACAGTTTAGCATATTGGCTTCCCCCATCCTGACCTCTGTTCCCAACCCCTGCTGATAGGCCCTCGCCCCCCCTTCATTTGCACTGGCTAATCAGGTGCAAGGGATAGACAGGAACATGCCAAGAGGGTGATTTCAAGATGCAGACTATCCATTCTGGAGTGTGAACTGGGATGGGATTCAAATGACAGGACTTCTGCTGCCAATTACAGCATGTTGCAATGGTTGACTTTTCACTGGGCTTTTTTCTCTCTCTCTGAATAAAGATCAGTGTTGGTTGCGCAAGCCCTCTGGGTGGGGCTGGTTCATTTTATGTTATCCGTATGAGCAAACGGTGACTAAATACAAATGTTGAATTTGGCAGTGCTAGCAGGTCATCGTTTCCTTTCCATTTCCCTATTGAAAGGGGCCCTGGGGCCTACGGTTTCAGCCTGACACGCAAAGCAAGACCAAGTTCATCACATAATACTGACTCTGTGCAATTGCCACAAACAACTTCAGCGGAGGAGCAGCAAAACATCTGGAAGCCTCATCTCATCTTGGTCCCAGTAGTTCTTCTGGAATATTCTCGTGAATAACTGAAGGGAGTTGGTTGCCGAAAGAAATAAGCACGGAATATAGATTTCTATAAAGGTTGTTTTTTTTTAAGTAAAGAAGGCTGTGTTTACACTTTTCAACCAGAAGGGTAAATGGATAGAAAACATTGGAGTCTAATGGGGGTGTGCAAACACATAAGGTGGGCAGGGGGCAACAAAAACAATGAAGAATCCAGAATTGGTTCTGAAAGTGGGAGAGCACCTTCTTGGTACATTAGTCACAAGCAGTTTAAAAGTAATACAATTAAAATGAATTAAAAAGGCATAGGGGAAAAACAAGACAGTTGCCTGACTCTGATCAGTGTGAATGCTAGGTGAACTTCTCTAGGGAGTGTGTTCTGGAAGGATCCCTCCTCTTCAGGGAGGGGGGAATTTGCAGGCAGGACCCACTCTACGCATTGAGCAGGGGGGCGTGTTCGGCCCCCTGTTCAGCCTATCCTGCTGCCGCGCTCAAGAGCCCTGGCTGGCCAATAGGGCCAGGTTGTGGGCGGGGTTACCTGCTTCAAATAAGCGCGGCAGCCTCCATTTTCAGATGGAAGTGGCATTCAGTAGTCAAAACCACCACCCACCAAAGCAGAAGAATTGAAATTCAGAGGGTGAGTGCCTAATGACCGGACAGGCTGATTTAAGTAAGGGGCAATTAACTCATTGTAGACGAGACAGAATTTGCTTGGTCTTCCCTGGCATATTCTCTTGTGTCACCCCCCACCCCCACCCCAGTGCAATAAAATGTTGCACAAGGAAACAAAATAATGCATGGACGAGATTTGCATAAACACACTTTGCAGAGTCATGATTGCAACATATTGGCCTTTGGGCAAACATCGAAATGTGGATCCTGAAAATAGAAGCTTTTGTGGTGAAAAACCAATGTTTAATCCTCATAATTGGGGAGAAAAGCCTGGAAAGGATAGGCAGTATTTGCTGCCAGTTCAAAGACCCCAGTCCATCTCAAGGAAAACGCCTTTGTAATCTGCAACCTTTGTGACCCCTTTTATTCCTCTCTAGGACTCCTCTTTCTGCATCCTGCCTTTCTTGAACATCCTACCACTGCTTGCACTTTGACCTTTACCAAACCTTCCGAAACTATTCTACATCTGATTGTGTGCTCCATTGAGCACACATGGAACACTCATGACCTTGTGAGTTACTCTGCCATACTTTTGGGGTAGGTTTTACTCTTAGGAAGCTGAATTCTCTTCTAAGTTTGTGTGTTACAGAGGCTAAACAGTGTAATCTGACAATCTCCAGTCCTCAGAAGGAAGATTTCAATGAAGATTATGCCCAGATAAATTTGCAAAGGATTGTGTCCTAAATATTTGGAAGGACTGTTTACCTGGTTGCAAATCTCATTGTGTTCAGTGGAGCCTAATCTCTTACTAATGTGTTTTAGAACATGAATGAAAACAGCCCAAAGGCAAATAACACTGCAGCTGCAAAACTGGTATGTGGATTTAGGACTTTCAGCTTCAGTCCTCATATGCAGTAAGCCGTACATAATACTGACCTAGTTTGCAAGGATGTTGTAAGGATAACTGCAACAATGCAAAGCAAAAAAGGGAAAGGCTGTAGCCGAGTGGCAAAGTGTTTACTCTGCACAAAGGGCACATGTTCAACCCCAGCATTTCCAATTAGGGGTTGCAAAATACCCATATGGAAACATGGAGAGCTACTGCTAGCCTGTGCAAATAATGCTGTTTTTGATGGACCAATGGCATCTCATATTCCTAAAATTAATGTGGAGATAAGGAGTGTTGTTGTATCATTGGTGGGCAGAGGTCAGCTTGCAAAATTTACTTTGATTTTTACTAGCCTTGTGAACTAGTGTTTTGCATATCGCTTTAGTGAAGCAGGCGTACCTGGAAATAAAGGAGTGAAGGGTACCTCTGAGCTACTCAATCCAGAAGTTTCATTACCAGCTCACAGCCTTCTCTCACAAAGAAATGCTTCTGGTTTGCAAAGTCCTCTTTGTTTCAGGGCAGGGACTCCCCCCCCCCCCCCGCAACAATTGCTAGGAATCACAGGTGAGAAGAGTACAATTTCATTCAGGTCCTTCCCATCTGGTTGGCCACTGTGAGAACAATATACTGGACTAGCTGGGCTTTTGGCCAGATCCATTAGATCACTGCCTACTGTTTGTTCCACAGGAATAGGCTTCACACTCAGCCCCGCCTTCATTTCCCCCATTCCATTGCTAGTGAAATGGAAACCTACAGAGAACTAGCAGTGCTCTGCATTGTGCAATTTCATCCATTGGCTATAATGTGCCAGATTGCTGCTGTTTTTTTAAAAAATGTATTTCTAACCTTCATTTTAGTGAGGGTCAGGATTAGAAGTGCTTAGAAATTTTGTGGTAGAAATTCAGAAACTAGAGGGGCTTGAACAGTGCTTACACAATTGTATACATGGGGCTAGTATTTCTGAACTTTAGGTCTCATTTACTGGCTTCCAAATCCTCTTCCACTCCATGCTGGATCCTTAATATGATTTATACAGAAGGGGCCTTGCTCCTCCGGTTTCTCCATTCATACTCCCTTAGACCCTGCTTCCTTCAGATACCTCATGCCTCCCTTTTGTTCCTTGCTGTCTATCCTAGCTTGAACTAAAACACTGTCAAGAATACTGAATTAAAGGCCAGGGGTGGAAATGTCCTTAAAATAACACAAATATGTGCAAATAGGCAAGTGGAGAGCTTCCCCTAGGATAAGGTTGGCATCTTGCATATCCTGCTTCTTGTAACAAAGATGACTTCAAATGTGCATGCTACCTTTCTGAAAAGGATTCTTGTGTACCTCCCTCATTTTCATTTCCTATCATGCTTTGCCAAAGACATACGGCAGCTATTTTTAGCAGACTAGAGGCTGAAACCCCACTCCCACCAGGAAACCCCACAGTAATCCTTTCCTCCAAAGGAAAGGTATCTTAATTTATATATAAACAAACATTTATGCACGATGCTACATTCCCTTGAGCAGTGTCTTTTCTATTGCACTGATTAACAAGATATTCCTTAACGACTACCAGGAATTATCAATTCTTGCAATATACTAGCTCTTGAATATGAAGTTAGCACCAAGTGCTCTGGATAGTCACAAGCAGGCAGTTGTCAACTTTTCAACCAATGTATCTTGCTTACAGATAACATGTGGTAGGCATCTCAGAACTAGCTTTCCTGCTATATGGGAACAAACATCCCTTCTTGACAAGAGACATATTAGTGCAATTTAGTGTCTCAAAATGAGCAGCTCTTACCACCACTCCACCCAACTATCCAGGAATAGTGCAGATTAAAGGTGACTCTCGGGACATCCCCAAGTTAAGCATTCTGTCTGAAAACAAAGCTTGCAAGTTTACATTCCAGGGATCCTGCCTAGGCCAATCACATATTGGAAGTAACCGCGGGCGAGATTGCCAAAGTCTCTTTTCTTGGATAGCCATCCCTTTCAAATTTTATTTTAAATTACAAAACAAGTAAATCTGAATGTACACAAGTTTAATGCACACAAGTTTCAAGCTTACTGTACTCCTTTTCATTGTTTGCTCCCAGATCTCAAATAGATTTAGTAATATAAATTCTTAGTATTTAAAGTCTTGCAGTCTTAGTAATACTGCAGCATTTTGTAGTTTTTCCCTTTCTACAATAATTTAACCTGAAACACAAATTTAGTGTAGCCAACCAAATATTGGGTCACATTTTTTATGGTATTCTGCAGATTCATCTGCAATTCAAAACATACCTCCCTGGGAATTTCATAGCTGCCTCCTCAATTAACGCTCCCATAGCATATCTAGTGATTGCCTCCTACCGGTACTGCATTATGTACCACCCCAATATACATGTATAGATATAAAATGTTTGTTTAGACTATTAAGATTGTTAAAAGGGACAGATTCCTAGTGAAATATTTTAAGACACAAACATAACACAAAAGAAAATGGGACACTTAATTTGCCTCCCCTTGGTAGAGAATGTGATTGATGGTAGTGAGGCAAGATTTATAGTTGTCATTGTGGTATTTCACACAGCCTTTGGCCAAGCTGAAATCAAGTTTTGAAAACTTTAACACTACCAACAGTATCCTACTCCAACAGGTTATCCTGGACATCCCAGTCCTACTCAAACACTTCTGAAGTGCTGCATAAACATCTTTTAACTGTCAGTTTAAATTTAGAAAAATGTAAGCCAAACTAACCCATAGTTACAAAATGAGGCGAAGCAAAGTACATTCTTGAATAACCTCAAAAATGCAACTTTGATGCATTTTTTTCATTGCTTCCAAGTGATTCTACCTTGTAATTCTGTTTTAAAGTGACTTATCTTTTGCACACTTAGGCAAGTTATCACAACAGCAAGTTGTTATCTACTTGCACATTAACCTTGTCCGCCCAATTAAACCATTTCAGTAACACTGAATTAAGAAAACTAAAGGATTTAAATTAATGCCATTTCATTTAGCATTTGCTACAGTGCATACGTTTGTATGCTTGTGAAACATGGACCACTTATAAACGCCATCTCCAACTGCTTTCAACGGAGTCTCCGAAAATTTTTTACACATCACTTGGGAAGACAGGCGAAGTAATATCAGTGTACTAGAAGCAAAGATCACCAGTGTTGAAGCAATGATTCTTCAACATCAACTTTGTTGGACTGGTCATGTTGTGTGGATGCCTGATGATAGTCTTCAAAAGCAACTACTCTATTCCGAACTTAAAAATGGAAAGCGTAATGCTGATGGTCAACAAAAGTTTTAAAGACTGTCTCAAGGAAAGTCTTTAAAAATGTAGTATAAACACTGACAACTGGGAAACACTGGCCTGCGAGCACTCCAATTGGAGAGCAGCCTTTACCAGCTTTGAAGACACTCATCTCAGGACGCAAGGGAGAAACGTGCCAATAATTTTTATTTATACCCTGCCCTCCCGTCAAAACCAGGCTCAGGGCAGCTAACACCAATAAAATTGGTGGAAGGCACGCTTGGCAAATCCACAGTTACTTCCACCCGGAAACCAATGGAAGTACTGTGGTAGTACTTGTGGATCCAGAATTGGCCTCCAGTGCACTTATGGACCAATTGTTAAAACCATGTTTATGGAAGACAATCTTACTCGGCTACGAGTGATTGCCAAAGAGGAGAGAGAAATTTGTATCAATATCCCACATAACTATAGTATTGTCATGTTCATTAAAGCAATGTCTGGAAGCTATTTGGCAGCATATTAAGTTTATCACTTATCACAGAGCTTGTGGTCAACCTGATCAGTCTTAACAGAGACTACATTAAGCCAGAGCTAGGTTATAATTTTCACTGTCCGGTCTACAAAGGCATCCAAAAGCAAATGCCAGTTTAAGTTGTGTGTTAAATAACTTTCCATTAGACAACATTAAACCCATTTCATTTACTGCAGCGCTTTATTTTCCTTTCACAATGATGTGTTGGGCATTACAATTCTCAACTTCAGGATGACTTACAAATTTTGGTTTTCTACTGTCATATGACAACATTAAGGCAACGTACAAAAATCTTACATAAATTAAACCTGATGATTAAATTTACAGGTGTCAATGCAAACATTGGAGCAACTGAAGTTGAGCAAGTTTGCCCTGGGTTGTCTTGTTGGGATACAGGTGGGCAAGGAATAAAACAGGTTCATAAGGCTTGGATGCGATATGTTTCCAACCCCGCTAGTAACAGTGGCAAGACAAAAATGGCCATCCTTTTCACAAACTCTTGCCAGCCTCAACAATAGTGACCTGGAATTCTTAGCGCTTTGTGTAGTGGAAGTCTGATCTTTTGCTACCCTGTACAGATCTAGCCTCAAAACTCCATTGTAACATTGCTGGTTACACTGAGACCACTGTCCCAGGTAGTTACAGACAAGTTAAACCTCTGCATTGTATGAATGCCTCCTGTACTAGGTCCTGGGCCAGATGTGTATAGGGTAGTTATACTGCTATGTACAAAGGGAACAGTTAACTTGAGTACAGGTCATATCAGCAACAGGTAGACATCCTCACAGGATTATTGGAGACAGGCTTCCCAATGACAATGTTGTGAAGAGAAGGCTTATTCCAGTTTCATGAGGCTAGCATGAGGTGTATATATTTGCTCAGGCAAATTTATACTGGTGAAAAACTCATGCAGCAAATGCTGCGCATCTGTCAATAGTCCATTTAGAAGCATTTACGATGGACAATGGATGGGCCAGACTCGTCATACTCCTGCTTGCTGATCCACATCTGCTGGAAGGTAGACAGGGATGCAAGGATGGATCCTCCAATCCAGACAGAGTATTTGCGCTCAGGAGGGGCAATGATCTGGAAGAAAACATGTTAAAAGTTAGAAAAGCTCTGACTATACATGCATTCTTGATATCAGCCCTGTAATAAAAAGATTTATGGATCAGCTATCTTCCTAAGAGTAAAGTGCTTTATTACACTACCCAAGTTGTGATGTAAGCCATCCTTACCTTGATCTTCATTGTGCTGGGCGCCAATGCTGTGATCTCCTTCTGCATTCTGTCTGCAATTCCAGGATACATTGTGGTACCACCAGACAATACTGTGTTGGCATACAGGTCCTTTCGGATATCAACATCACACTTCATGATAGAGTTGAAAGTGGTCTCATGAATACCGCATGACTCCATACCTTAAAAGAAAAAAATAATTTCCTTAAGTATGCTGAGCATCCAACTAATACAGATTTACTTCCTGCGATTTAGAGCATGGCACATGTAATTTGTTACCATTGCCACTAAATGCTTACCAAGGAAAGATGGTTGGAAGAGGGCCTCTGGACACCTGAACCTCTCGTTTCCAATGGTGATCACTTGACCATCAGGCAATTCATAGCTCTTCTCCAGAGAGGAAGAGGAAGCAGCTGTGGCCATCTCCTGCTCGAAGTCCAAGGCAACATAGCATAACTTCTCCTTTATGTCACGCACAATTTCCCTTTCAGCTGTGGTGGTGAAGCTGTAGCCTCTCTCTGTCAGAATCTTCATGAGGTAGTCTGTGAGGTCACGGCCAGCCAAATCAAGTCGCAGGATGGCATGAGGAAGGGCATAGCCCTCATAAATGGGCACAGTGTGTGTGACACCATCTCCAGAGTCCATTACAATACCAGTGGTACGACCAGAGGCATACAGGGACAGCACAGCCTGGATAGCCACATACATGGCAGGAGTGTTGAAGGTCTCAAACATGATCTAAATAAAGAGAAAAGAACATTGTCTTAATAAGGGACCACACTTTCATAGTCACGCACACACACATGCTGACATGCAAGGTATTGGATGTAGGGGAGAAAACCAAAAGAAAGTCAGGTAGAAATACAACAGAAACCTGAGAGACTTCAAGGAAGGAAATGCCAGGAGAGTACAGAACCCTGAAAATAATGAGAGAAGAGAAATTGTAACTTAAAGAAAAGTGGTGGTGAAATGGGAAAAAAGTGGCAAGATGTAAAAGCTGCAGCAATGCTGTACCTGTGTCATCTTCTCTCTGTTGGCCTTGGGATTCAAAGGAGCTTCTGTAAGCAACACAGGGTGTTCCTCTGGTGCAACACGAAGCTCATTGTAGAAAGTGTGATGCCATATTTTCTCCATATCATCCCAGTTGGTAACAATGCCATGTTCAATAGGGTACTTCAGGGTCAAGATACCTCTCTTGCTTTGAGCTTCATCACCTACATAGCTATCTTTCTGGCCCATACCAACCATGACACCCTGTAAGAGAAATAAACAATCATCAGCAAATACAAAAATAAAGCATCTCACGCTAAACACGAAACAAATAGATCTCCTGCTTTGATGTTTACCTGGTGGCGTGGACGCCCAACAATTGAGGGGAACACAGCACGAGGAGCATCATCTCCAGCAAAGCCTGCTTTGCACATACCGGAACCATTGTCAATGACAAGCGCTGCAATTTCTTCTTCCATTTTGGAGATCTGTTTTTCACAAAAAGAAAGCATTTATTAAGCAACATTGAAACATACAGTGCTGCATTTTAGCATCATCAATGGAAGCCCTTCAAACACTACAGATTTTGGCCACTAGAGGCTGCTCTGCCAACCTACCATCCAGACTAGAAACCCCACCTTCTTGTCTATATTTTAACCATGGTCCAGAGATTTTTACATTTTCCTTATTTAAGTCTACAGCGCGCGTGCACACACACATATATAATATCCATCCCATAGCTGTAACAACCCGACATTAACACCACCATCTTACACATTTCTACTCAGAAGTAAAGCTTACAGAGTTGAACAGGGCATATTCAATAGTTAACTACATACATGTACAATGCCCTATAATTCTTCCTCTTATGCCCCCTAGACCTATGCTCACTCTCCGAATGTAGCACTACTATGGATAGTTTTTCCTGAAACCAAAGTTTGGCTTTTAACAACTTAGTTCATTTCAAAACGAAATATACCAAGTCAGAAACAGAAGGAGTGGAGTTTGAGCAGAGTGGATGCACATTAATCCCATCAACTTCAGGGATGCATCACTGGCATCAGCCCATCTTCTAGAAAGAATAACTCATTCTGGTCAACTACACTACTCCCATGAAGCCTCTGTTGAACATTTAACGGGAGCAGAGCCAAACCAGGCCACAAAATTCATCAGGCAGCCGTCCTCTGCGCATCTACTCAGAAGCAAATTCCAGTGTTGCAGTCATGGGCAGAAAGCCATATCCCTCTAGCCCACTCTCTATTCCGAGGCAAACCGAGCCACCCCAAAGACACGACGCAGCGGGCTCCACCCTTCACAACGTCCTGCGCAGCCCTAACCCCGCCCTCTTCGAGAACCCACCCGCCTTTCTCATCCAGAGTGAGGGTACCTTTTGCAGGAACCAGCCCCCACCCCAACCAACGCCCCACCCACCCCTGCCATCAGCCCCGGCGAAGTTTTTTTAAAAAGCCCTTTTCAGACACTCCCATCTTTCCCCTTTCAGCTTCAACCACCTTCCCTCACCTCCCCACGCCCAGAATAAATTTTCTATGCGGAAAAAGGGGGGGGCACCGCGCGCAGCAAGAAACAAAGATTCTCGTTTCCCGCTCCATTACGTCAAAGTTTCAGGCCGACCAATCACGCCCTCGGCGCCCTTCACGAGCCAACAGCCCCTCCTCCCCCTTTCAAAAAGCCGTTACGGGCACGAGAAGGTCGCGCGCCAACCAGGACCGTTGCAAAGGAACCGACGCAAAATGGGGGGGGGAGGCGGAGTTGGTCGAGCCTTAACGCACGACCGGACAAAAAAGGGGTTGGGGGGAAGAAAGGAACCGAGAGAACCCCTTAACCGCCGCCAACTGAATGAATTCTAAGGCGCTTTTAACTCCTAAGGAAAATTAAATATAGGAACCTCGACACCTTTCTCTCACGTAAGCGCGGAGAGAGAACAAAAGAAGGTTTGGGGTGGGTGGGGGGAGAGAAGCACCCCTCTGTCAGAAAAAACGGCTGCTGAAACCTACCTGTAAGGAGGCGGGCGCTTTCAAGAGAACGGGAAGAAAGGAGCTGCTACTGCTAGATCCGCTGCCGCCGGCTGAGTGAGACCGTCCCAACGCCAGCCCCGCCCCTTTTATACCCAGGGGGCGCCGGCCCCCGCCTCGCCGGCCGAGAACATCGCCATATATGGAGATCTTTCAGAAACACGCGCTGCCATTGGCTGGCGCGGGCCGGACCACGTGGGGCGGACGAGAGCAGCCTGGCGCCGCCTCCTCCTCCTCCTCGCTCAACCCCGGAATCAGCATGAGCAACGAGGCCGGGGGCTGGTGGCGGAGAGGGAGGGGGGCGAGGGTCCGCAGCTTTTGCACCGGGGTCTCTCTCGTCCTCGTCCCAGGTTAAGTTCACCCCCCAGGACTAAGGAGAAGGCACCGCCGTGGGATGCTTCCGCCGCCCAGCGCACACATCCTACCCAGATGGACAGCAAGGGCAATCGAGGGTTGCCACCATATCGGGGCATTGTCACAAGTCGTGCAATGGGTGGGGCATGCGGGCGTCGAGGTCTGTTGCCCTACCTGCCCCATGGGCACTGGACTGCAGTCGAGGCCCTCAATCCATCTCCAGGCCTAGACTCTCGGGCTTCTGACTTGGCCACCTAAGCCATGGTAGTGTTGCAGTGGCAGCATTCCCGGGGATTCGCACCCACACCAGGGTTGCAATTCCTAGTTCAGGATGGCCACAAGGTTACCTGAGCTGCGACTGCAGTGACTTGGAACAAAGCGTGATTCTGCTTCCATGGGGCCATTTACTCGGTGCATTGGCAAGGTGTTTGACCACAGCGATGCACCGGTGTCTGTGCAACGCTGTGTTTCTCTATGGCTTTTGCTCATTTGATGCATTAGTCCTGCCATGCTGCTTTCTCTGGCCGGAAGCGGGCACTGACTAGGCATCAATGGAAGCATCAACGGAATGACGGTGCATTGGAAGGGTATCCCCAGGGATTACTAGGTGCAAAAGATGCCCACTTCCATTCCACTGTCAACAGGCCCGGGAGTGTTGCCCCATTCCAGACATGATGTCACCTCGTCCTGGGAGCATCCTGTCCTAGTTTCCACATTAAAACAGCTACTGTTCAATGCTCCCTTTGGGGGCAACACCAACACAATTTAACTATGCCACCATATCTGTGCCACTACATCCACAGTAGTGAGTGCCACACCTTAAGTAGATGACCTGTTTATATGAAGGCATCGGGATTATTATGTTGCTATAGTCACTAGTGCTTTCAATACTGAATGACACGAACTTGGCACACTTGTGTACAAGAAACTAGCTGGAAAGCAGCACAAAATATTGTGACATTGTTTTCCAGGAGCAAGCAAATTCCAAAGAACTGCTTGTCAAAAGCAAGAAATGTTGGGAAAGGGGGAAAAGTGAAGTAGGGATACTTGTAGGAAGTGCAATTCTTAAACCATGTTTGTGGAGCAGGTGGAATGAAGGAGAGTAGGCTTTTCCTGTAGGTTAGAAGGAATGCTTTTGCCCGAAGACATTAGGGCACAATGCTTTAGAGACTATATGCAAAGCAAGGGGGCCAGTGTCACAGTAAATGTTGAGACACAGCAAATGTTCACCACTCAAATCTGAAGGATTTACATCCTCTAGGACTGAATCTGCATCTCTTGAGTCCAGGGAATTGAAATAGTCCAGGCTGAAGAGGTGACCACTAAGTCTGCAATCCTAACCATAGCTCAGACAGCAACTCAGGGAAGGGCCATTGCTCAGCTGTAGAACATTTGCTTCACATGAAGGAGATCCCGGGTTCAATCCCCTGGTATCTCCATGTAGGGCTGCCAGTCGGCGATACTGAGCTAGATGGATCGATGATCTGACTTGGTAGGGCGTCCTACCCTCTCACTCACCTAGGGAGGAAACGTCACTGAATTCAATGGAGCTTACTTCAGCAGACTTTGGAAGTATAATTTAACTATTGCAATATGGACTCTAAAACACCCCATACCTCTTCACTTTTTTTGCCTCTGAAGAGAAGTTGAGTCTAATGAATGGTGGCAGAACTGATCCAGGGCCCCCCTAGAAGGCACAACTATAATAATAATAATAATAATAATAATAATAATAATAATAATAATAATATTTGTACCCCACACATCTGACTGGGTTCGTCACCCTGGGTAGCTTCCACCAGAATATAACAGAACACACAATACATTGGACATTAAAAGCTCCTTCTGAAACAAAAGAGAGGCTGTTGTGGTCCATAAGGGCCCAGTGCAGAAGCCTAGCTGATAATCTCCAAAATTTATGAAAAGTCTAGCTGTGCCCTTCCCTGTAAAGTCCCTTTTAAGTTCTAAAGGCTATCAGCAAACCTCACTGTGTAAGAATGGCTTCCCTGCTGAGTTCCATCTAACAATACAGTAGAAACATACTGTAGACCACAACGGTCATCTAGTCCAACCCCCTGCAATCCAGGAATCTTTTTGCCCAATGTGGGGCTTGAACCCACAACCCTGGGATCAATAGTCTCATGCTCTACTGACTGAGTTATCTCACTGCCACCATTACTTATGACCTGTGCTGTTGGGGATGGGTTCATCCTGTAGTTAAGAGAAAACATCACCATTATTCATTTTTCTAACCAGAGGGATTGGCTACTGATTCAAATCAGCTGAAAGAGGCTTGTCGAGAAAAGTGAAACTGTTCTTACAAATTCAAGCCCGCACAGAACTGCAAATGTTGCTTGGAAAAGTAACTTAACACTCTGCCACTAAATACAGGTGAAACAGCTGGTCTCTGCCCAACCCTGTTCCCTGTACACACCTAGAAAAATAACCAGACCTCGCCTATAAGCAGGTGACTAAGCTCTTCCTTTCCCACAGAAGCATAACCTACTTTGTCTTCCTAAACTGCAAAGCTTTGTCTGCCAACTCAACTGACAGCTAAACTACCAATAGCAGAAGGCTTACAATATGAGTAACAGGCACCGAATCAATGGAAATCAGACACCTCATCAAATCGTAAGAAAGGGATAAGAAATTGTTTGAACTCCATCGCTCCATCAGATTGCACAATTTTTATTCTATATTATTTATTGTTGGAAAATTAGCACTTCCTGTTCTGCATTCACAGTAATGGATGCTGATTAATTTAGAATCGCAGTTCCTTACATTAGGACTCATTGAAAAAGTGTGTGCATTATTGTCCATGGATGTTAAGGATGCTTGCTTCCGAAGACACTGATGCTTCCCAGTCTGATCATCTTATATTAAGTCTTCCACCAACACAGGAAGTTCCAATAACCATATGAATAACTCCTTCAACAGCCAGAGAAGGCAAAATAGTAGTACAGTAGAGGAGGCCTTTACACGCTGATTTAAGCATCCCTATCCCCTGCTTTCTGCTGACTTACTAATGCTTGAGTACCGTACATTGTATATTTAAGCCTGGGGGATTCCCCCCTGAAACATTTGGAGAAGGGGGATGTTTAGAGCCTTTAAAGGAAATGAGAAACAGTGCCACACGTTTTTAAAAATGGCTGATCCTCTGAGCCCCAATCCCCACCATCCCTTTTAATTGGAATTCCCTACATTTTTTGCTGTAAATTTCCCACCCAAGTTACTTGCCAATTGGAAAACGCATTCAGTGGTAAGGAATTCAGCAGTACTCCAGATTTAAAAAGGAGGAACTCAGAGGATGCAACATGCTGGACAATCATATAAAACAAGAGTGGCAAGCTCAGTTACCATGTGGGTGCATTTATTGATTTCTAACATATACCCATTACTGGCTCATAAAGTGAAGTGACTTTTGCAGGAATGTGGAAGCCTGCAATCTGCCAGAGATTGCTGGCAATAAAGACATTCTGAAGTAAAATGGGGTTTCAAGGTATGGCTACTTTACCAAAGCTCTCCCCATCCCACAAAATCCACTTTCAAAGTCCTTTGCCTATTTTCACTCTGGCCCATTTGCAACAGCTGATGCCACAGCTAGTGGTGACTCAAGGGACAAGTATATCAAGGACAAGAGGCCTGCAATACGAGTACACATGATGACTGCTTGGTATGACACTTTTTAATTGTTTCTGACGTTTGTCCTGGGCGGGGGAGGAGGGGAAAGAGTTCCCAAAAGTCTGGACCGCTGTCCTCCAAGCTCTTCCAGTTAGTGAGCAAGGAACCAGGAGGCAGGAGCTAGGAAGGCTCGCTTGCTTTCTGCTGCAGGCCTGACTGAGGACAGCGCGGGGCTCGCTCTCCTTCCAGACATTTGCATGCCTTTCAGATTCTTTTGTGTTGAAGGGGAGGGCGTGTTCCCTTCGGCGGAGCCAAGGCTGCGCACATGAGGCAGCCTTTTGCCGCTGCAGAGCCTCCCGAAAGGAGCAAAGGACACAACAGCGACAATCCAGAGTGCCTGTTCTCGTTCAACGCGGGCCTGGTGCAGAGATGCCCCACCCAAGGCAGACGGGGCGGGCATCGCAGATCGCCTGCGCAGCCCAATCCACCCCACGCATCGCCCTCCAGCCTCGCGCCTGGCTCTCTCCTTCCCAGCCCCCTTTGGAGGCGGCGGCAAACGTGCAGCACCACCGGGGTCTGCAGACAATGGTTTTGCAAGCTCGGAAGTGTGGGGGGCAGCAACCCGGAACTGTATGCGACATAGCCTCCGGCAGCAGCAGTTACCTGCTGACTTGCCCGCCTGCTCAAGGCAGCAGCCGGGCTGACACTTACCGGTGCGCGGAAGCCGCCAAGCCTTGCAAGGGCCGCAGGCACGCTGGAGGGGGGGGGGCTAAAGGGGGCGGCGCGAGGCCAAGTCTAAGCACGGAGAGCAGCGAAAGCCTGGAAGCTCCGTCTGCCCATTATCAGGTGCCGTAAGAGGCACGCTCAAAAATTGGCATGTGCACCTGGGTCACGTCATTAAATGGCTGCAGCAACAGGAGGAAGAGGGCTGGTGCTCAGTGCATTTGAAGGCAAAACGGAGGAGCACGGCAACACCGCCTCCCAAAGGGCGATCATTAGGCACCCTGGCGATGGCGGAGCGGCTTGTCCGGGTTTGGCGCAGGATGCCTGGAGAGAGAGAGCGAGCGAGCTGCGTGCACGGGAGAGGCGCCTTTCTTTCAAGGAAGTTGCCGATCTACCGTAACAGGCCGTCCCTTTGCTGCAGAACGCGCCATCGAAACTTGCCGGGTTCCCCTTTATTTCGAAACCACTGACGTATGTTCTCCAGTGGTGTTCCCTCCGCCCCGCCCCCTTCTTTTCGGTTTGGACATTTTGCTCTTAGCATCTCCAGCGTAAAGAGCCGAACTCTTAAGCCATCGCTGGAAGCACACCCACCCACACCCCGACCTGTGTTAAGAGCCAAAAGCCCTCTGCACATGCCCAAGAGATCTCTTCTTTCTTTATTGCATATGTGTCGCCTAGCACCGAGCTCTGGAAGCTTGGAAGCAAGTTCCGGCTGAAAAATCAAGCCACGCCGGGCGCGGATCTCCCTTCAACTAAAATGAATGAAATCCCGATCCGACCCTCTCCTCCCCCTCGACGCACATCCGCCCCAGCCCCACCCCCGTTGCACGAGAAGCAAGTCATCTCCCTCTCTCTCTCTCTGCTGTAGGTGAATTTCTTTCTCGGCAACAGCGGCTTGCCCCTCCTCCTGCGTGTCATTCGTTACAGACGCAGCGTGACGGGGAGGGAGCGGCGAACCGAAACCTCGTGGGTGTTTGCCGGAGCAAGGTGGTGCTGCCCAGGTGACACGGCCGACGGGGAGGGGAAAACAAAAGGCCCTTCTCCGCATGCCTATATTTGGAGATTTCTGGCCAGTGGCTCGCAGATCCGCCCTGGCCTGGCATGCTCGATTAAGGCTCGCGCACCTAGGACCTTTTCAGCAAGCGGGAGGGGGCGAAATCGTTCTTGCCGGTGCCCTGGTGGACTTTTAAGTGGCAGATCAGAGAGCGAGCGAGCGAGCGAGCGAGCGAGAATGCAGGGATGCCAACTTGAATAAAATATTTGGGGGGGGCAGGTAAGCCCAGCCCCGCATAATTGATCATAAGACACGATGCGCGCACACTATTTGAATGTCAATGCCCATCAACATTTGGGGGGAGGGGCTGGGACCTCGGCCCCTAGAAGTTTGCTCTTATGGTCGGCTTCATATATTCACCCTCTATGCATTATTGACAATATGTACTATTGCAGAATCAGGTTCCAATCCTAGGCACACTTGCTTGGAACCTAAGCCATCTTACCACCTTCTGGATAAGCTTGCATTGTATTGGGCGGCTTTCATAATAATCAGAGGGTCTTTTCAAATGTTAAAATTCCAATTTATGGGGAGGAATCAGCCGGCAATCTGCGTGTTCATTCATGGAGTGTGTTATAAAATAATATTGGGGGGGTTGCAGGACACCATTACTAATGAACAGAGAGGGGTGACCGAACCTGACAGCTGCAGTTACCCAGAATCCCTCGCAACACCACCTTCTTCGCCTCTGCTCCACTCCAGAGACCTGCACCCCTCCCGCTTGGACTCAACCCTGCCTTAAGGAAGGCTTAAGGATCAGCATATGCGCACATTTCCACATGACTAGCAACTTGGGAGCCATAATTCGCTGTCAGTGGTATCTCATTCACAATGGAAGACTCCTCTGAACAAAAGACAGTGATCAACTCTTATAAAAATGTTAATTTCTCTGTGTTTAGGAATTCACACCTGGGAGGGGTGATAGGAGGACTAGGAGAGGTGTCAAAAGTGCTCAGATTTCTACCTTGAACCCTCCTTTTTTGTGAGGTATTGATTACATAGCTGTGATGTAGGAATGATGTATTGGGGGCGTTTCTTGGTGATGGGGAAACTGATAAAAGTGGAGGTTCTCTTTTGTTCTGGGTTCCTTCCTTGTTCTCCTGCGTGAGGGGAAGGACCCTGTTGCAACAGCAAATAAAGGCTTTGCTTCTCAAACTTCTCTGGTTGGCCTCTGTTATATATTCTCCGACCGATGGAGAACCCAATAAGGCTCTTGTGTACCCCATAAGGGAATAAGAGCAGATTTTGCTTAGAACAGAGTGTACACTTGAAAGTACTTCCTCAGTCAGAAGGAACCTTGAACCACCGAAAGATTTGCTCTTTCGGATTAGCCCAGAAACTGCATAGCCTAGGATTCTGAATCTGAATCATGCACACTTTACTTGGACCCTGAACTCACACCAAACTCAGCAGGGCTATGATACTCCAAACATATCTGTTTAACCCAGCCTGCTGAAGTCGGGCAGTGATGATTTTAAGCACATCTTTTGGGAAATGGACCTCGAAATTACAGACGTATGGCAACCCTACCCAGAAGTGAAAAACATCCTACAAAGCAACTGGGCGGGGCGGAAAAGGGTGTTTGCAAGCTTTTTCAATGGGTTTTCCGATAATACGCGATTTCAAACAAGCACACCTTTGCAGAATCCAATATATGATTAACAGATAGAAAGATGGTGTTGAGTCTTCGGGAAAATGATGTGAGGACCTGGATGGCCCCATAAATTGGGTATCCTGGCCCCTCCATGCAGCAATGCACATACATGCACACACACACACTTATCCTTAGTGCAAAAATAACATTTGTGGTGCCAGATCATGACCCCTTGGCAATAGACAAGTGTCTTGCTGCGTGTTAGTACTGAACTGGAGAGAATGAGTCTACAGCCTACATTAAAATGAAAGAAAACAATGGGAAGAGCCTCTTGAATGCTTGGGTAAGTCATGATCTATACTGATACTCGTCAATGTGCTTTTAATTTTAAAAGAACTCCTTAATCAGTCTGCCAACCGAGGGTTACAGCAGAGGGAGCACCCAACTCCTAATAAAAATAATTAAAATGGTAATGCAGAGCGAATGAGCTGGGATATTCTCACCATCTAAATAACAGGCCCAAGTATAATAGATTGCAATGCGGAGGCAGGGAATGAATTAGCTATTACCAGAAGCTCAATATTGTGGCATGATGAATGGTAATGTATACCGGTAGTTTCTGCACATGCACTATATACAGAGATGTCATCTGGACCCTGTGCATTATTTAGCAAAAACAGTTCCTTTGCATTATATATATATATGTATATATATATATATATATATATATATATATATATATATATATATAGTTTGTAAGGTTTTTGAACCATAGAGGTTATGGTAATATGAAGATCTGTGGAATTACATGCTCTGAAGGAGCTGGTGAAATGAAACACTTGGGTTGGTGCTGCACCTTCAACACAGATTTGCTGCTTCCAGTGGGCTTGCAAAATAAGCAAACAAAAGTTTGTCTGAAAGGAAGTACACATTAAACAAACACTGTTGTGTGCCTGCCTGTGCTGCAGCCAGTGAACAACACAGTGTGATTAAATCCTGAGCAAATTCAAGTCTCACACCCTCGGTCACCCAATCAGCATCTTATCCTGCCAGTTTGCTGATTCTGCACTTCACATCATCCATTCCTTCAATACCTCCATATAGGGTCAATTTGGGACTGGTTTTTATGCCTCAGGGTAAAGATTGTGTTTGTGCTTGGCTCCTCCTGTCTTTCCAGGGTTAAGCATGGTATTGTTTAACATTCTATATGCTAAAGGAGGCAGGAAGAGGAGGCAGATGGAAGGATTTCCTTGGGTGTACAGTACTTCTCATAGGCTTATGTAGGATTCCACCATCAGCTTCCTGACAGATTCAGGCCAATTTCTTTTCTTTCCAAGCCAGCTCCACTGCAGGGCATGTTATTGCATGACCCCTAAAGTGTTTCCGTAGCTGGAATTTCTTGCATGCTACATGCAGTTCAGTTTGAAGCGTTTTCTCAGAAATAAGTCTCACTGAGTTGAGTGTAACGTTCCCTGTTGAGAGAGACTGTTTAGAATTGTGGCCTTAAATTGATCCAGATAAATCAGATTCCTGCTGCTTCTCTTCACAGAACAGTTAGCTAAGACTGCAGTCCTCACCAGGTCTACTTAGAAGTTAAGCCCTATTGACTTTAATGAGGATTACTTCCAGTGGGTTAGGATTGGAGTTGAGTGAATTATCACAATTAATGGTTTAGGGTTAGGTAATTATCGTAACTAGAGCAGTAAACAGAGAAATAATTTTAATTGCTCACGAATAAGCCTTTATATAGACTCATTAATAAACCGGCAGTTTCCCCAAAAAGTCCACATAGGAGCTTTTTTGAAGGAAGTGCAAGCTAACTTATAATGGAACAAACAAAACTATTCAACATTTAGATTTTGTTTTATCATATTGGTGTATTTCAGCATGTCTTTGTCGTGGCCTTAGGCTACTACAAAAAAAGTGGATGCAATTCAATAGGCAAAAGCCACAACTCACTGTTAAAAGAAAATGCAATTGAATGCCCCCCAATAGCCTACTACAGTAGCATACCTGAACCAAAATGGTCTCAAAAATTAATACTGTATGCCTTTAATTCTCAGCGCCACTGATTAAAATTTACCCACACCAATAGTACTTGACCCCTTCCAATTAATCAGCGAAAGCTTCGGCTGATCAGCTACGTGATTAAACTGATTTACAGCAAGCAGTTCCCATGTTCTTTTGTGGCCTTTGCCATTGGTATAAAGGTGATTCCCAATTATTCCCAATTATTCGAGGCTGTAGAACGCCACAAACAGGAGTGGGAAACTGAATGATGAATCAAGCACCAAGATGCAGAGGTCTGTTTCTTTCTCCGTAATGCTTAGTGACAAGCTTCCCTGGGCGGCAGATGCTTAGCCACTGTTTTTCTTTCCATTGCAGAGAAAAAGGCTGAAATGCAGGAATAACGTGGACTCTCGAAACAACAGGCCCCTGAATTGTGGTTCTCTATCATGTATCTTGGTGCTTCTGATAACTTGCATCCTTGGCTGACTGCAGGAACCCCCCCCCTCCCATTAGCCAAGCAGAGGTCAGTCCGTTGCATAACTATTCTCGCCCTTGCATGTAAAATGCAGATATGCGTGCTTTAGCGCTTGCTCTGCCAGCTGTACCAGTTCTCCTGAGGACACAGCCATTCTTCCCAACAATTCTTTCTGTGGTTATCTCCCAACACCCACTCCCTTTGGGCGCATGCTCTAGCTAACTAGCAAACACATTACTGCCTCTGTGCTTCGTAGCACAAACTAGGAAGTCAGGAAGAGCAGAGAGGGAGAAGCCCCATCGAGAGATGAAATCGCGCGACATACTGAAGAAATGAACCAATTTGGATCTGCGGGGTGGTTGGGTGTATATGTGAACACAGCCAAAGTGAATACGGCAAGCTTCCACACATTCAAAAGTTTCTAAGGACGGAGAGCAAGAATCAATAACAATAAAACCTTCAACTTGGTAATAATCAAGGAAGCATTCGGGAGTCTGTGCTTCCTAATATGTCTTCCTGCCCCAATTAGATGCAGATGGTTTTGTGGGACGTTGTCATCATATATATTACAGACTCAGGTTGGTGGGTGGGTAAGGAACTTATTTTGCAAGCCTGGGCAGAACCTAGACTTGAAAACAATATTTTAAGAGATTTGTCAATGTCTGCATGGAAGTAGACAATCTTGAGCCCCAGCTTCATTTCTGTGTTTTTTTTTGTTTTTACATCCTGATCCATTGGGCTATAATTATTAGTTGACACTGAAGACATTAGTCAAGGTTTATTTATAGTGAACATGCACAGATTCTGAGTGAACAGGATGCTTTGCAGAACAGGTTAGCCTCAGAAGCCTGGACAGAGAGTCCTGACGTGGCCTAGCTATGCTGTTTGCAGTTAACCAAAACAAGTGGGTTAAAGGGCAGGGCACTAACCTTCTGCAGTATTTCCATTTTAGGCAGTAGTGTGCAGTAGTAAGCATTGTGCTTGTGAGCAAAGGTTGCAAAATAGTTGCTGCTCCGCAAAATGGGCAAGGTAAATGCACCCTGATTCAAAACTATTACAGACAGTGTTGTCAAATTGTGTGTGTGCATTTAGGGACTCTACTATTATAAACCTAGAAAATTTACTTTCCTTATAATGTACAGGCATGATGGCAGAGATCATCTTCAGAGGCATCTTTAGGTCATACCTTTACATTCTCTGCAAGGGCAGCACCTGATTCTTCTCCATCGCTAGAATCACCTCTCCCCTCCGAATCGTGCATTTCATGTGCACCATTTAAAAGCACCAGAAAATGACTTCTTTCAGAAAGGAGCAGCTTGAACCATGGGGGATGTGAGAACAGATGATTGAGGATTAATATCTCCCGCTGTAAGAAAATCGAACACCTACCAATCCCCCATTGCAAACAGAGTCCCTCGGGTAGGACTAGAAGCAGTACTCTTCCTGCATTTTGCTTCAGCAATCATCTCTCTGGACAGATTGAATTTCTCCTCCTAAAAGGAGGAAGCCTGTTGTCTGAAGTTCTTTTCCTTTTTTTGCCCTTTGCAATTCCACACCCCAATCTGTTTCCTGTGGCTTCTTGCTGCAAATACAGATCTTCCTTTTTTTATTCTGTTTCCCCATTTGATTCATCTGAAAATGGGAGGGTTCTCTGAAATCCAGTTGTATGGAATCTCTGGAATATACGAGTTGGTGAATGATGGCAGTGGCTGATCTTGGAAACATCTGGGGAGTGGGGTTGTGTGTGGTTCACCAGCAAAATAGCAAATTGGCATAAGAATATTGGGGGGGCTGCTTTATTTATCCATTTGTACTCTGATAGGTAGTGCCTCTCTCCAGTTTCTCAGGCGGAGAGGTATTTCCACTTACCGTCTATCACAGGGGTGTCCAGCTTCCACACTTGTTGAGCTTTTTTTGGGGGGGGGTCAGAACCAAAGTAGTAGAGCTTTTTGTGTTTTTTTTTGTTTTACGGGGATCGACCAGGAACGCAATGCGATCGACCGGTAGACCGCGATCGACCGATTGGACATCTATCAGGTCCTTTTAGCTCAAACATGGGAAAAACCTGTGGCCTTCCAGATGTTCTTAGACATCAACTTTCACCAGCGCACTTGTAAGGAAAGATGGGAGTTGTAGTCCAACAACATCTGGAGGGCCACAAGCTCCTCATCGCTGTTTTAGCTAGAGAGACCAATGATTAAACCTACACCAAGGAAAGCATGTGTTATGAGTCCTATCCTGAAGCATGAATAATTCCTGTGGAGCAAGAATGGTAGGTATACCTCTCTGCTCCCCCTTGGCAATGGGAAATGCCTTTCTTTTAGGCAGCCATGCTTACTTTTTCTTACTTCTCGATGAGGCAAAGACTCCTACCTAGACTATATACAGTTCCTCGCCTTTGGGCAAGGCAGGTGCAAGGAATCTGGCAAGAAATCAAAGTGGCAGCTTCAATTTTCTTTTCCCTGGTGAGGCAAACAGTAGGCTAAAAGAAGGACCAAGGGGATTTCTGCTTGTCCCTCTCTGTCACCACAGAGCAATTTACCCGCGTTCATCATCATAAACACTGGCTGTAAATTGTTCAGCCGGATCTGTGATGCAGCAAAAAGGTGGCTTGGCACAATACCAAGAGTGTGCAGTTATTTTGCTCCAGAGTAGTTCTGCTGTACTGGTCTGTAAAACTGTTTCAGAGTAATTCTGGTAGTCACATCTGTAAGCAGTGGTGGTAAAAGGTAAAGGTAAAGGGACCCCTGACCATTAGGTCCAGTCGTGACCGACTCTGGGGTTGCGGCGCCCATCTCGCGTTATTGGCAGAGGGAGCCGGCGTACAGCTTCCAGGTCATGTGGCCAGCATGGCAAAGCCGCTTCTGGCGAACCAGAGCAGCACACGGAAACGCCATTTACCTTCCCGCTGTAGCGGTTCCTATTTATCTACTTGCATTTTGACATGCTTTCGAACTGCTAGGTTGGCAGGAGCTGGGACCAAGCAACGGGAGCTCACCCCGTCACAGGGATTCGAACCGCCAACCTTCTGATCAGCAAGCCCTAGGCTCAGTGGTTTAACCACAGTGCCACCTGGGTCCCCCACTGGGTAAGCAGTGGTGGAGTCATGCGGTTTAAAGGCTGCAGGAGGTCATCATGTCCCTCGCAGCTTCCAGAGAGAACCCAGAGCCTTGCCCCTAAGGGAGAGTCCAAAACCGTGCACTGATTACTCCTCTCTCCTTCTCTCTCTCTCTCTCATTATATTTATTTTAAAACATTTTATTTTGTTTTTTTTTAAATTAAATATTTATTACAAACCATTACGATTACCCCACCTTTGTATTCCCCCAAAATGCCCCGGGCAGCAAACAACAATAGATAAAACAATAAAAACAATGACAGTGGAGACCCAGACTGGGAAAGATCTCAACTGGAAAGGTTTGTGTTTTGTTTGCAACCTTGCGAACAAGGCTTGCCATTGAAACTGTTGGCATGAAGCAGGAACTCCATCAAAGTGGAGTCATCTACTGTTTTTACACCTAGGGCACCACCCAAAGTTAAGCTCTAGTTTTGCTCTTTTTAATTGCTACCATATTTTCTGCCTTTCACCTCCCAAGAGGCTTACAGGTGGAACTCAATAACTGCTGGCTTTTTACAGCTTCAGAAAAATGAAAGCAAACATGTTACTCCGTCCCGGCACTCGTTTGGTGCAACTGGAGATCTTTTTGCACCGAGCATTGCCTAATTTCATTCTTTGGTACACCTCTTTCCTTCCATTTGAAGACTCACAATCTGCAGACATGATTTGTATTTGCTTTTTAAAAATCTTGTTCAGTATCTATAACATTCTCTCCCACCTTCTCTTCTTTTTTTTTGGGGGGGGAATTCTTTATGTTTGACATCCAACCAGGTAGAGTCTTGATCAGGCATCCCCAAACTGCGGCCCTCCAGATGTTTTGGCCTACAACTCCCATGATCCCTAGCTAACAGGACCAGTGGTCAGGGATGATGGGAATTGTAGTCCAAAACATCTGGAGGGCCGAAGTTTGGGGATGCCTGGTCTTGATGGACTCAGAAGATTGCTTTCTTCTTCAGGACCTTTGAATTAACAGAGGTATCAGCCTATTATTACTTTTTAATTTTTTCCCCTAATGGAAAACCAGGATTGTTACCTGCAGTCCCCACCTGCCTGGTCTGTGGCAGCCTATTCCCAATTCGGTTAGGTGTAAGATGCAAATGAGCAGGGCCGGATTTAGGTTTGATGAGGCCCTAAGCTACTGAAGGTAATGGGGCCCTTTATATGTCCAGCTGTCCTTTGTTAACAACAAATTGTCACTGTTTTTTTTGTGTGTTGAATATATGCTATATGGTAATTGATAGACCTAATAGGTATCTAAGGCCATTTGCACATGTTGCCATGCAACCAGTCCATGCAGAATGTAGGCACCCTAAATATATAGAAATGAGCAAGCCAGTGATATTTTAGGGAGCAGGCTAGCAGGTGGGGCCCATTACTTACACCATAAGAGCCCACACACCACAAAACACTGTTGCTGTATGTAGGTGTTGTTTTAATCTTATATTTTGGAAATGTACATCCAGTTTATTTCCCTTTATTTTGGGGGGCCCCCCAAGAGAGTGGGGCCCTAAGCTATAGCTTGTTTAGCTTATGTGTAAATCCGGCACTGCAAACGAGTTCAGGGCTTTCTCACCTTGAGAAGTTCCGTAGAAGAGAGAATTTCAGCATACAAAGAGTTTTGCTGGACTGAACCAAAGGTCCATTTAGTTCAGCATCCTGTTCTTACGGGGCCCAAGAAAGATGCTGCCGAGAATCCTGCAAACAGGAGCTGAGAGCAACAGCTCTGTGCCCACTTGTGGGTCTCAGGAACTGGTATACAGAGTCATACTGGCTCCAGCAGTGGAGGAGGTGCATCAAGGTTCCGTGAATTTGTTTTATCCTCTTTTAAAACCATCCAAGTTAAATTTGTTATAATGTGTTTAAATGTTAGTATGATAGAAGAATTAATATTTAAATTTATGGAAAGTTCTTGGCAAAAAATTTTTAGGCTAAGGGGAGAAGGAAGGGAAAGTAATTTTTGATTTGGATAAATTGATTAATTATTGGTGGAGAATAGATGATGTTTTTAGAATAGAATATTTGAGTGTTAAAGATAAAACATGTTAGATTAATTTAAGACATAAGATGAAAACAGCTTAATTGGAATTTTAAAACGGACCCAGTGAGGGGGGAATTGAGGAAGTCAACAATGTTAAGTAAATAATACAAGATTTGAGATGTTTTTTTTATGTTTTATTCTTGTTTTTGTTTTTTTGTTTTGAGTTTTTGTTTTGTTTTTTGTGGTTTTGTATTTGGAAAATGAATAAAAATTATTTGGAAAAATATATATAAAACCATCCAAGTTAGCCATCACTTCATCTTGTGGGAGCAAGTTCCATAGCTTAAGTGTGTGCTGTGCAAAGAAATGCTAAATTCACTCTTCCACACCACTGTTAGAAGTGCAGTAGCTGTGTCCTCCTCCACCCAAAGCTGGTGCCCTTCCTATGTTTCGGACTACAGCTCTTCCTCAGCCCCTGCCAACGTAGCTATGACTGGGGAAGACTGGTGACTCTACATGGGGAGCAAAGTTATTTTTATTTATTGCAATTCTAGCCCAACCTTCATCAAATTCATAATCCCGGGGCGAGTTAACAATAAAAACACAGCCAACAATAAAACCATACAGCACATTAAATAAACATTTTAAAACCGCAATGAAAACAACACAAACTTAATAGCAGAGCAGGTAAAAGATCGATTAGTTTGTAGCTGGCCTCGTAAGCCAAGGTGAGGCCCAGAGACCTTGTGCAGAAAATCTAGAATCAAGACAGTTTGGGGTAGAGCAGGATGGGGAGCCTGCATTTGTCTTGCAACATACGGGCAAGATGGTTATTGCTCTGGAAATAAAGACAGAAAGGGCAGTCGCGCATTAGCTAACAGCAGACAGCGGAGAACTTCTAAATTTACCTTTCTGGAAGGCTCCTGCCATATTGCTTTCATAGGCATACCTATGAATATTCTGGTTGGCCACTGTGAGAATAAGATGCTGGACTTGATGGGCCGTTGGCCTGATCCAGCAAGCTCTTTTTACATTTGTGTAGGGCAGTTGTACATCAAGGCTTGAATTGAAATTTGCCAAGTTCCGCACAGGCAGGGGCTATTATTTCAGGTGCAATCTCACAGCTATGTTCTCCAAGAGCAGTAAATTGCTTCACTTTTGTGCTGTCTGCACTGCGGACTCAGGGGAGGGTACTGAAGTACAGCTGTTTTAAGAGCACAGGTGCAAAAAAGCACGTGTTTCCGGGGGGGGGCGGAGCGAGGAAATGATGCCGCGAGTGTTGCAGTGACCGATAGTGTCCGTACAGAAATGTACCATCCGAGTGGCAAGCTTACTGTGAAATTGCACTTTGCCTTGTTTTACTCACGTGTTTTCTCCTCTCCCAGATGGATTTCAGGAGGAACTGGTTCTGCATGCTTGCAGCAGAAACCAGGTGTTCACACAACTCCGATTAGCTGGAAACAGTGACTTCACAAAAGAACCCACTCCTTCCAGGAGCACTTTTCCAACCATTTAAAAATGCAACATGCTTTTTAAAAGGTAAGTTTTAACAAACCGATGATGATGAAATAATAATAGCAAAAGACAGCCTGCCTGGAGCACGGGGAAAGGGGCAAGACAATTGATTCAATGCTCAGTGTCCAGATTAACAATCTGCGATTTTCATTCCAAGCATAACAGCAAGCTCTCTTTGGCCTTAGGGGAGGGAAATGTGCTGCTAGTCTTGGGTTATGTCTCTGTGCCCCCTTATATGGAGTTGCATGGTTCTGAAAGAAGGGGTATCGTTTATGCTCTACGAAATATTGTGAATGACGGGGCGCTTCCTTCAGCATCAATAGTGTCTGGCAGCTTTACTAAGTATTCTAACCATTGCATGCTCTCTCTCCCCGTTCCCTGCCCCCCCACCAGATCTGTTCTTGGCTGCCATCATAAGAATACTATGCTCAGGTCTACATCACCCTTGACAAATTCACCCAGCTTTCTGCGGACTTTCCTTGGTGCAGATGGACATGAATATTGTATTAGCAGCCTTCCTTCTGTACCTATTTAAAGATAAGAAAATGTCCTCACTGCGACGCATTGTGCTACAAGGAAGTTCTGTGATGGAACACTTTCATGTCACAATCATGGCTGTGTCCTGTGGGTGGTGACGACCGTCCTTGTTCTCTTCCTGGAGTCTAATTGTCCTTGTTGTTGTTGTTGTTGTTGGTGTGTGTGTGCTTTAAATGCTTGTCCTTTGCGCAGTTGCATTGTTCTGATACGACATCATTTTGCAAAGATTTTAAAAATGAAGCAAATTTAGGAGGGTGGCAGACAAGCAAGACCTTCCCAGTCCTCCCGAGGGAGAGGCACTTTGAGGAATGTCAAATGTGACACTCATGCCCACGCTTGTGTTTTTAATGACATGCAGAGGGCTGGCTTAGAGGCAGAAAAGTGACATTGCACATCACTTCATGGTAGGGCCAGCCACGACAGGGCCAGTTCGAGGTCACTGAAGTCAGGCTTGCCTTTTGACTCAGATTTGGCTTGAGTCTCTACTCCCTTGCTCTTGATCCCATCACACCCTCCCCCAGAAGCTCCATAGGCAATGAGACCACCACCACCTACCTCCCCTAACAAATAGCTACCCCTCTCCCCTCCTCGCTGGGTTTCTTTGGTGCTTGGTTGCCCATATATCAAGAAGCAAAACTCTGGACACAAAAGTTGTTGGGGCAAAATTGCCCAATTAATCTCAAAAGTTGTTGAGCTTTCTTGGGAATTTGCCCCCAAAAGACAAAGAGTGGTACTCAAACACACTTCCTGGTTCTGTTGGTGAAAACCCAGACATACGGTATTTTTGATTTTCCATAATTCCCCCTGGACGCTAATTTTGCCGGTTGAATTGGGAAATTCTGAACATATGGCAGCCTTACAATGTGCTTCTTCCATTGAGTAGATAAAGAAGAGAACGAGGTTTCATTTCTCATGATTAGGTGCTATTAAGTTTGGGCCTCCCAAGGTCTCCTAGCCAAGGACCTACAATTGCTTTAATCCAGGACTCCATGTGGGAACATTCCTTCCTATCTGATGTTACCTTTCCCCCCTTTCTTTTTCAAGCGAGGAGTTTTAATAGGCAAGCAGAGGCTTTCCCCATGATCTACGGTACACCAGGGATGCAGAGTCTGTAGCCCTCTAGATGTTATTGGACTAGAACACCCACCATTCTTGACCATTGACCATGCTGGCAGGGGCTGATGGGAGTTGGAGTCCAACAATCTCTTTGAGTCTATATTTCCACCACCCCTCGTCTATACACCTCTTTTGCAACAAATGTGTAGGTCGAAGGTTTACAATCGTTTTGAGTCCATGGCTCTCTTGGCCAACTGCATTCTTTCTGTGGTACCCCTGTGGGGCTCAGGAGCCCAGTTTTGTCACCTCTTGTCTGCAGAGCCAGCAGCGCCTCACCCTTTTTCGAACACCCTCCCTTGTGGAGTGTTTCCTCACCTCCCCTCCTCTCCCCTCTCCTTGGGAGTCCTCTGGGCAGCTGCAGCTGCTGTTCCTGGTCTTGTGAGTTGCCCAAAAGAGAGGTGTCTTCTCACACTGCCCCACAGGGGCCTGGGAAGCACCCCCTGGCAAGCCCCAGAGGCACCATTCACCTGGGGGGGAGCTTGTAGCCAGGGCTGCTGCCACAACAGCCATGCAGATACGTGAGTGGAGGGAGGGAAGGAAAGAGGGCAGAGGGCAGCGTTGCCCACGGCCCCCCTGACCATCAATCAAGGCACCCCAGGGTGCCACCACACACTGGTTGAAAACCACTGGTGTAGGTGATGGAGGAATTCAAGGAAATGAAAGTTGAAGGTTGCATGGTGGAGGCATCAAAGGGAAATTGGTGGACAAATGTTTTATAGATTAATTTTATTTAGACTTGCCAGGAGTCTTGATGGGTGGGACAAAGCTTCCCCACCACGGCCGATGCGCTTGGCTCCCCCCCTCTCTCTTCCTCCCTGCCTCACTATATATTTTTTCTGGTGCCACCACCAAGTTGACCCAAACTCGAGTGTGGTGTTTGCAGTGTCAAGGTCTACAATAGCTATTAGTACAAGCCATCCAGGATTAAGGAAAAGTACTTTGCACACACAGCCAAACAGCACTGGTGTTATGCCATCTCTCCTATTAATTACTCTAAAAGGAGAGTGGCCATAATAATCTGTGTCTGTGATTACCAGTAGTGATAAACTTACTTCATTGAGACAGGTGGAGTTAACCCTCTCTGCATTCACTTCTTTAGGCGTTTTTACACTGCCACTGCCCCGTGGCAGCTTTGGTTATCTAACAAGGCTCTGATTCATAGTTTATTTGGTTTTTCAGTTAGAGCCGGAAGCAGAGCCTCTACATCAGCTTCCACCAACCTGGCTGCCCTCCAACTGTTATGGACCACAGCTCCCATCAGCTGGCTGGCTGGGGTTGATGGGAATTGTAGTCCGCAACAGCTGGTTGGTGCAAGTTGGTTTGCATAGATGGCTCCCCAGGACCATAGAATGATCTCCTCCTAAATAAATAACAAAACTCAGCAATGCATGCGTGGCCTGCGTCCTCAGATTCCAACACGAGAACTAGTTAAATATATTTTTAAAAGGACAACACACTCTGTTAAAGTTGCAAACTGTTCAGCCCTAGACTGGAGCTGTGCCTTTTAGAACAGCTTGATCTGCAGGCGTTGGCGTCTTACAATTTTGTCTCCATGCTGAGAAAGTCTTCAGTTGTTAATGTTCTGCAGATCAAGCCACTCCTCAGTGCACAAGAGTTCCCGCACCAACCTCCGCTGTATCCCGGTCGATTTTCAAGTCTCCTCTTTGCGTTCCAGGGATATTAAAATAAATACGGTAAATAAATCAGTTCTTTGAAAAAGAAAATCATTTGCTCCGGAACTGATTTGTTCTGGGAGAAGTGAGAATAAAGTTATAAATAATATATTTAACACAGCACATACCCCAAGGAAAATTCTTTTAAAAACAAAACAAAACACATAGCCATGTTAGGAGGGAACTTCCACTCTATGCACAAATGCACATTAGAACAATGGACCCTGTTTTTTAAAAGTAGGCTCTCTTGTGACTGGGGAAGCCATGGGAGGAGATGGGGAGAAAGGGGGCCTTTTTAAACCCCCTGTTTGCCATTTCCACGGGTGGTGCTGTGGGTTAAACCACAGAGCCTAGGGCTTGCCGATTGGAAGGTCGGCGGTTTGAATCCCCGTGATGGGGTGAGCTCCCATTGCTCGGTCCCAGCTCCTGCCAACCTAGCAGTTCGAAAGCACATCAAAGTGCAAGTAGACAAATAGGTACGGCTCTGGTGGGAAGCTAAATGGCATTTCTGTGTGCTGTTCTGCTTCGCCAGAAGCGGCTTAGTCATGCTGGCCACATGACCCGGAAGCTGTATGCTGGGTCCCTCGGCCAATAGAGTGAGATGAGCACCGCAACCCCAGAGTCGTCCTCGACTGGACCTAATGGTCAGGGGTCCCTTTACCTCGCCATTTCCCTACGCCAAATCAAACCTCTTTAAGCAGCCCACTCCTCCCCAGCATTTTAGACATGTTCTCATAACTGCAAGGTTTTTTTCTTTTTTATAAAGAACCTCTTGACTTGTGGTACCTTGAGTTTAAACTAATTTTCTCTGGCAACCTGTGTCCTGGATTACAGAGTGGAAGGGCTCATGTGCTGATTTCATACCCACTGTTGGCCAGATTCCCTGCAGGCTTGCTGTCAGGCTGCTGCCTTCTGATGGTCTCTTGTCCCTTTCCTGGAAGATGGAACACATTTTAAGAGCATGTTTTGTCCTCTCAAGCTATTAGCCGCATACACACTCTGAGCTGTACATCTGCAAGTCCTAGGGGGGGTCAAAGCTGATTCTCTCCTTGTGAGCAAAGCTTCCAGGAACACTGTAAACAAGGCTGCTTCTGAGAATATTGATGCAGTTCCTCAGATGGTAAATCCCCTTTTTTATTATGTGAATTTCTGTTAAATTAATAGCCGTGGCTGGAGCGAAGCAGTAGCATGGATTGTTCCTATCGCCAACACAGTGCTGGCGGTACATTTGAATCCTGTTCTCCTCCCCTGCCCCTCCAAAAATATCCAACCCCTGATCAGATCAGACAGTGCCTCTCAATCCTAGTCCATGTATTTGCAAAATGTTAGAGCAACCCCCCCCCGCCCCGCCCCATGCCTAGAAGCTATGCCCTTCTTCCTGCAGAGAACTGAAACAGCCCTTCATTGGAATGATTCAGAAGAAGCACAGAAAAAGATTGGGCTGCACAGCAAACCTGGCTGTATCTTGCAGCGTTCTTCCTGAATGTTTTTATTCAATCCTAAATAGGCACGTCCCTTTGAAATCACTGGGATATACTGTCAAATATGACCCCGCCAAAAAAAAAACCCACACCACTCTCTGAGGGTATCCTTTCAGAAAGCAAAAACATGAGACAATATAATCATTTTCTGCATTATACGAAGGCTGTGATTATTCTGGCCTGCCCGGTGTATTTTTATTGAAGCTCTGTAGGGAAGTAGATGTGGAAAAAGAGCTTCATGGGGGATCCTTGTCTTATAGCCTAGCAACACATTTCATCTTCAGCAACGAGCTTTGCCTCATCTGTACTAGCATAAAGGGAATTCTAAGTGGCAGGATCAGACAAATACTTTGCATCTGGTATCCCCGAGTCCATAGCCCTCCTTTGCACTGGATGGCAAGGGGCAAATCCCACATCTTCAGCCCCATCTGTATAATGGGAATAAATACCTACGTCCAGTGGCGTAGCAAGGGGCGGTGATAGGGGCGGGTCGCCCCAGGTGCCACCCTGGAGGGGGGGTGACACTCGGCGCTCCCCCCCCACTGGGAAACATTTTTTAACTTTTCTGTTGCATGAGATTTTTCAACTGTTCTTATACAGTGGTGCCTCGCTTAACGAATGCCCTGCTTAACGAAATTTCCGCTTAACGAAAGGATTTTTCGAGTGGAGCTTGCCTCACTAGAAGAATGCGTTTTATGAAAAATTCGTCTAGCGAATCGCGGTTTCCCATAGGAATGCATTGAAATTCAATTAATGGGCAAAATTTTTAAAAACAAATTCAATGCATTCCTATGGAATTCGCTAGACAAATTTTTCGCTATAAGAAAAGACCCGTGGAACGAATTAATTTCGTCTAGCGAGGCACCACTGTATGTTCTTTCAATGCTGATTTCATATCTGAAGTCGGTTTTTTTCTGTAAGCTCTAGGTTCTTTTGCAATTCATGTTTTTCACTTTTTGCCAGAGCCAGAGCCACGTGGGGGGGGGGTTGGCAAAAAAAAAATCCCGCACCGGGTACCACCTGAGCTTGCTACGCTTCTGCCTACGTCACAGAGTTACCGGTATTGTGAAATGAAACAAGGGCACAGAACCCTTTGCACGTGAAAGTTGCAATGTACGTGATTAGCAAATAATGATAAGGGTTACCCCGTTTCCTCTGTTTCCAGGACACGCCCCTCTTTTTCGGGGGTAAAATTTCTGACTGGGAGGATTTTTTTTTAATTTGCCAAAATGTCTCTGGCTATACTTTCTGGATGAGACATAGACATAACTGGTGGTTGACCCAAACTTCCTTTCCTCTTCTCTTCCCCTGCCCCTCCTCAGCAGCAATATAATCACAGCTTCTACAGCCTACATATAGTATTGCCATAGTAGTTGCCATAGCGTCCTCCTTTTTGCTCTTCAAAATATGGCAACCCCAATAATAATAATAATTGCTGCTGTTCTTTGTCTCAGCTTGGGAATCCCTATGCAGATTTGACATCTACCTCCTGCTTGCTTGGTGATCAGGTGGTGCAATTTCTTATCCAATCCACCAGGTGGGTCCATGGGCTGAGACAGCTCAGATCCTGCCCCCACGGCAGGGTGGCAGCCTGACATGACCTTCTTACCACAAGGCTAAGAGGGGAGAAGAAATGCAGGTTTGCTTTCCGCCTCTGCAAAGGAAACCTCTATGACCCTGGGCCGGCTTTGTGAAGGGAGAAAGGGAACAAAACGGGACAAAAAGGCAAAGACGTGTGGAGCAGAGCGAAAAATACGATGCTGTGCAACCACTTCTTTTTTTTTGCAAAGAGCGTTCCTGAGCTTTGCTGTGAACAAGCTGGGGAAGGAACAAGGGATTTTCAGCTCAGTCCTGCCCATGTTGACTGAGCAGTAAGCCCCATGGAAGTCAGTGGGACTTATTCCTGAATAGGCATGTGTAGGATTACACTGTAAATGTATGGAGAAGCTAAATTGACATCTGAGCCCTCTCGTTCTCTCTCTCTCTCTGAAACTCCTCCATACGCTCCAGAAACAGTCACTTCAGGGTGAGAACCCACCATCCTGCCAGTAACATCACGAAGGACCGAAGCCGATATCTTTGCTTATAGCACAGGGAGCTGGCAAAAGAGGTGAGGTCCTAACCTCACCTCTGCCAGAAACTCATTAGGCAAGCTATTGTTTCCTCCAGCCTCCCCATCAGCAACATGGGCAGGTCAGTCAAGAAAAGGCAAGATATAAACCAGAGAGACAGAGATGGAAGTGTAGGATAGTACTGTAATTGGAGGCAGTAATGCTTCTGCATGCCAGATCATATATATCAGGGGTGGCCAACTTCCAAGAGACTGTGATCTACTCACAGAGTTAAAAACTGGCAGTGATCTACCCCCTTTTGGGGGGTCAGGTCAAAGTTGTTGAGCTTTTTTTATGAAGGAAAGCCCTGGTTTTTTAGGTTCATCTAAAAGTTGTTGAGCTTCTTTAGTTTAGGAAGGAAGCGATACTGAGCTTTTTTTTTTTAGGAAGAAAATCCCTGTTTTTGGTGGTTCAGGTCATTTTAGGGGTGCAGGGCAAAGTTGTTGAGGTTTTTTTAGGGGAGCCAAAGTTTTTTAGCTTCTTTGGGGGGGGGGAGCCACTGATCTACCGGTGATCTACCACAGACATCCAGTGATCTACCGGTAGATCACGATCTACCTGTTGGACATGCCTGATATATATGTATAGGCAGCTCTTTGAACATTTGAAAGATGTTATATAAGTGCTAAGCATTCATATTATTTTAAAAGTTTTTTTTTTAAGAATAGCCCTGTCCATTAATGGATTTGCACGGAAGAATGTACTGTCATATTTTCTTCCAATGATACAAACATGCAGAGGTATTTTAATTCAACCATGGACCTAGGAGATAGCAAAAAAAAGGGGAGCCAATTGAAATATTTCTCCTAATGCCCTGGGCAAATCTCGTTTGTGTGTGTGTGTGTGTGTGTGTGTGTCTCAGAGCTGAACTGCCTCCATGTACCCGTTACTAAATGAACACGGCTTTTTATGGTGGGTTGTGCTGTGAGGTTACACATTTTGAAATAAAATGGGGGCTTTGAGGAGAAAGGAAAGAGAAAAGGCAGCTGTGTGCTGGAATTTTCTTCTGCTTTTATCCATTTTTGTGACTTGCAAACGCTTTAACATGCTGCTGTTTGGAGGAAGAGAGAGAGAGAGAGAGCATCATGCCCAAGGGTAAAACAACAGTTCAGTGGCACACAGACACAGGAGCTCAGACAGTCCCTTTATGTCCCCAGCTCTTTAATCTCCGGGACCACACGGCCGCTGCAAAATGGGGATTCAAAAGTGACACCAAACCCAGTCCTTCCTTTCTGCGTCCCTGGAAAAACAATCCTCCAGCTGTGTATCTGTTACAGTGCTCACTTAGCTGCATTAAGTGTTACAAGAGGCTGTTACACAAAACCATCGCTGTGGTGCCCAGGTAACCTACACCTGCCTAGAGGGAGGAGATCAGCCAGTCTCAGGCGACTGTAAGTGGAGCCTGTGGAGAAAGAGAACGCTCTCAAGCATGAAAAAATTATTAGGCAACCAATCCTCTGGCCCTATTTTCAGCAACAATGCCTGCCACTTGGTGCCAATGAAACCTGAGCCACCCCATCAGGGAGAAATCAGAGCCTCGGCTTCGCTGAATGCCCACCTCAGGAAACAGGCCTCCACAGGAAACAGCGGGCCGTAAGCCCCACCATGTTATCGTTTATTAGAGTCTGGGGAGTGAAAGGCTTCGCGTTCAGGGTCTGCTCTTCGGGTTTTTTTTGGCACCGTCAAAATTGGCTCAGAAATTGTTGCAAAACCAAAAGTATGCACAAGCTACATGACCAGGAGCAGCCTCAATGTCTTGGCTGCGTTTTCCACAGGACACAAACAAACAGAACACATTTTGCTAGTTTAGCATGTTGTAGGGGGGACATCGCATGGCTTTTATTTGAAAACCTCCAATAGAAATAGAACTGCAGAAAATCAAAACACACCACACTGGATTGTCCCACTTTCTCTCATAGGAAGCTGCTTTGTACCAGATCAGACCATTTGTCTATTTAGGACAATATTGTCGACACTGACCAGCAACAGCTATCTAGGGTTTTAGACAGGAGTTTTCTCCAGCCCTGCCTGGAGATGCTGAAGTATGAATCTGAGAACTTTTGGGTTTTTTGTTTTTCTTTTTAATCATTACAGTCATACCTCGGGTTAAGTACGCTTCAGTTTGAGTACTTTCAGTTTAAGTACTCCGTGGACCCGGAAGTGTTTACTTCCAGGTTCCGCCCCATGCGCATGCACAGAAGCGATCTGCGTGCTTCGCGCATGCGCAGAAGCGCTGTATTGGCGCTTCACGCATGCGCGCTATCGCCGCTCGGATTAAGTACTTTTCAGGATGTGAATGGCACCCCGGAACCAATTAAGTACTTAACCTGAGGTACCACTGTAAATCTTAATTTTTTCATCTAAAATACTGTCTTATTTATTTTATAGTACAGTACATTGATTATTAGGAACGCGGGTGGCGCTGTGGGTTAAACCACAGAGCCTAGGGCTTGCCAATCAGACGGTCGGCAGTTCAAATCCCCGTGTAGGGGTGAGCTCCCGTTGCTTGGTCCCAGTTCCTGCCCACCTAGCAGTTCGAAACCACGTCAAAGTGGGAAGGTAAACGGCGTTTCCGTGCGCTGCTCTGGTTCACCAAAAGCAGCTTAGTCATAGTCCACATGACCTGGAAGCTGTATGCTGGCTCCCTCGGCCAATAGAGCGAGATGAGAACTGCAACCCCAGAGTTGGTCACAACTGGACCTAATGATCAGGGGTCCCTTTACCTTTACCTTTACATTGATTATTGCCTTCATTTTAGGGATCAATGGTCTCATTAGACAGTAAAATACGTGTTAAATTGCTCTTTTAGGGGGTGTTTGTCATCATTTGGAACAGATTAATCCACTTTCCATTACTTTCAATGGGAAAGTTCGCTTCAGGTTAAGTACGCTTCAGGTTAAGTACGGACTTCCGGAACCAATTAAGTACTTAACCCAAGGTACCACTGTAGAAGGGTCGGGGATTCACATGGAGAGAATTTTTGTGTTTGTGGGAGGAAGTTTATTGGCTTGTTTCTGCTGTGCATTTTGTGTTCTAATTTTGTATTTTTTATGTTGCAAACTGCCCTTCAATCTTCAGATGCAGGGCAGTGCACAAATTTAATAAATAATAATAATAAAGAGAGGCAGTTGTCAATCTGGACTGAAGCAGAGGGAGGTTCTGAGGCTCAGAGTACCTTACTAAGTATGAAACAACATAAATACAACAGTTCAGATGAGGAAAGATGCTCTTTCTTGAATCAAAGGCTGTTCAGATTCCCTTAACCTTGCACTCATTAGCTTAAAGGAAAGGGCTGTTAGCACATAGGCTTGTGGGGGGGGGGGTTGAAATCCTTCTCATTTTTCATTGATTTTTTAAAAACAAAACAAAACAGAGAGACATAACAGAACATGTGGCAGCTTTTTTACATATTTTGACTTTGCTGGAGGGGAGAGAAAGATATCCTATTAAGAGACGGAAACAGGCTGTGCTAGCGGAAATATCTGTGGTTTCCTTCAAGCAGAAGTGAAGGAACTCTCTACTCATCGAAAACAAAGGGCTTCCCAGCTACAGCTGGGAGGTTGAGCCTGTGGACACCAGGTTCACACGTGCAGGGCAAGCTTCCTGTTTGTTCCAGCACAAAAGCGAGAAATCAATACCCTCACAGGCTACTGCAGACAATAACTGACTTCCTCCATCCAGCAGCCAGGAGGTGGACTGGAGACTCGGATTTTAAGATACTTCAAAGCTAGGATGGGTAGAGAGGAATTAAGACAAACTTGATGGAGATGAGCAAATTAACTGAAAGGCATTGGGTCTTATAGGAATGAAGGAGGTCTCTCCATCTCTAGCATTGATGTATCAGGTAGGGTTGGGCCAAAATTGGGAGTCCCCTTTTAACAAATGTTTGACCAGTTTCCCATTCTGGTGAATTTTTGGGGACAATTGACCAATGGCAAAAATGTTTATCACACGAGCTGCATTATATCTGCAGTCCCCAATAGTATGGTGAGTGCAGTCTGTTCTCCTAGGTTTCATGTGGGCAGGGCCGTCTTACCCATAGGCGCTAGGGATGCGGGGCACCCGGGCGCCGGGTTCTCAGGGGCGCCAGGCTGAGAGGCTGGGGCCCGAGAGTTGAGTCCGGGGAAGAGCCCGCCCATTGGTTAGAGTGCCACAGCAGGCAGCTCTGCGCCGCGAGTTCGGGGGAGACCGAGCCAGCGAGATGCTGAGGCGGTTGGCTGGCTCCGCCCTCCTGTGTGCCTGGGACTGGGCAACTGGGGGTTTGCCGGGCACATCTTTGCACCCCGGCGCCGCATATGCTTAAGACAGCCTTGCATGTGGGTGTTTTTTTTCTGACCTGGGGGAAGCTCTGTTTCTTCCCACCTTCACAAAGCCTCTGTAGCAAATTTCCCCCTTTCACCTTCTCTCTTCCCCATAGCTAAGGAAAGCTGTCTTGGGCCTTACCCTACATCACATGTGTACCTGATCAAACATTTCTTCAGCACATAATTTTTAACTAGGGATAGGGAACCTGTATTGGACCTTAACTACTGACTATGCTGGCTGGTGCTGATGGCAGCTGGAGTAACAACAACTCATCTCCACTGAATTCTGCCCTATAGAAAAGGTTTTCTATATCTGAACAAAATGCTGTCAATGTGCAGACTTCCAAAGCAGGCTGACAACTAAAAATATGTAACTTGTGGCTGCCATTTGAACAGTGACAACACCATCCCAGTGATATTGGCTGTATGATCCACCCCACTGTTTTCCATGCATCGCTGCTGATTTCCCTTCTTAAGGTTCCTGTGGCAGCTTCTTTCAGAGGCAAACCACAGTGCTGTGAAGAGGCTGGCAGGATCCACTAAAATGTTACCTTTTGCTGTGGAAAACTAAGTCGCTGCAAATTTGACTCGGGATGAAGATATGGGAAGAAGATGGCTTTCAACCACAGTTCCAGATCCTCGTGATTAGAAAGGGAATGGTGATTATATGCAGACCATATATTGCAACTTTGTAGGGCGACTGGATGCAATGAATGAAAAGGTTCGTATTGCTTTAATACTTGCATCAGGCATGTTTCCTGAGAGATGGTGTATCATAGAACATCGTCAAAAGCTTTCCATTAATTATAGGTGAAACTCGGAAAATTAGAATATCATCAAAAAGTGCATTTATTTCAGTAATGCAACTTATTATTTTTTTGTTTTTCTTTTAATTTTTACAAGTGCTTTCTTTTGGAAATTCCGCAGTAATGAAACAAATAGTTACAATAATACAAAAATAAACATTGCTATTACATTTCATTAATTACATTCCATTTATAATTGACCCGTCCAACGACAAATAATTACAATTACAACAAATAAAGGCTTCACATATCTTGCTTTGCATGTCATGCATCTATCTCATATATTGGTTTGACGATATTCTAATTTTTCGAGTTTCACCTGTAATTTATTCCAGAAAGTTGTAGCCTGCTATTTAATAAAAAAGATTTTCAAAATGGAGTTGTTGAAGAAAGACACTCCCCCCCCCTAAATACCACTCATGTTCCCCTAATCTCATTGTTTGGGAACTGAGCCTCTTATTCGTGGGTGGACAAGAGACATATTGGGCAGGATATATTTGCAAAGCATGAGTTGTGCACTCAAATAGCTAGTGGAAGCACCCCCATGCCAGGATGCAGTTCTTAGACTTCTCATTCAAACAAGGAACCTGTTAGGCTTCCCTTGGGCAAATCTCTCTTGCCTCCATGCAGTGATGGAGATGATATCTGCAGCCTCCTTCATCTGCAATCTGCATTCTCCTGCACCATATCACACAACATTCCCAATAATGGTGGCCAAATGCAAAAGCATGCAGGACTTCTGCACCTTTAATAGCTGTGTAATGCAAGCTGCCCCCTATTCTAAAGGTAAAGGTAAAGGGACCCCTGACCATTAGGTCCAGTTTGTGACCGACTCGGGGGTTGTGGCGCTCATCTCGCTTTATTGGCCGAGGAAGCCGGCGTACAGCTTCCAGGTCATGTGGCCAGCATGACTAAGCCGCTTCTGGTGAACCAGAGCAGCGCACGGAAACGCCATTTACCTTCCTGCCGGAGCGGTACCTATTTATCTACTTGCACTTTGACGTGCTTTTGAACTGCCAGGTTGGCAGGAGCTGGGACCGAGCAACGGGAGCTCACCCTGTCACGGGGATTCGAACTGCCGACCTTCTGATCAGCAAGCCCTGGGTTTCAACCCACAGCGCCACCCACATCCCTGCCCTCTCTTCTACACCACTATTAAAGTTGCAGCCGCCCTGGCTACTCTTTTGCATCCAGCCTCAATGTCCCTTCAAGTCCCAGAGGCAGATTTTCAATGGATCTTCAAGGGAAGATGGAGTCAGGAAAGCCGTCAACAGAAGGAAAGTCAGCGGATCCAAGCAAGTTGTTTCCTTGCACAGCGTGACTCGCATCTTTAGTCCGACATATGTCCCACTGTGTTAAACGGGGCTCAGTGAACATAGGACAGCAGCCTTAGTTGGGGGACGTGCAGTGGTGCATTTTGTGGGTCAGATTTATCCCGATCATTTGGGATCTCTCTGCTGCCTGTTTCATAAGAACCACTGGGCCTTCGCCATCTGCCGGCATGTTTTCCCCAACCCTATTTTTGCTCACTGTCAACTGTGGTATTGTCAACCCAACCCTCCCATATGTTAGCATCTCTCTCTCTCTGGCTAAATGGAAGGATCTTAAAAAATATCTGTTCTGAAGTCATGGCAGCGGCGGGTGGGGGCGGAGAGCAGAGCAGGCCTTGCTGTTGTCTACAGAGAGGAAGCTAGGACAGCCAAGCTATTCTGGGTGGCTTTCACCTCTGTCATTCAACAACTTCTGCTTCAGCAGATTCCAACTTGCTGGGTCTAAATCCATCCCCATTCTTTCAAGTTGCATTTATCTGAGCTGAAGTACAGCCCCGGCCGGCTCCATTTCCCAGCCTGCCTTCTTCCCACCCTGGTTCGATTCTGAGCTAGGCCTCTCATCTAGGCCGCCCCATCGTCGGTTTCCTAGGGGGGCCAGGCCACTATTATCCTTTTGGCAGAGCTGTGGATTTGGGGTTATGGAACAGATGGAGGCAAAGGGGCCAAAGGAGGATGAAAGGTTTACACTAATAGAAATGCCCAGCTAATTGTTAAGGAGATTAGAGGCTGGGCCAGGCAGGCACTCTCGGCTTGGAGGTGACCTGCCGCGTGGAATCAGAGAGCCCATGGGTAACGTTAACCAAAGTGGCGCTAAGAAAAATAAATCCTCCACAAGGGAGAGGCGGCAGATCGAGTTGCTGCTCGAGCGTTTTGGCCTTAGCGGTGGGATAGAAAGGCGTTTGGAGTGGATCAAGCCCAGTTAGAAGAAGGGAGGCAACGCAAGAGACCGACAAACAAGAGACACAGATACAGTGCAGAGCACTACAAGCGCAGGGAGCAGGCCAGAGCGGAAGAATATATCTCATCAAAAGGCCATTGTGTAGCCTGTCAAAGCACCCCCCACCCACCCCCACTTCTTTGTGGCTTCTGTAGAAGCCCCACTATTGGTTACAGGAGGCCGGCAGCTCATTGAAATCTTTGTAATCCTAGCTGCGCTAATTAAGCAAGGCTGCGGGTGCTTAAGCATGTACATTTTTCCTGAGCATTCTCTCCTCTCCATCCCTACCCCACCCCCTCGCCACGCTGGAGAAGATGAGGAGGAGGAAGAGGTCAGTGTGAGCCACGCAGGAGGCAGTAGCGCTGCCAGCAGGGGGGACGAGGCAGCCAAACGAGATTGGCTTTACAGGCTGAAGATTAAATGTAGGAAGAGCTGATGTGCACACACAGACAGAGAGAGAGAGAGACTGGGAACTGGGGCAGGTGCACGTCACTGGGTCTTTGAGGTGTAAGGTTCATTTGCACTAATCCAGATCGCTTGGCTCGCTCGGCTGTGCCTATGTGAGCGTGCACGGTTCCATACCCCCGACGAAGGACTGGGAAGACCTTAGGCGCCCACCCCAGTCCTTGGGACTATATCTGCTGTCCGGACAGAAGATGCCAACGAATGGGATCCACCAGCTTCTGAAGATCCAGTTTGGCTTGATTAACTCTGACAACAGGTACCTGACGGCAGAGAGCTTTGGCTACAAGGTCAACGCCTCGGCGCCCAGCCTGAAAAGGAAGCAGATATGGACCCTGGAGCAGGACGGAGACAGCTCCGTAGTCTTCCTGAAGAGCCACCTAGGTAGGTACTTATCTGCCGACAAGGACGGCAAGGTCTCGTGTGAAGCCGAGAAGCCGGGAGGTGATGGGCGTTTTGTCATTGTCACCCAGTCGGACGGGCGCTGGGCGCTCCAGTCAGAACCCTACAAGCGTTTCTTTGGCGGTTCCGAAGACAGGTTGTCCTGCTTTGCCCAGACCATCACGGAAACAGAGCTCTGGGCTGTGCACTTGGCTATCCACCCCCAGGCCAACCTCTTGAGCGTGAGCAGGAGAAGGTATGCGCACCTCAGCGCTCAGGAGGATGAGATCTCCACCGACAGCAACATCCCTTGGGGTGTGGACTCGCTCATCACCCTCACCTTCCAGAACAAGAAGTACTGCCTGAGAACCTGCGACAACCGCTACCTGCGCAACGACGGCACTCTGGTCAAGGAGCCTGACCCCCGCGCGGGCTACACCTTGGAATTCAAGGCGGGCAAGCTGGCCTTCAAGGATTGCGATGGGAAATACCTGGCGCCCATGGGACCTACCGGCACTCTAAAATCTGGCAGGAGCTCCAAGCCGGGCAAAGATGAACTCTTTGATCTGGAAGAGAGCCACCCGCAAGTAGTTTTCGTGGCCTCCAATGGCAGATATGTCTCCATCCGGCAAGGTAAATCCATTACCTTTCTGCTCTGTGGGACTATGCGTAGCCAGGGAATACTCCCCTCCCCTTCTAGCTCCATAACCATAATATGGGTGACTTATTTGTTCGTCTGCTTTGTACAATGGTAATATGCTTGTTCTTAGCCACTGAATGCATATGGCGGGGAGTGTTGATGATGGTAATTGCCACCATCAGTTTCCTGACGCTCCTTTGCTTCAGGAGCTGCCATCCTAATCCTCATGCTTGGATAGGGAAGGAAAGACGTGTCTCATGGCTGTTACGGTTCCTTGTTGGTCTCCATCAAGTCAATATCTGTTTCTAGTACAGGCCAGGTGTGTTGTGCTCATGTGCACAGATGAGGATCTAGGAAGATGTTGTGGGGAAGAGATGAGCACAGGGTCTGAAAGCCAAGGACAATGCAGTGGTGCCGGTGGAGAAGAGGAAAGTCTGTTTTGCTCTGTATGTTTTGCTACTGCTTCTATGGCAATGTGTCAGATTGGAAGTGCTTCTAGTCCACATGATAATCAGTATGTCAGCAGGCATCCCTGCTGCTTAAGAAACGAGAACAGTTGCAGGCTCTGTCTTATATTCAAAGGATGGGGCACAGGGACAGATGCAGAACCTGTGATTTTGCTAATACTACCATGGTGGCTCCATAGATAAGCCAGTGGGGTCTGGCGGATCCTTTAGCAAGAATGACACTCATGTGAATTTATGGGCCTCTGATTCTGTGCATGCACACCAGAGAGTGGTGCACTGGCTGGGGATCTGGATGCAATCCACTGGGAAGTTTTTTTCTGCACAAGCCCTGCTGAAATGGATTGAGATTTTTACAAGCTCTCTCCAGCAACAACTATTAATCTGAGTGGCGTGTGGACAGATGATGTGCTCGTTACATTTAACTTCCTTCTACACAATTAGGCAATGGCACTGGGATTCCATTATCTACTGCCGTCCTTGGTATTAAAAAATTATAATCAATTTCATAACCTTCTTCCTATCAGTCGGTGCAGCCAGCTCTCTTTCATTCTTCCTAGGTTGCTTTTAGTGTCCATCAAACATCTGCCCAGTGTCCCTGAAGGGGCTGTTCACATTCACAGCTGTAGTTGCCCATTCCTACGATTCCCATGTCCTACCCCAGCATTTCTAGGATATGCTCTTCAGTGAACCATTCTAGGCGACCTCCCCCTGCCCAGAGATCAATGGCACTCAGAAAGGCCTTGTGGGTAAAGAATGAAAGGCAACTCCAACCTTACATCTTTCCCATATGGCTCCAGACCAGAACTGGCCCTTAAACTGCTTACACAACCAGACCACATTTCAATCAGCCCCCAAACAAAAGAGCAGCAGCAATCCCCAGCAAAGCTATGCTCCAAATGTCTGAAGGTGCTAAAGAGGTATGGTTTTAGATTGAGAAAATATTCCTTTCCCAAGGTTTGTGTCCCGTCCCCCGTCCCCCGCCACTTTCTGAAATTCTTTCCAGAGGGAGAAGGCTATTCCCCCACAACTGCTTCTTCCCTTGCATCTAAGAGGAAACTAACTATAGCCTCCTGTTTATTTTCATTTATTTATTGCACTTATATACCACCTTGATCTTCCAAGGATCTTGAGGTGGTGTACATGGTTCTCTTCCTCTCTCATTTCATCCTCTGTGAAGTAGGTTAGGCTAAGAGATGGGCGACTGGGCCAAGGTCACCTTGTGAGCTTCATGGCTGAGTGGGGATTTGAACCCTGGTCTTCCAGGTCCTAGTCCAACACTCTAACCATTATGCCATGCTGTTTTTCTGACCTGTGGCACCTTTGGGTGATTATAGTGGCCATGGACTTTAGCTTTTAACACAGGGGGGGGGCAACCTTTCCGGGCTTGAAGGCCTTGTTCACTTGGGGCTGGAGGAGGCATATTGCAGGTGGCAGGTGATGCTAATGCAAAAATTGGGTGGGACAGCCCTACCCTCTCTCTCCTTTATTCATCCATCATCCGTTTCATTTTCTCTCTTCCCCCTCTCCACAGGTGTACAGAAGCACCCACATCTCTTCCCTTTATCCATCCATTATCCATCCATTCTCTTCCTTCATTTTTTCTCTCCCTCTTCAAGCGCCACCACAGGATTTGGAGGGCCGCATGCAAACCTTGGCACTACACCTAACAATAACCAAAGAATAGCCCTCCTAACCTGTAGAATAGTGGGTAAGAAGGATGAAGACACAGCTCTCAAAACAACCAGCTCTTTATTCTAGCTCTGAGTCCAGGCTGAACAGTAGCTTAGCCGACTGGCTTATATAGTACTCAGTAACTTGCAACAGTAACAAACTTCCCCTAGCTACCCAATCCGTGAACAGCACTCTCAATCCTTCATTTGCATGTTGTGGACCTGAGTGAGAACTGCAGCCACAGTGGGCAGGGTAAGAACTGCAGCCATGGTGGCCAGAAGGAGTACTGCAGTTAACTTAATACATAACACCCATTGTGGACCTGAGTGAGAACTGCAGCCACAGTGGGCAGGGTAAGAACTGCAGCCACTGTGGCCAGAAGGAGTACTGCAGTTAACTTAATACATAACATAACCCATTTGCCTACCTAACTGCAACACGGTCTGTCTGTCGAAAACAGAAAAGGCTGTGCCCTGTTTCTGCTATGGTTGCCGCATTTTATGCTAGCCCAGCTCCTGTGCCTCGAACAGGGTTCTCACACAAACTTAAGCAAGTCAAGCTTTCCTCATCACTATCTTCACAACAGGGAAAGCTTCACTGGCTTCGTGTGCCAGGCTGTGAGCCAGTAAGAAGAGGGATAAAAAGCTGGTGGACAAATGAATCAAGTGAAGCAAATCGATCTGAAGTAATCACACGCCGCTTCTGTACTCTGAAACTAGGGTTGCGTTCTTTTGAAGAAAAGCTGGCCCTGATCCTGTGCCTTTAAAGCAGCCTGGCAGGAAGAAATTAAATAGCTTAAACTTTTTTGTAACATGAAGACAAACTGATGGGCAGGTCTCCATCGGCTTCATTTCTGAAGTGCCAACATCGTTTAGAATTCCCAGCCCACATGTTCATTTATTTCTATTTTTAAATTTATTTTTATTTGAAGGGTTTTAGGCTGCCTTGCAGGGCAATGTCCTCTCCAGGTGGCATGCAAATATATACCAGATAAAAAGGCAATTCCAATAAAATAATGTACGTAACACAAATTTGGACCAGCACAATAGGAAACAACTAATGTTTAGTTACTGTAAATTAACTAATATTTAAAACAATACGCGGCCCAACATAGAAAGAGTTAAAACAACAATCTCTAATAACTAGCAGCCTAAAACCAACACTCTGAGAGAGCAGCTATCTTAATTAAAAGCCAATCAGAACAGATGGTTCTTCAAAGCCTTTTTCAAGATTGGTCCTCACAGTTACAAATCCCTTGGAAGACAATTCTGTAAGCCACCACTGAAAAGGCCCTGTTTCTGGTGTGCACCCGCTTATATACTATTCATTTAAAGCACCCCCTTCAAGAATCCTGGAAACTGTAGTTTGTTAAGGGTGCTGGGAATTATAGCTCAGTATAGGGTAAACTGTATTTCCCATTATTCTTTTTGTCTGTGTGCGTAAATGTATGGTGTGTACACAACCTAACTAATCTTTATTTCTTTAAAATATTTATATACTGCCTAATGGGGCCATCTCCAGGCAGTGTTGGCAGTCTGATCTTAAGGCCCAGACTGTTACATGGTCCTTCACATAACCAGGTCCTGGGCTATTTAAGACAAAGGTCGCCAACCTTTGGGGGCCCTATGGGCACATACATGTGCAAACCAGAGAAACTTGTTGTGGGCCTCACTTACACACTGCAACTAAGCACACATTGCAACCTAACCTATGGGCTACTACAAGATGTATACTGTTTCTTTCCTGTCTAATTTCAGCAGAAGGAGGGGAAACACCAGGGAAGGTGTTCGTGAGTTCCATGTTTGCTTGTGGGCACCATGTTAGTGACCTCACCTGGTTTACGGCTCTAGAACCTGAAGCTTACATTTTGAATCTGGCCTGGAAATGCTCCGGCAAGCTCGCACAGTATTGATAGATATATATAATATGGTCTAAATGTCTACCCTCAAAAGACACCCTGAATACCAGCAGAGGTTTCTGGGTTGTCTTCCAGGGCAGCACCCCATAGAACACACTGCAGTAGTCTAGTCTGGATGTAACTAGTGCATGTTTGATGGGAGGCAAGGTCTGCTTTCTCTAAATAAGAGTGCAGTAGGTAAAAAGCAACCACAGTCATTTGGGCTTCCATAGAGAAGCACCAAGCCCAAGCTGCACACTTGGTCTTTGCAGGGGACTGCAACCCCAACCCCAACCCCAACCACCCCACCCAACCCCAACCACTTGTAGCTCCATGTCAGGATCAGCTTTCCTATCTACACAACAGCTTGTCTGGATTAACTATGCATTAAAAGAGTGGGGAAACGGCACCTTTGGCCATTGTTTAATATACCCCCTTTGTCCTGTTTTACAAAAGTATGTCTGAACTGTATTAGGTGGGCAGCTAATCCACTGTATTCCTGCCCTTAGTTGCTTATCTGGCCTTCATTAATGTAATGCAGTATGGGCCTCTTTTTTCACAGTGATTAGCGTAATTATTTTCTTAGCTTCCCCACGGAGTTACCAGATGTTTGCAAGTTAATTCATTTAAATAAATGCAAATTTAAAATACACATTGCCTGGCATTGGAGTCGGTCATGACTGGACCTAATGGTCAGGGGTTCCTTTACCTTTTTAATAATAATAATAATAATAATAATAATAATAATAATAATATCCCTAACCAGGGGGAAAAAGACTGATTTAAGCATGCTCATCCACAAGCCACTCCTCTTGCCCCAGAGAAAAGTGATCAGATATGGACCCTTCTTCTTTTCAATGCTATTTTTAAGAGTCCAAGCTCTGGGAGATGATTCTAGTCCATCACTCTTCTGATGTTCTGGCGGCTATTAAAAGCCCCAATTCAGAAGCAGGTTAAGGCTGTCAGGTTTTGAATTGGCTCCTATAGGGGCGCCTTTAACAACCGTGATTGTCAGCTGTGACAATGGAGCGCAATTTGATTTTTATATCTATATAAAGCACCTTTGCATTTTCTTCCAGTTACCTTTTTTGAATTTGGAATGCGAGTGGGAAAATGTCAATGGGATTAAGCACAATGTAAATTTATTCATATCTACTCAGAGATATGCATTCTGTGGGTCTTACTCACATGTAAGTGCTTTTGGTCCTGTAACACAGTATAACAATGGGATTTCAAATACGGACCTAAATAGGGAAAAACAAGGAATAGGGGCCTCTAGAGTGTCCAGATACAAAAGAGAGCAGTGCTAGAAGAAGGAATTTCGCCTGGTCATCCTAGGGCCATGAAACATATGTCCTGAAATTTTTCATTTTCATTCTGCCCTGATATGATCTCCAAAACTATGACAAATACCAACTTCATTTTACATTTTTCTCTGTGTGGAATCATGAGGGTCATGAGGACGGGAACCTTAATTTAAAATCAAATAGAAAGCTATATTCTGAAAAGGGAACTATGCTAGAAATTTAAATCTTGTATTGTGTGGTAAGACTCTAGATACCTTGTTCTGTAGCTCAAAGGTGGCTGTTTCTGGGGGGGGGGACCATGTTGATCTCTCCGTCTTCTTTCTTTGGGCATTGTGGAGGCAAATATGCAGAAGGTTGCTTTGTTTCTGAGGTGAAGGAAGGGATTTGGTGTGCATTGCATGTTTTTCCTCAACTTTAAAATTCAGGTAAATACGTTTTGCCAGCAAAAAGTTTGCAATCCTGTGTGTTTCAATCCTTAATGAATTAAATGATCCGAAGAAGACACCAGCGGTCAGTGGTCATCAACTGTAGAAAAATTGCTTTATTTAAAGCTTAAGAAGGAAGATCTTCAGCTTCTACAACAGCCAACGAGCGCTTTTGAAATGAACTGTACATGTATTTACATCTTGTATGAAAATCAGATGGTGCAGTCTGATTCCCTCAAGATGACCCACTTCATTGTACAGTGGTGCCTCGCTTAACGAATGCCCTGCTTAACGAAATTTCCGCTTAACGAAAGGTTTTTTCTAGCGGAGGTTGCCTCGCTAGACGAATTCGTTTTACGAAAAATTCGTCTAGCGAATCGCTGTTTCCCATAGGAATGCATTGAAATTCAATTAATGCGTTCCTATGGGCAAAAAAAAAAATCCAAAAAAATTCAATGCATTCCTATGGGATTCGCTAGACGAATTTTTCGTTATAAGAAAAGACCCGTGGAGCGAATTAACTTCGTCTAGCGAGGCACCACTGTATTCTTCCTCAGCTTGCTTAGGAGTCATGCGATGGGCAAACATAAACCCACCAGATGGGAGCTGAGTGAGTAACAGGTGGCAACAGGAAATGCTGAAGGGCTTGTGTCCGTTGCTATAGCAACCTGGCCTATGCCAATTTCTGGGGGAAAGAGGAGCTACTCAGTCTCTCATGAACGAAAAGTCCGGAAGATCACTGTATAACTTGATCTTCCGGTCAAGCTTGAAAGGCTGTTCCATCCTTAACCCAACGAAAGAAGGGGGAAATCCAAGTCCTGTGAGGGAAGGGAACTTTTTTACTTTGTGGCCCAAAGCGTCACATACCATACTGCAAAAATAGGGCTTATCCCTCCACAGAAATTAATAAGGTTCTTTCCCACCTGTTATTTTGAGGGAGGGGGAAATGTCACTGTAAGCTGTTAGACAGGAAGTTGTCGTTTCCAACCTCTCCTCAGCCACGAATTTACCACTAGGCTCTATGTTCTTAGGCAAGCCGCTCTTGCTAAGCCTCAGCTACTCATCTGCCTAGATGGACATAACACCCCTGCGGATATGGCTTAGCTTTGAAGGGTGGTTGCGAAGTATTGAGAAGGATCTGAGATAACGTGTATGGAGAAGCCGAAACAAGGGAATGCCCCAAATCAATCAATCAATCAATCAATCAATCAATACCATCGTGATCATCAAAAGAAACTTTCTTATGATTTCCCCTCCTCTCTAGGTCATTTAACAGTACAGTATAGCCATGCTTTCTTGAACCAATCGTCCTTTCCACTTTAGCTTAAAAATATCTTCTATTTCATGGGCGTGTGTGAACACAGATGTAGCTGAGCCTACGTAGAAGCTGCTGTGGTGTGTATTCCTCTTAAAACTGAACATGTGCACAGTTGTATACTTCTAAAGCAGTGGGCCTCACCAGACAATCTGCTTGGGACCCAGGTGGCTTTTGCATTTCTTCAGCACCTAAAATGCAGCCTTTTGTCTCTGGGATAGCAGCGTGGCCACATACAGTATAATCTGGCCTGTTCCCTGCAGTGTGTCCTAGGCCAGATTCGCTGCCACAAGATGTGTCAACGAGCCCTAGTTTAGGCAGCTTTACAAAGAGGATTAGGCAAATGCATGGAAGGCAGTTCTAAAAATAGAGAGTTTTGTGGCACCTAAAAAAAACCAAGCGCATTTACTGTGGCATCAGCTTTCAGGAGCCACAGACCATTTCATCAGGTGCATGAAATATCACCCTGCATTGGTAAACACGGTGGGGGTGATGGGGTATGTAGAGTTGTGAAGTCAGAGGGAGATGAGAGGCAAAAGGAACAGAAAGCAACCTGAAAGCAATATTGATATAGTGACCGGTTGGCAAGGCAGCATAAGCTGCAGCAGTGTCTGTGTCGGAAGGGCGGTTCTGCCCCACCAAAGTGGCTGCCACTGATACTAGTTGGTGTGGACAGTTTGGGGAGTGAGAAGCAAGTGGCAGAGGTCGTTTTCTTCATAGTCTGCTTGCGGACTTCCTAGAAGCATCTGACTGGCCACTGTGGGCAACGAAAGGTCAGACCAGGTAGTTTCTTGCATTGGTCAAGCAGGTATCCCCTTGCAGATACCTACTGGATAGGGACCGTGACGTTGCTGGTGATGAGCGAGGCCAATTCTTCTCTGCAGTTTTGAGATTTTTAAAATTCATTGGCAACTCCCCTAAGTAGGCTGCTGCAGCATTCAACTCTTCTTCAGCATATTGGTGTTTTGTTTTTAATCCATTGTCACTGCCAGTGACCCTTACTCTAATATGTTTAATTAAAAACAAAACAAAACTCCTATACTTGCAAAACCAACACACAGGTCCTTGTCGTAGTGGCTAACTTCCATAGATTATATGGAGGGGGTTGGGTTTTCCATACTGTTGTGTTGTGTCCCCATTTCAGAAGCTTTGCTGCTCATATGAGTAGGCCAATTACAAGAGCAGCTACTTACGGGGATTAATCAACTGCGCTTTGGTCTGCGCTGGCTCTTAAACTTGAATGATTTGAAGCTACCCAAAGGATGTGCTTGCGAATTCCTAAATGGTTCCCTCTATATCTCCTTAATCCCAGCCTCCGATCCCCTTTGCCCCAGTCTTCCCCCGCCAGCTGTTCCAACCAGCTACTTCATCTCTTTGAATAGGATTATCCCACATTTAAGTTCAGTCATAACCTGTCTTATGCTGATGAAACCCAGCAATGTTTATCACTGCCCTGCGGAGGGAAGAGCTTGGACGTGGCTGACAGGCCCGGAAGCTAGTCTCTTCTGCTAGGGTTAATATTATATTGTCAAAACTATTGCAATCTCATCCTGCTTGGCCCTATAGATAGTAATACTAGCCACAGCCTTCCCTCTGCGTTTTTGCCAGGTCTGGCCATACCCATTGGGATGGTGGGATGCCAGAGATATCAGGATGTTGGCAAGAGACTTGCTTTGTTGGCAATGAGCAACAGCCAACACAGAGGCTCACAGACCTCCTTTGCCTGTTCCAAGCCACTTAGGAGCTGGTGACATTGGCTGGCAAGTTATTAATAGGGGGCTTGTGTGTCAGCCAGATGGAAACAACAGCAATCAGATTAATGAGGATAATTAAAGTGATTGTTTGAGGATTTGCTAGCAACGCAGGAGTGTGAGAAGGGGGTGCCCATGGCTCAGTGAGGTGGGCATAATTTTAGCAGGGATCGTTAATGCCCCTTCAGCTTGGAGGGTTAGCCAACTTCCTTGTCAATTCTAACCTGTTTAACAAGAGTTTGTGTGGAGATTCTGATGAACACCTTCCCTCCAGGTATACGGTTCCTTGCACTGAGGAATCTAATCAAAAGTAGTTTGCCTGGAGGGGTTCACCACACCAGCCTCCCCCAATCCGGAACCCTCCCAGATGTTGTTGGACTACAACTCCCCTCATCCCTGACCATTGGCCGCGCTGGCTGGTGATTATGGAAGATGTAATCCCAAACATTTGGAGAACATCAGGATGGAGAAGGCTATATACAGTGGACTCGACCATGGCTGGTGCTTATCGGATACATCAAGAAAACGTACTTTAGCTTGCCCACTAAGGTTGGCTGCGGAGTCTGTTGGGAAATGAAATCCTGCAGACAAAGGCAGCAACAACATGAAGCAGCAAAACTGACTCACGCAAGGAAGATGATATGACCAGCCCAATATGTTTTTCTGCCTGTGGTGAAGGATGAGACAGCGCCACCCACTTCTGTGTACGAAAGCTGATTGTGTGTAAAAGCTGAATAGATGGGCATTGGAATCCTGCTTCAACTCTGGGGCAGAGGCCTCCACTGCATCTGAAAGCAGCAAGCCAGGTTAGGGGACACTCACTGGGTATGCCACATGGCACACAGTTTTGCTCCCTCCGCATTTGATGTCTGAGGCGGCCACCTCAGAGTGCCTTATGGTGAGGCTGGCCCTGGGAAGTCCCATCTTCCTGTCTCTGTGTGAGTGAGTGACCTTCGTTTTAAAAAGTGTTAAGATTGTGGATCCCACATTCGTACGAGTTACCTTTGACTCTCTGTGTGTCGTATCGGTAGACACACACACACACATTGAGTAATCATGGCTTTTCCCTTCCCCAAGGCAACACTCCCAAGGCAATCGGGAGAAAGTATAATTGTCAAACTGGGAGGTTTTCAAACTGTGATCCATGGACCACTGGTGGTCTGCAAGCTCCATTTAGGTGGTCGACAGAAAAGGGTTTACAGACTCTCCAAGTGTCCCTATTTTCCAAGGACATCCCCGATTTAGAGAAGCCGTCCCAGTTTCTGACTTGATCCCAGAATGTCCAACTTTTCCTTAGGATGTCCCGATTTTCATTGGAGAAATGTTGGAGGGTATGGAGTTATCCGACCCGACCCCCCAAGCCGTCTGAAGGCAATCCTTGTATATGGAAATTTTAAAAGCTTTTATTATGTTTTTATATATGTTGAAAGCTGCCCAGAGTGGCTGGGGTGGGGTAAGGTAAAGGTAAAGGGACCCCTGACCATTAGGTCCAGTTGTGACCGACTCTGGGGTTGCGCGCTCATCTCGCATTATTGGCCGAGGGAGCCGGCATATAGCTTCCAGGTCATGTGGCCAGCATGAACAAAGCCGCTTCTGGCAAACCAGAGCAGCACATGGAAACGCTGTTTACCTTCCCGCTGTAGCGGTTCCTATTTATCTACTTGCATTTTGACGTGCTTTCGAACTGCTAGGTTGGCAGGAGCTGGGACCGAGGAACGGGAGCTCACCCCGTCGCAGGGATTCGAACCGCCGACCTTCTGATCAGCAAGCCCTAGGCTCAGTGGTTTAACCACAGCGCCACCTGGGTCCCTGGGGCGGGGTAAAAATAGTAAAATTATCATTATGGAATGAGACACCCTTATTTTCATCAGAGAAATGTTGGAGGGTATGGGTTTATGCATGATCCAGCACCTGATTTGGTTTTTTTTGTTTTTTTTTTACTAATGACAGTTTTTTCACCAGGGTCAGATTGTCAAGCAGGTGAACAAGGTTTTTGCTGAGGGCCCATGATTTTCCTAATAGGGACAAGCACAGTCTATTCCGCCCCCTCTAAAAATGAACAAATTAAAAGAGTTCTTAGCGAATCACACAATCCACTTGAAAAAAGCTGTGTTGCAGAGGTAAGGGTTGATTAAATGCCACGCAAGAGTAAAGACTTATGTGGCTTCTCATTTAAACCAGGTTGGCCTTACCTGTATTGTATACCTTTACCATGCCAGGGGGATCCCTAACCCTGGTGAGTGCTGAGCTGCCATGCTAACATTGCAAGTGTGGTGGCTGAAGGGGCTGGTGGAAAGAAAACGAGGGTTGGATAAACCCTTAGGTTCATAACACTTTTGGCCCTCTTTTTTTTTTTAAGGCTGTCATTTCCCCAGCTCTGCATGGAACTTACTGGGTGACCTTGGGCCACTATCTGTATCTTAGAGGTTTAGTGTCTGGTGGGGTGAAGCCACAACAATAACTAGCCAGCTGAAGCATCAGCTCTGCATACTGGGAAGGTGAGGTTAGGAACCAGGCAAGGCTTGGACTGTGTGATTGCATCGGCAGACCCAATCCGGCACTGTTGCTATAGCCCTGGCCTTAGTTCTCTTGTTGTTAACATTATGTTCCTTACAGTGTCATTGTTGTGAGAAAATCCATGTACAGTGGTGCCTCGCAAGGCGAATTTAATTCGTTCCGCGAAAAATTCGTCTTGCGAATCGCGGTTTCCCATAGGAATGCATTGAAATTTCTTTTTTTGCCCATAGGAGCGCATTAATTAAATTTCAATGCATTTCTATGGAGAATCGCAATTCGCAAGACAAATTTTTCGCAAAACGAATTCGTCTTGCGAGTCACCGTCAGATCGCAAGACGTATTCGTCTTGTGAAAAATTCGTCTTGCAGGGCATTCGTCTTGCGAGGTACCACTGTATGTATGCCATCTTTGGGGGAATGACTTCATCTATCCCTTTTGCTACAGATAAAGCCAGGGTGTGTGGAAATGTTTGATTTTATTGTTGAAGATGCCCCCACCCCTTTGATTTGAATAAATTTGTTAATATTAGCTGATTGGTTTGTCAGCTTTATGGCAATTTATTTACTTCGGAGATTGTGGTACGTGCTACTTAGGTCTTTCCCTTTGATTTCCTTAAGCTCCTCATACATTTACTAAAACAATAGGCACATGGGATGCTAATGAGATAAGTTCCTCTAACTTGCCTCTTGTTGGAATCATAAATTATGTCACAAATCTGGTAGGAGGACAAAACCAGTCCTGGGTGAACCAGCTGACAGCAAAGCATAGCAGTCACATTAGGCCATTTATTTTTTTGACAAAGATCACAGATCTGCAAAATCTCTGGTCCCAGGCTGAAATTGCCTCCTGGGAATAATCAGGGCAGGTTGAGGAATGGCATAACATTCCAGCCAGCCTTACTGTGGTGCTATAGCCAGATGAACAAGGACTTAAGAAAGAAAGAAAGAACAGGTCAAGAATGGGCTTGCAAAGTAAGTGAATGTACATTGCATGCACAGGAAAGCTGAAACCAATACGGGAGATGAAGTCTCTTGATGTTTCTGCTTTTACTTTGAAGCAGCTATGGAAGTTATGGTTTTGATCAGAGCTTTGGGGAATTTTCCCACTACTGCTATTCTGGAAAAATAATAATAATTGGAGCTTCCCAACTGGAGCTTTAAAACAATTGCAGATCACAATTAGTTTCAGAGAGGGGGAGGGGGAAGAGTAATCCATAATGAGGTGGGGGCAGGGAGGGTGGTTGCAAGAGAGAGATTGAGAGATCTTAATCAACAGCCTGCAGTCACCCTTTGGTGATCTGACAGCCAGCAGTGAGCTTCATAATGTTCAACTGGGGAATTGACTAAGCAGGTTCTGTGAATCACAAACCTATGGCTGAGGTCTAAATAAATATATATATTAGGCAGTTCGTAGGGAGGCTATATTTGAGCTGGTGTAGACAGGGCTCAGGCCCGAGCTAGCTAGAGCTGACCAGAGAACAGGGGGGTGTTTTCTTGGGCGGTTTCCTTCCCATGAATGCCAACAGAATGTGGCATATCCAATTGGTTTCTAGTCAATCAGGAGACAAATCCAAGGGCCAACTATGACAATCAAATCAGTGAGAGGCACTTGAAAAGTACGCACCTATCTTTTATTTGGCGTTGTCCAGTAGACACACACACCTGCAACAAAGTACTGCAGCGTGGAGTGCTCCTGTTCAGTGTTCCAGCCAGCCATACCCTTTCCCAGGATACTCTGCCCCATCCTCTCCCAGTTTCTAGTTTCCCCACCCCTAAACAAACACTCAGCATTCTATGGCAACTGAGCATGCTCAGCCTTGATTAGATTGTTTGAGGTTGTTTCCCTCTCCCTCCTTAATTTGTATTTCTGCAAACTCCGGCATTCCTCAAGCCTATTACTGTACTGATTCCTTCCTCTTATGAATTTTGGCTGCATAAGCACCGTCACTTGGAGAATGAATTTGCTATTAGCATATAGGATGTTGGACCTGGATTAAAGTTTAGCTTCTGTCGTGGACTTAACTGGGTGGCTTAGAGAAAATGATTATATCACTACTCCAGATCCCCATCACAATGGAATGAAAGTGAGTCACACACATCTCAGGGCTTTTTGTGAGGGTGAATGAGATAAAGCCCTGCTATCTGTGTAGTGCCCTAACCCTTATGGAATGCTAGCAAGGATGTGATGACCAACAGCAGCCCTCCAAGGCAGCAAAGATGGAGAGGCAGAGGCAAGTTAGTGGGGCCCCCAAACATGACACCATTCAAGCAGCAATTGTGTGAACGTCCCCCCCCCCCCGCCAAGTAAGTAGTAGGTATAGAGGCAGGGATGACAACTTGAATAAAATATTGGGGGGTGGGCACAGGTAAGTCCTGCCCTGCATAATCAATTACATGATGTGGTGCACACACACCATTTGAATGGCAATGCCCATCAACTTGGCGGGGGGGGGGCTGGCCTCCTCAAATATTTTATTGGGGGGCAAAGCCTCCTCGGCCCCTAGGAGACAGCTCCTATGTATAATTCCCTCAATCTTAAATGTGACTCTAGTGGGAGGGATAGGTCTTGATTTTGCCCATTGCTGTGGTCTTGATCTGAACCACCCACCCACACCTACTGTATTTATTTGGGTTTTTGTTTTTGAATCATCTAATTGCTATTTTTGTGAACAGTCACATTTAGTGTGACCCTTAAGGCGAAAATATAGGAAGAGTGTTGTTTTTCCCCCTGTTGTTCATATTCTCAGAATTTACTGTTGGTTGTTATTTACATTTTATGGGGCTGTCCGTAATTAATGATCCATATATTTACTTTTTATTCCCCCCCCAATAATTAGGTACACCTTCTCCATCTCTCTTTTGTGTGTGTGAAGGAACACCTTCAACTAGATAGTTCAGTTTGGTTAGAGCATGGTGTTGATAACACCAAGATTGCAGGTTCGATCCCCGTATGGGACAGCTGCATATTCCTGCTTTGCAGGGGGTTGGACTAGATGATCCTCAGGGTCCCTTCCAACTCTAGAATTCTATGATTCTAAGATGGACCTCATCTTGAACCCTTCTCACAGGTTTTAGTATCTGGTCTCATGCCTGACAGTGGAGCACGATGAATCTAAACCAGGGGTCAGCAACCTTTTTCAGCTGTGGGCCGGTCCACCGTCCCTCAGACCATGTGGTGGGCCAGACTATATTTTTGGGGGGGGAAAATGAATGAATTCCTATGCCCCACAAATAACCCAGAGATGCATTTTAAATAAAAGCACACATTCTACTCATGTAGAAACACACTGATTCCCGGACCATCTGCGGGCTGGATTTAGAAGGCGATTGGGCCACATCCGGCCCACGGGCCTTAGGTTGCCTACCCCGATCTAAACAATATGAAGAGATGTCCTTTCTTCCTACTAGGTGTCAACGTCTCGGCCAATCAGGATGAAGAGACACACCACGAAACCTTCCAGATACAGATTGATAAAGAAACCAAGAAGTGCATCTTCCATTCCAACACGGGCAACTACTGGACCTTGGTGTCGCATGGGGGAATTCAGGCCATGGCCACGGAAGTGTGAGTTGGGCTGTGTCCTCATGTTGCTAATGGGTCCTTAGAGCATTCAGGGCCTCCGAAGTCTGACGGCAGTTTTGGCTAGACATAGCGGAAGGAGAGCCAGGGCATGGAGAGAAAAGGTGCAAGACTTAGAACAGGGCTTCTAGGAAGGAGTGATGGGTGCATAAGCACATACAGGACTTCTACCGGGTCAGATCAGTGCATAGCTGTCAACTTTTGGATTTGAAAATAAGGGATCAGCAGCAGCCTCACCTGTCCCAGGGACAGTCTACGGTATATCTAACAATCCAGGATAGCAGCGGGAAACGGCGCTGGAATAAGGGAATTTCCAGCAAAAAAAGGGAGCTTTGACAGCTATGGGTCAGTGGGCTATCTGTTCCTGTGGCCTATTCCTCACAGCAGCAAGCCAGTGACTCTGGTTTGCCCCCAAGCAGGACGTGAGGGATACAGCTGCCTAAACTGATGTCCGTCCATCAATGCTTCCTTTTGTGTGTCTGGAAAGGAAAAGCATCGTTTGGGCACAGCATTACAGACCTACAAGAATTTGCACATATGTTTGAGAATCAGGGACCTGGAAGTGAACAGCATAGCCATTCAGAGAAGGCAGGATAATTCAGGATAATGTTCAGTACGGCACCAACATTGATACCAACTGGGAAGGCAGTAGAGCAGCATCTCCCAAGGATAGCTAGCAAGTCTCAGGCAAAAGTGTGCATATAAAACTGGGCTAAATTAGGATGTTTGCAAGCTTTTTCCAGACCTGGGACCCACTGTCAGCTCGAACACACAGTTTGGGACTCGCTGCTGAATTTTTTGAAACACACTTATAAGAAACAAATAATACTACAAAATAGGACATATAGCTCACTACTGAATTTTTGATAGATGGTTGTGACCCATCTTAGGTTGGCTGCGCAAGCCACTAGTCAGTGGGACCCAACTCACCTGTTGAAGAACAAGGTGCTAGTTGGTCACAGACAAGGCAGGTGTCCTCAGCCCTGGTGCACTTGCCTCCAGCCCAGGGTAATTTGTTGTGTGTCCTCTATTCCTATAGCAGCACCTTTAGCAACAGAAGTGGAATGTAAGAGAGAGAGGGAGAAAGGACTGCCATTGCCAGTAACTTCCAGCAATTAGGGGAACCTAGGAAGTTGCTTTGCACTGAGCCAGACTATTGGTCCATCTAGCTCAGAATTATCTGCAGATTCTAAACTTGGGGTGGACAGACTTGTGGGATCTATTTTGGTCTTTCTTAAACCCCTGAGATTCACCAATCGGAGCCAGGCAGTCACACACTGCGAATGATGGAGCAGGGTGCCGCTCAACATATTCTTAGCTTAGGAATTAGGGTCATTATCAGAACCAGGCTTACAAGTTCTTCCAGTCCCCAGGATCCACACCCCATTTCCCCCCAGGTATTCCTCCCCGCCCCCGCCAGCAACCTAATGGGGGAGGGTGGTAATTTGTTGCACCTGCTACCACAATGTGGTATCCTGTGCACACAACCCTGTTGATTTCAGCAAGACCTACGCCCATGCAAGTGTGTGTAGGGCTGCACTCTCTGCATGTTAAATACACAATAGGGAAGAAAGAGCAAAATGATCATTCATGATCTGACCAGCGCTTTCCCCCCCTCTTTGCTTTGTTCCCCCAGATCTGCTAGCACCATGTTTGATATGGAGTGGCGTGGGCGCCGGGTAGCCCTCAAAGCTCACAATGGCAAATATATCTGCACCAAGAAGAATGGACAACTGGCAGCTGTCAGTGATGCAGTGGGTGAGTCTTACAATGGGATGTTGGGGGTGGGCTTTGCCATTGCCTCAGTTACAGGGGCCTAAACCTGATAAAGGGATGCGGGTGGCGCTGTGGTGTAAACCACTGAGCCTTGGGCTTGCCAATTGGAAGGTCGGTGGTTCGAATCACCGCGACGGGGTGAGCTCTTGTTGTTCGGTCCCAGCTCCTGTCAACCTAGCAGTTCGAAAGCACATCAAAGTGCAAGTAGATAAATAGATAAATAGGTACCGCTCTGGTGGGAAGGTAAACGGCATTTCCGTGCGCTGCTCTGGTTTCGCCAGAAGCGGCTTAGTCATGCTGGCCACATGACCCGGAAAAACTGTCTGTGGACAAACGTCAGCTCCCTCGGCCAGTAAAGCGAGATGAGCGCCGCAGCCCCAGAGTCGTTCGCAACTGGACTTAACCGTCAGAGGTCCTTTACCTTTGCCTTTAAACCTGATAAACCAAGGACCACAGTCTGTGTGTTGTCAATAAAGCTGCTTGTCTTCCGCTATTTGCTGCAGCTTCCTTATTGAGAATGGTGGCTGGAAGAGGTAGGCGAGCCAAAACCATGCTCGAAGGACAGCAGGAGAGTAGTTAAATCAGCATTATATGGGAACTGAAACATTGTGGGGCAAGATCACAATGAATGAGCCAACGGAATATATTACAAGTATAGCTGGGGCTTCGTGGCTGGGACAGTCAGAAACTGAGAGCAGAGAAAAGGCTGCGTAGATATTGAGCAGTTCCAGAAGAGCCATTTAGTGGAGGAGAGGCTATATTGAGAACAAATGAAACGAAGAGTTTGCAGGGCAGTTGGGAGGAAGTCACTTTTGCTAGAGCACAGGCCAACCAAGATTGAAACTGGAAGTTACTTGACTGGAAGTGGGGAGAGAGCAGCAGTAGGCCAACAAAGATGGTCCTATCCTAAGCAGTTGTAAGGTCCTCGGGCACACCTTGCAAGTCAGGTGGCTATAGCCAGGTGTCAGAAAAGACCACCAAAGTCCTACTGAAAGTGACACATCTGTTCAGTGCAGCCTAAAGCTGGATGGCTTCCAGGTGCACCTGAGATGAGCCCAATAGCAGGAAGGCCACTCCGGTCGGACTCTGATTTTAGCTGCAGATGCCAATTCAGTATGCCAAAGCAGGAGGAGAGCACTATGGTGATGCCAGAGCAGATTCAAAATAACGAATAATCAATGACATAGTTCGTCTAGGATTCTTCCGCATTTGCAACTCTTAGGATCAATAATGGCAAGGAGCTCGCAGAAGTAGAATGAGGCCCAGTTGTAATCTCAGAGACTTATCTGGAAGGGGGAATTGAAAGCGGACTGATCCTGCTTACAGAACTCCTACTGAAAAGCAAAAATGTTAGCTGGAGATCTGCACATTCAGGCTACTGAAAGCGCATATGTGGCTGGGAGAGCAATCCTGGGCTCACTTGGGCTGAAGTCTGATGCAAATGTATTCACAAATGCACGTTTTGGATCCCTAGCTCATCACAGTCACATTAGCTTCCGAACTCACTGACCTACAGTTATCTGACTACAGGGGAGGATGAGGAATTCGTTCTCAAGCTGATCAACCGGCCCATCCTGGTCCTTCGCGGGGCTCATGGCTTCGTGTGCTACCACCGCAACTCCAACTTGCTAGACGCCAACCGTTCCGTCTATGATGTCTTCCAGATCATCTTCAACGACGGCGCTTACCAGATCAAAGGTAACTAACTAACTGGCTGCAAACGGGGAGCTGGGGAGGGAGCTCATCACATAGTGAAATAATTTTGGACCATATGTCGGAGGGATGCTACGAGAACATTTGTTTCCCAGCTGTGAACGCAGCCCCTCCAATTTCCACCTAAAATCCCGGAGAGCCTCTGCCAGCCAGACAATAATGAGGTAGGTAGACGGTAGACCCAATGGTCTATCTCTGTATATGGCAGGTTCCTATGTTCCAACCCACTACAAAGTCAAATCCCCCCATGCGCTACCACAGTAAGCTGTTTGTGCAAAGCAGTTCCCTACAATTTGGAGAATTTTAACCTCATCTATCGCCATCCTGTAACAAACTCTGGGTGTGAGGCCAAAGTGGCACCAGCTATACATGAGAGAAAAGTATCATCAGGCATGGGGGGGGGGAACCCAAGGTTTGCAGGAGTACCCAAATAAATATATATATATTTATGCAGGTGCAGGGGGTAAAAAACAGCTCAATGAGGATTGGGCAGTGGCACTGTTAAGCAATAGACTGCTAGGCAAAAGTCTGGGGATTTTGCAGCCCTCTCTCATCCACTCATCCCTCAATGGTAGTACCTGAAGCTACAGCTGCCGTGTTTCCTTAACAGTAAAATCCCCCCGAGTGCAAGAAGAGTGGCAGCAAGCCCAGACACTCAGATGCCATCTCTGGGGAGGGCACCAGAACAGCAAAGGGGTGGGCCCTCGGTATTTACTTTTTTCCTAAAGTGCCTAGAATCGTCTCAAAATCAATTAAAGCGCTTACGACCTTTTATCGTGCTGTGATTTGGGATTGTAGACACATGGGGAGCCTCACAAGTAGTCGGCAATGTGGGACTGCCTCCCATAGCTGCCAAGTCCCGGTTAAAAAAATACGGGATCAGCAGCGCCGGCACCGGAAGTCGCTTCTACGCATGTCCAGACATGCGTAGAAGCGACTTCCGGTGCCGGCGCTGCCCGATTTCCGGTGCCCAGACACGGGAAGAGCGGCACCGGAAGAAATCCGGGGGGATTACGGGATATTTCGCCATTCGGGATGACAGCGGGAAACGGCTTTAAAAACGGGGGTTTCCCGGGGAAAATGGGAGACTTGGCAGCTATGCTGCCTCCACGTGGACCTGGGGAGTGGCCACATTTGCATCTGGAAGAGCCCCACTGTCACAAACCCAAGTGCCAATGACCCTGCTTTTTCACTGTTTTTGCTTGGACTTCCCCTGTAGCCCAGCTTGGCTTGCTTTGTTCTGCATTATATGGTTCCCCCAGTTCTTTGCTGTGGTCTCAGTCCTGTGTGTGTGGATGACTGGACCAGTTATGACTCAGCAGCTCTTTTAAGGAACCAAAGGGATGATGGGCACTGGGAGCCCAGGTCCATCAGCAAGGCCACATGTTCCCCATCCCTCTTCTATCCTTCCTTTCCTAGAACTTCAGATTTGTCCCCCAAATAGATTGCTACCTGGCACAAACCTCAATCCCATGCACCTTTAAGAGAGGGAGGGAGCTGGTAGTGCCTCTACTGCTCTCGATTACATGCATCTCCCACTGACACCTGCTCTTCTTCGGTGCTCCTAGGCCTCGGTGGCAAGTTCTGGTATGTGGCCACCAACGGCACCGTCTGCAGCGATGGCGAGATGTCGGAGGATTTCTACTTCGAGTTCCGCGAGTGCAGCCGGGTGGCCATCAAAGGGAAGAACGGCAAATACCTCCGCGGCGACCAAGCCGGGACCCTGCGCGCTGATGCCGACACCCTGCACCGGGCCACCCTCTGGGAGTACTGACGCCGGGCCACCTGCCGCGTAGCACCGTAGATGCTCTAGCTTCCGCCACGGTAGCCAAGCCAGCTCAGAGCGGACACAGAGGTGGGGTATTTGGCGGGGAGGGGGAAGTTGAGTGTTCCCACCTGGACTCCAGAGGCACGGTAATATACCCACATCTTCCTCCGTGGAAAAGGACCTTGCTGGGACGGAGGGGTGGGGACCTCTCACCCTATTCCCCATAGTCTTATCTGTCTAACCTTAGAAGCAGCACCCTAATGCACAGCTCCCGGGAGGGTACGACACTGATGTACCCAGGTCAGGATTAAAGCGATAGAGGCTCCGTTTCAGAGCCAGCACAATATTGCCTGTGGCTGTCTTCCCTTTCCCCCTCAGACGTGTTGCAAGGCCTTCTGTTTCTTCCTTGCTATTGCCCAGCCTCCAGCCCGGCTTGCCGTGCCATAGTACCGGAATTCAGCTGCTCTGCACCTGAAACAGAAGACGACAAGTTGCAGGGGGCCTTGTGAAACAGGGGAAGCTCCAACTTTGCTTGCTCTGCTCACCGTAGCTTAGCGTGAAAGATTCACAGCAAAGGGGGCAAACGGAAAGGGTTCGTTGGAGATGCTCACCGGGCACAATCCCCACCTTTGCTGAAGTAATGGAAGTTGGAAGTCCTTTTTTCTCCCTCTCTCCCTGTAAATTAGGAGAGCAGTAGAGAGCGGCCTTCGTACTGAGCCAGAATCATTGGTACATCTAGTTCAATATTGTCCACGTTGACTGGTAGAATGCTGTAGGGTTTCAGGCAGTGGAAATTCCCATGCAGATGCTGAGGATTGAACCTGGGGCCCTTCTGCATACCAAGCAGGTGTTCTCCCACTGAGTCCTTCAAGAAGGAGGAAACCCTTTCTCTGCTCCGTCCAATGGATGACCTACAGCTCCTTAGATCCCCCTCTAGCCAATTTTCTCTTCCCTTTTTAGCAAGAGCTCTAGTTGTAATACTCTCTTCACCTACAACTCTGGAACAAAAACAGTATCCTGAGGTTTTTTGGGGGGGCGGGGGAGCAGTGGCTGTGGGCCCCAGCCAGGGCCGTCTTAACGTGGTGCGAAGATCCCTCTGGCGCCCCCCCCGCCGCTGTGTTTCCCAGCGCGGGCGCAGTGCGGCTTCCGCAGGCTCAGCAGTGCGGTGCCCCCCTGGCGGCCCTGCGCCACCCAGCCTTGCCGTAGGCCCCAGCAGCTGCATGTGCGGAGATGGACGCTGAGTGCCGTTTAGAAGTCAAGGCAGTCAGGAGGGACTTGGCAGGGGGGAACATCTTCCATAGGGTGGTCTAAAAACAGACAATGGGCCGTTTTGGGTAACATTCCAAGAGCAGGGGAAGACAGAGCTGGTCTCCAAAGGATGCAAAGATCTGGAGGAAGAGGAACCGTAGTTAGACTAGCAGAGGTCTTCATATGACAGCTGAGAATCCCAGGCCCGGGAACACGAGACCCTTAATCACAGGGTCGTGGGTTCGAACCCCATGTCGGGCAAAAGATTCCCGAATTGCATTGTGTTGGACTAGATGACAATTGTGGTCCCTTCCAACTCTACAATTCTGTGATATGGTAGAGTCAGGCACCCCCAAACTGCGGCCCTCCAGATGTTTTGGCCTACAACTCCCATGATCCCTAGCTAACAGGACCAGTAGTCAGGGGTGATGGGAAATGTAGTCCAAAACATCTGGAGGGCCGAAGTTTGGGGATGCCTGGTCTAGGGTATGACCATCCCTCTAAGTCCTAAGCTATGCGTGGCCTCCAAAAACGCCTCTATTGTTCTGCTGCTCTGTTTAAGAGCCTCCCCCTCTTGCACATGCTGCACCCCTTCCACAAATAACCTAAAGAGGAAGGAAGCTGCCTCTATATAGAGCTTCCTGTTCCGACCGCTGCATATGGCGGCTGGCTAGGAGCTCCTTTCCATAGACGCAACTTCCCTCTTTACCACCTGATGCACGGCGCAATGCCAGGAAAGGAGGCCCTGCTTGAGGAGGACAATGGGGTCGAACAAGTAAAAGGCCTCTGAAAATCTTGCTTCAAAGGGTTTTATTAAAAAGTTTCACTCAACCCTCCACTTCGGCCCGTTTTCAAAATCTATATCCCTTGTGGATTCCACTCCCCCCCCCTTAGTATTAAGATGGTGCTAGCCCTGACCTGGGCGTGGCCAGGATTTATTTTAGGAGGGGCAGGCTTTATGGGGGGGGAGGACCAAGTTATGTGTGACACAATTGGTCAGTTCATTTTATTTATTTACTTGATTTGGGGGGCAGCTGACCCGCCCCCGGCTACACCCATGAGCCCCCATCTAGTTCCAATGGGAGGCAGGAAGTTTTCTTAGGAAGGATGGCATCCCCACCATATAATATATTTTTTAAAAAATTAGAGCAGATATATTGACGTTTCCATGCTGGAGGAAGAGTAGAAGTCATAGCTTCCCAAGCCACAGGTGATTTACCAGGGGTGCCAACTTAAAAATAAATATCGTGGGGTAAGCCCAGGTAAGCCCCGCCCCACATAATCGATCACATGAGGCAGTGCGCACACACTATTTGAATGGGAATGCCTATGAATGAAGGGGGCTGGGCTTTGTATGTGCCAGCAGTAGCAGTGCTTGAGCGGCCGCCATTTAAAACAGCCCCTCTCTGGCGCCCTTTCATGCACCGCTCATCGTCCCGCAGCCACCGGGGCTCGTGGTGCTCTTGCATCGCCCCCCCAAATAATATAGTCTAGCCCCCCACAAAGTCTAGCTGAGGGACAGTGAACCGGACCCCTGCTGAAAAAGTTTGCTGACCTCTGAACTAAATGATGGGGCCTGTCACTCCATAGCCATTCCATGCAAATCCCACTGCCGCCCCTTCTCTCCCAGGTGCCCCCCCCCAGTGGCGGAGCTTCATGCTCCGGCACTGGGGGGGGCAGAGAGCAGGCGGGGGCGGGGCTGGCGTGCATCCTGGGGGCGTGACATGCTGCCTGGGGGGGGCGGGGGCAGCCGCGATGGAACCCCACCACGATTGCCCTGCCAGGGGCAGTGCACTCTCCCTGCACTCCTCTTCTTCCGCCAGTGCCCCCTGCCCACATTTGCAGGCCTTGCGGGGTGGGGAAAGGGGCATGCTCAGAACCTGATAAGCTACCTGAGGTGTGCATCAACATTACGGAGTAATATGACTGGGCAGTCAGAATAAAATGCAGATTAACCTGTGCCTCACTAAATGCACTGTTTTCACGCACTTGGGGGAGCAGGACTCTGCTACTGCTCTTCCCTGTTGTGTATTAGTGAACCTCCCTGGGAGGTGGTTTCATCTAAACAGGGAAAGGGGCATTCTGTGGCCCTCCAGATGTGGCTACTGGCTAGGGCAGGCACCCCCAAACTCAGCCCTCCAGCTGTTTTTTGGGATTACAACTCCCATCATCCCTAGCTAACAAGAGCAGTGGTCAGGGATGATGGGAATTGTAGTCCCAAAACAGCTGGAGGGCCAAGTTTGGGGATGCCTGGGCTAGGGTATGGGCATAGCCAGGATTTATGTTGGGGGGGGGGCAGGACACCTCCCCTGTCATCATCTTCTGTCTGGCTCTGCCTATCGCTCAGTTGGGTTGCCAGTTGGGTTGCTAAATGCACCACACAGCAGCCTCAAAGTGACCTCAGAGAGCATTTCCATTTCAAATATTCTGATTATTTCTACTTTTAGTTAAGTAAAGGTAAAGGGACCCCTGACCATTAGGTCCAGCCGTGACCGACTCTGGGGTTGCGCGCTCATCTCGCATTATTGGCCGACGGAGCCGGCGTATAGCTTCCAGGTCATGTGGCCAGCATGACAAAGCCGCTTCTGGCAAACCAGAGCAGCACATGGAAACGCCGTTTACCTTCCCGCTGTAGCGGTTCCTATTTATCTACTTGCATTTTGACGTGCTTTCGAACTGCTAGGTTGGCAGTTTAGTTAAGTATTTTTATTTATTTACTTGATTGGGAGGGGCAGCTGCCCCCCTGGCTATGACCATGGGCTAGGACTCCAACTCTTTTCAATCAGACAGTATGATAAATGGTTAGGGACAAGGAGAGTTGCAATATCTGGAGCCCCGCGGCCCCCCCCCGCCTCCCTCCCTCCCGATTTCCAGGATCCTATACACAGTACTCAGAAGGGGAAATCCTTGCACAGCAGACAGAAGGGCTGGCTGGGCTCTCCTCATTGGCCCAGCTGGCCACAGCCCATATAAAGGCAACTCCAGGGCGATCTCTGTAGGAAAGGGAAATGGAACCAGCTCGGACAGCGCCATATAAGGAGAAAATAGTGACAATACCAACGAGGGCGTTTAGTCACCGTGAGCGGCGAATCAAACCACCCCTTGCGCTTCCTGTTCAGAAAAATCATAGCATGTGCAAATCTGAAACAGACCCGGCGAAGCCTGACGAGGCACACAAGGCCTGTACTTATATGGAAGTGAATCCCCGTTGCACGCAGCGGCAATTACTGCCGACGCATTGGTAGGATCGGGCTGCACGCTTTAAAAAACGATAATAATAATAATTAATAATAATAATTGCATTTTATTAAGCGCACTTGCAGGGGCTGCTACTGCTGGATTTCGTGGCGGTATGAAACCAGTCATCTGCAGCAAAACGGGGCGCAGCTGGTGCAACGTGTGGGGGGGGGCGCAGGGTGGAGGATCGCGGGCAAACCTGCAGCTGCGTCCCCTGCCGGCTTCGGGTCTCTTTTTAGCACTGCCTGGGTGCGCGGCGCGTGGAAGGAGGAGCGACTTAACTCCTGGTCCGTGGAGAGAGGATCGCCTGCAAATGTACCCCACTCCCCGCGTCTGCTAAAATATTGAATGTGGATCCCGAAAGCAAACTGGAGTTACAGCAATTGCCTCTTAACTGGTTCGGCTTCAGCGGAGCTGCAAACGAAGCGGCGGCTCCCCCTAGGGGCAGCAGGTGCGCGTTGCAGGCCACTCGGAAAAGCCTGTCGCTCAGCCAGAGGTGTCAAAGAGCAGCCCCACCCCCCAGCCAGCAATGGCCTTTATCCACAATGGCAGTTTCCACCGTGGCTGCTGCATCTCCAGTAATCCGGAGAGGGTCTCCGTGCCCTTTTCTCTTGATGGCATTTCCATGAGTTGAAAGATGAATTTTGCTCCTTGGTCTCCTACTGGGCGAGAGATACCGAGGGGGCGGGGTCTAACATAAGTACTGCAGTACGTACTCCGATTTTTAAATTTTGTTGCTAGGGAGAATCAGATCCGGCTCCTAGACGTCCTAAAGAATATATATAATTTTGACAGGAAAAAATAGGCACCCGGGACACATTGCAGGTTTTACAACCACAGTCATGTTAAGGCTCGCATGGAGCTAAGCTGGACCATGGCTCGCTTATTGTTAAGCACCCCGTCCCCCCTTTCACATGTTTTGAAAACCCCAACATACAATTTAAAGCGGTGGTTGCGTGGACACCTTACGCTTAGAAGCGGGTGACTTCCTCCATAAGAATCATGGGAACTGTAGTTTGTCCAGGGTGCTGGGAATCGCAGCTCTGTTTGGGGGGAACTATAGTTCCCAGGACCTTGTATATAAAAGTATGTTGGGATAGCTCAGTCGGTAGAGCATGAGACTCTTAAATCTCATGGTCGTGGGTTCGAGCCCCACGTCGGGCAAAAAAACCGGTTCCTGCACTGAAGAGGGTTGGACTAGATTGGGGTCTACAATTCTGCAATTCTATGCCTACAACCCTTTCTGAAAGCACTCCAACTACGAGCATTATCCCATTCAGTAGTGAAACCAAAACGGATACGCAGAGGTAGCCGCTTGCTTCGGTTCACCTAAGGGACAATAGGAAGAGCTATAAAGACAAGTGAGCGAGAGACCCAAAGCCTGACGCAGGATTGTGACAGCTCTCTGCATGGCTGCCATCCTAAGCACTAAAACTCACATAAGTGAGAGCAAACGCGGTTAGCATTGTGCTGCGAAGACTGGGAGAAGGAAGTTGTGTGCAGATAATAGCGCCCCCGCTGCCCAAATGCAGTATGATAAAGCCATCCTTGCTCACTGTGGCCTTTGCCCATACGTATTTTTTTCCCCTCGAAGTGCCACAGCAATAAATAACCCCAGCTTGTTAGAGACCATGGCAGGCCAGGGATGTCAAGAGGAGCGTTTGCACTGTGGGTAGCAACAGCTCTGCCATGCCACAGGTTCCCCATAGCTGTCCTGCGCTGGGACTTGGAAGGGAGGACCGTTAAAAATAGCTGCAGAAACTGTGTGTGGGGGGGAGGATCAATTCAACTTCTGACGCTCAACAGGTTCCTTCCAGCATTTTTTTTTTTTTTTGCTGCTTGCTTTCGTGGTGCTGATGCGAGCGGAGCGCCTCTCCCGATACGGTAGCAAGGAAGAGATAGCCGTGCGCAATGAACGTGCTGCCACCTGCAGCATGAGGCGGAGCACTGGAGCCGGGGACGGCTTTGCGGGAAACTCCCTTATTCCAAGCCACAGCTGTCAGCCTTCCCTTGTTTTGCTGGAAATTCCCTTATTCCAGCGCCGTTTCCCGCTGCTATCCTGGGTTGTTAGATATACCGTAGAGAGTGACTGTCCCCGGGACAGGTGAGGCTGCTGCTGATCCCTTATTTTCAGATCCGAAAGTGGACAGCTATGGCTCGGCGCGGTGGCTTCAGCTGGAAACCCCAACGATCACCTTCCAGGTTATCAGATCCAGGGACGGCGAACATGAGACGTGTGGCATGTACGCTAGAATATATGATGGGGTGTGTTGCGGCTTTCCGTGCTCAGCTAAGCAGCCGAGAGCCTCCCTCCCGGTTCCAAGTAGGTTCTTTATTTTGCAGGCTCAGCACTGGCGCTGCCTGCAGGGAAACCGCTCCGCCTGCGGGAGAAGAAGGGCAGCATCGCGGTGGCATAACTACCCCTGCAGTGCAGCCACCCAAACCGGCTGCACCCAGTGCCTCTGTTGGCGCACAATTCCCAGCGCAGCGCTTTGATTCAAAGAGTTGGAAGGGTCCCCGAGGATCACCTAGTCCTAGCACAACCCCCAGCAATGCAGGGATATGCAGCCGTCCCTTACAGGGATAGATCGAACCTGCAACCTCGGCGTTATTAGCGCCGCACTCTAAGCAAAGGAGCTCTCCAGCCGAATGAGGGCCGCCTCTTGGGGAAATCCGAGCGAGAGGGAGGCAAGGCAGAGGCGCACGCGCTCCCGGAAGCCCCTCGGCTGTGTTTTGCGACGGGGCGGTGAAGCAGCAGCCGGGCAGGAATCGGTGGGGCAGCAGCAGAGCTGCAAGCAGATGAAAGCTTCCAAGTCAATTAGTTTACAGTCAGCTTAGGGAGAAGTGCTATGGAAGCAGAGACCCAGGCATTTTCTCTGGGATACTGGGGAACCTCTTCACAGAGCAGGGGCCGGTGGGAGGTTTGGGTACACAGAAGAGCAGGTTCTTCTGGGCCCCGGGTTCCCTGGTTCTTTTGCTAGCATCAACCCAACTAGCTGAACGCCCCAGTTAGCAACTCTCTCCAGTTTGGACACAGGCTGGCAGCGACCAGGACTCACAGGCTTATGGCCGCTTGCTTCATTAAAGCTCCTGCTCTGCTTGTCGCCTTTGCGATTGGAGTGCGGGGAGACAGGACTTCTCCGCAGGACCACAGCCATAGCCCACCCCCTCCTGCTTCCCCAAGCTGCGAGCACCTCTACAAAAGGGCTCCTTGGCTCCGAGCCGGGCTCCCTCCTCCAATCGCAGGAGCAAGTGACGCTGGGCGGCTTTGGCTGCAATCCAATTAGGTTAGCCCTGCAGGGCGACGGAGGAGACCCAAAGACCCAGATCTGTCAGTTCCTCCCTTCAAGACTCGCTGAGCAGGAGCGGGAGGCAGGCGGCAGGCGCGCTCGAGTGCGTAATCGCAACCGACACAGGCACCAGCCGCCGCCTGAGACTTAACCTTTCCAAAGGCGCGCAGGAGGAGGGATGCCGCGCGGCCCCCTCCCCACACCCCCAAAGCGTGGGGCACGCAGCGGCCCCTCCCCACTTGACCCAGGCAGCCGCACTGCAAACCCCTGGCCTGCCTGCATTGGTTCCCAAAAGGAAGGGATGGCTCTGTGTGAACCCATCAACAGGGACCCTTGACCCCCTGCCCTCCCTATTAATTGTGGAAAGGGGGCTGCAGAGGCAGAAGCTCGGCTCAGCTCTCACAAGCAGGGAATAGCACACAGAGAGGCTGGCTTTCCAAGGCCAGGTTTCCCCCTGTGAGCCAGCAGCATGGTGTAGTGGTTAGAGTGCCGGAGGAGCACTTGGGAGACCAGGGTTCAAATCCTCCACCCAAGTTGCCTTGGGGCTGTCAGCTGCTTGGCAGGATTATTGCGAGGACAAAATGGGGAGAGGAGAACCATGCACTCCACCCTTGAGGTCCATGGAGGAAAGGTTGGATTATTATTATTAATAATAATACTGTAATAATAATAGCAGTATAATAGGAGAGGGAGATGTAGTGGGGCTCTGCAAAAAGAAAACAGCTTGTGCCATCTCTGGGGTTCAAAATGCAGGCCCAGGCAAGGAAAAAGAAAACCCAGTGATCTTTTATTTTTGTGACAACAGTCCCCGTCCCCCCCCCCTGTTTTCAGGCTGACCCAGTAGCTTCAGTGGAGGGTGGGGGTGGGGGGAGAGGAAGCAGCCCCATCTGCCTGAAGTGAAGCTCTCAGAGGCTGAAGGTGAAGAGACTCTTACTGGGAGGTCAGAGGGGAGACATGACATCAATTATTCCCGATCAGGCAATGGGAGAGTGCTCGCATCTTTCACCCCCAAGTGTTGGAGCATTTCCTAATGGCCTTTAGTGCCGGCCAGCGAGCGCGCCGAATGGCTTCTCAATTATTCATCGGGAGAAGAGGCAGCTTTTAAAGCGGAAGCTGCATTAGCTCCACGGGGGTGGGGCGAGGGGGGTGGGGGGGCCCCAAGCTGCCAGCAGAGCGGGAGAAAGGAAAAGGGACGCAGACAGGCTGCAGAGCGAAGGGAGGCTGTTGTGCAGCTTTATGAAAACGGGGTGTGTTTTTTTTCTCTTGGACATGTGGCTTTTTGCAAAGGAAGGCTTAAACACACACATGCACAACCCCCTCCCCCACAAAAGACCACCCCACAGACCCCCAGAAAACCCTCCACGCACCCCACATACCCCACAAACAACCCTGCACGAGTCTCCGCCATGGAAATAAGACAAGCAAGTTGTTTATATAGAAAGGACAAATACTGGAAAAAGGAGCAAAACGCTCCATTAGAAAAAGGGGCACCATCCGAACAGCACCCCTGAGTTACTTATGCATGTGGCATCCTGTTTTTTGAGTCTTGTTTTTCCACAGTGTTTCCGAAATACACAACACAGCTAGAGGCATAGCCCTTTTTTCCACTGCCAGCTTGTTCGTTTTGCTCGGAAGGGAACAAAAACTCGGTTAAAATCTGCCCCCTTCCCCTCCCCCCACAACTCAACAGGCCTCCCCCTCCCCCTCCACCCCCAAAACCCGCCTCCCTCCCTCCCCTCCCCCCCAGGCCTGGCACAGCAAAGCCACTTGTCACCAAAAGCGAAAGAAGCTAAACTAGCAACGGTCCAGTGTGATTCCACAACACGGCACCCACACCCACCAACGGCACCTTGTCGGCCATCCAAGTTACACACACACACACACACGTACACACACGCGTGACACACACACCACAGACACGCATCCACAGAGGCCGTCTGCTTGGACGGCTCTGCCTGCGTGCGAGGCTGCCAAGACAAACCGATCAGATCTGCCAGGAATGGGCAGGGATTCAGAACCTGGGGGTGGTGGTGGTGGTGGTGGGAAAAAACACATTGAAATGGGGCAGGGGAAAGGGAGAGGGGAAAAGGAGAATAAATTAAAAAGGGGCCGGGTCTCCATAGAGCAGACCCAGCCAGACACCCCCTCTCCCCAGGGCATGCCCAGCTGGAATCCCCTTCCTCATCCTCCTCCCTGCCATGCCTCTGCTCCAGCCCTCGGTCCGCCTGCAAGGTGTACAGCCAGCTGCTCCCTTCATTCCACCGGCACAGGGCAAAGGTAGTATGCGCAGCCGTCCATGGCGCACTAAAGACGGAGAGCCACGGCACGCGCCCCGCTCACAGGACCACCAGGCTGGGGTTGCGCAGCTGCTGGTAGACGTGCAAGAGCTTCTCCACCGTCGCCTCCGGATCGTTCCCCAGGCACAAGCGGTCGCGCAGGGACTGTGCCTCTTTTAGCAGCACCTTCCGAAAGAAAGAAAGAGGCGAGGAGCGCAGTTGGTGCAAAGGAGTAACAGAATCATAGAGTTGGAAGGATCATCAGCACAGGAAATTGCAGTTGTCCCATATGGGGCTCAAACCTGCAACCTCCAACCTTGGCATTATTACCCTAAACAACTGAGCTGGAAGGCTGGCTTAAACAAGGGGGCAGGCTGATGTCCAACCGGTCTACCACATCCTGTGGCAAGCTCCCTCATTCCTCCCCTAGAGCTAACAGTCCTCTTCTTCCCACGACTCCCCGTTCAGCCCACTATGAACCAGATGTCTATCCCCCCCCCCCCCGGGGCCTTCGGTTATCCCCTTTCTTGCCACTACCCCAAATTACGCAAGCACGGAAGTATTTGCATGAAATTCATTCGGATCGTAGAATCTAATTTGCTTTGCTGCTGAATTTGGGTATGTGTGTGAGAGAGAAGAGAGGAGAGAAGCCCTGAGTGAAAACCTTAGTGCCGAGGATGTTTAACATTTTCAGTTCCTGAAATCATATGGAATGTATTATAAATGTCTGCCTGAAGCCCTGGGCTGAGGGGAGGGTTGAGGGACAGGGAGGGAGGGAGGGAGGAAGAGAGACAGAGAGGAAGAAAGAGGGGGGGGTGCTAATCAAGTCAGGGAAAGCGTAAATAGAACGGAACGCAGCCACTGCCAGATTGGGTCAGCCCAACTGCCTGTCTCAGCCCAGCAATTACAGAACAAGCCATAAATCCATTCGCTGTCATTTAGTCTGTCAACCCGGATTCCACCGTTTGGGTGTCTCTGTGTGGCCTGATGCGGGCGAGAGTCTAAAGAGAAGCCCTGGTTAACTGGTCTGGGCAGAGGCAATTCCAGAGCTCAACGCAAGCAGCTCTGGGGTTGCATGTGATTTGTCTCACCCACCCACCTCCCATGCTGCTGCCGCCGCCACCACTCCACTCTCCAGCCTTCCTGCAACAATCCAGGCACAAGATCTGCTTCTGTGGACCCTGGAACCTAAGGATATCTGGGAGGGGGCTGGTGGTGGTTCAGGGACAGAAATGCCTCTTACCTCGTGGTTGGCTTGGATCTGGTGGAGGTACTGCACACGGACATCTGGGGGAGAAGAGTCCTCGGCTGCTTGCTCCAGAATCAGTGTCTGCATTAAAAAGGGGGGGGGGGCGGACTCATTAAAGCAAGATTAACCAATGCAGAAATCCAGGCTCCTTGCCTTCGAATAAGAGAATCAGAGGACCCACACTTTTCAAAGATGACTGGAATGAGGCAGAACAGGGTTCCTGTTTCTCAAACCCTTTAGAGTGGGGAATAACAATAACAATATTATTATTTATATGCTACCCATCTGACAGCGTTGCCCCATCCACTCTGGGCGGCTCCCAACCAGAATATTAAAAACACAGTCAAACATCAAACAAAAAAAAAACTTCAGACGTTTTCTAAAAGTCAGATAGTTCTTCATTTCTTTGACATCTGATGGGAGGGCGTTCCACAGGGTGGGCGCCACCACCGAGAAGGCCCTCTGCCTGGTTCCCTGTAACCTCATTTCTCGCAGTGAGAGAACCGCCAGAAAACTCTTGGAGGTGGACCTCAGTGTCTGGGCTGAACAAGGGGGATGGAGTCGCTCCTTTGGGTATACTGGGCCAAGGCCATTAAGGGCTTTCAAGGTCAGCAACAACACTTTGAATTGTGCTCGGAAATGTACTAGGAGCCAATGAAGATCCGGTGTTATATGGTCCCAGCAGCCACTCCCGGTCACCAGTTTAGCTGCTGCGTTTTGGATTAGTTGTACAGTAGTTTCTGAGTCACTTTCAAAGGCAGCCCCACGTAGAGTGCCTTGCAGTAGTCCAAGCGGGAGATAACCAGAGCATGTTATCAAGATGTTATTAAAAACATCAAACATTAATAGTAAGCATGTAATCTGTGGCCCGCCATCCCTGACCATGCTGGCCGAAGCTGATGGATGCCAGAACCCCAAAACAGCATCTTCCTCCCTCCCTCCCACTCATCTGAAATCTCAGGTACCTGAATGCGCCTGACTACAGCATGGTGCAGCTGGGACATGTTTTCCATTGGTGAGCTCTGGATTATGATTTCCACCGCTTGGATGGGGCCTGCTGGGTTCAGGTCACTGACAGCCACCTGGAGGATAACGAGGACACACCATTGCCGCAAATTCATCCAAACAGTGCAAATTAAAAAGCCCAGCGACAACACGCCTCAATGGTCTGTTTTCAAAAGAAGCCCACCATCCATTTCCATTTTACAGGGGATGTAAGCAGGTGGCTTGGCACAGCTTGGTGGCGAAGATGCCGTTTTGTCCCCTTGGGTCTAATATTTTGATGCACGCTTCTGCAGATTCTGGGGGGAAATAATCATTTCCCGCCCTACCCTGTTCCACTATTATCTCTCCTCCAACCGTGGCAAGACAGTGCCCAGTAACTTCCCAGAGGGGAGTAGCTTTAACTAACAAGATCCACAGATCGCCCACTTCTCCCCTCTCCTGAATTTACTGAGATGATGCTGAGACCCACCAAACATGGCCATGAATTGGCACCCTGGCCAGCTGAAACGCTGGGACAGAAGCCCCTGCGCCCTGCCAAAACGAGAGGGCTTGTTGTCCGTGCCCCATTGAAATGCACCCTGATGAGCTTAATCCGCAAGGGCCAGCCGGAGCAGAATTAGCACGGCCACTAATCACTGCCGGCGTTATTAACGCTCCCTTGCACAAAGCCAGAGGGGCCGGGTGGTTGCCAGCGCTCCGCCGCTCCTCTCGGGGGGTTTACCGGCCACGGTGGCAGAGCCAGCTAGCAATTAACAGCGGCTATGTGCCGCTGCAAGAGGATTAAAAGGTGGTGGGAGAGGGGGGCAGCCAAAGCTCCTTTCTGATCACCCTCCCCCTTGAAATGCGGCAAAGCTGATGAGCAAGAGAAACCTGTTTATTTAGTGCCCTGGACCAGGCTCCTGCAGTCAAGTGGTAGCAATGTTCATATCTCAGTAACCGAGGGCAAAAAATGGGACCAAACGCTGCTGAGCACTTGGGTTGGGGAAAACTCGGGCCTTTTCCATCTGGCCCCCGGGGGGACTCTGTCCAAACCGGCCCACCCCTTTTCAGACTACCCCTCCCTGGCCCAATGCAGCCTACTCTGCAAAGGTGGGACTCACATTTTCTGCCCTGTCCAGGTTTGCCTCTAGCTGCCCCTGGCATGCAGGCCCTGGAAGTTCTGCCCAAAAGGGCTGCAAAAGGTACCCCTGGACTAGATAGAAGGCTGTTGCACACAGCATGACTTGGTAGAATTTGCCTTTGGGTAAACTAGAGGAGAGGTGGGCAGTCTGTGGCCTTCCAAGTGGTGTTGAGCTGCAACTCCTATCATCCCTGACTGTTGGATAGGGTGGCTGTCACTGGTGGGACTTGGGACTTCAGCAACAATTGGGGAGCCACCGATTCTCATATGCCAGAAACCCATTCAACTTTCCAAGGTTAAACTTGCAAGAGACTTTACTTTGTGAGTGAAGCAACCGAGGAAAAAATGACAGGGGTCAGAAACCAGGGCATTTGCCCCAGCAGTTTCCACTGCTCTTGTTTAACAGGTTGCCTGCCTGCCTGCCTGCCTGCCTGCCTGCCTGCCTGCCTGCCTGCCTCTCTCTCATACACACACACAACTTGCTATAGGGAATTCTCCCTTACCCCTAGTGCTATAGTACTCAGGAAAGGATGCTTTAAGCCCAAACTAGCCACTGTGATTCAGCTACTGCAGTGAGCATGCAGAAATTCCAGCCATGTGCCGGGTTGCTCCATTTCTCTTCTGCACAGACAGCAGCAATTTCCCAACTTGGGAGACGAGAGAAACAGGGTGGGTGGGCAGGACATGCAGAGGTCTACAGGTGTACCAAGGCCTGTGCAGAGCTATGGGTCTCCTCACCCCACACATCATGCAAGGCGTGCAGAAAAGCCTGGCAAAAAGCTGTCATTCACTTGCTTCAAGCTTCCTATCCAGGTACTGTATTCCCAATATTTCTTCTCCCTCTCCCATATCCAGGCTTCTTATAATCTAAGGTCAGGCTCAGGGGTCTTATGAGGCAAGGAGAGACACTACTCCAGGTACCTGAAAGGGGGAATGAAAGACGAGAGCCTAGACCCAAGGGCAGAGGCTGCTGTGCGGAACTTTTCAACATTCTAACCAAAACCCACGCCAGGCTTGGCCAAGGTGCCCACCGGAGGATAACCCTACGCCCGTCTCCCTTAGGCCCAGCCCACGACTCATGCCTTGCCTCTCGGATGTTCAACTGCACTTCGCCTCCATCTGGGGCCAGCCCCCGCACGGCTGCTGCGTCCTGGCTCCGCAGGGCATCCGCCTCGGCGTTATCTGCCAGCAGCCATCGTAGCACGGCGCAGCAGAGCGAGACATCTGAGCAGTGACAGCAGAGAAGAAGAGCAGACACTACCATGAAGCGCGTGTGAATTGTGGGCGGCTCGCGGGTGCAGCCGGCTGCCCCCCCTCCCCAATTTCCACCCTGCGCCAACCACCTGAAGCGCCTGGGAAGCTGCTGGCCGGGATTATTCGCCGCGGCAGCACAAACTAACAAATTAGCAAATTAACAGGGAGCGTGAAAGACCTCATAGCCCCGCCGGTTCTTCTGGTTGTCCCACAGCGCAATATGGCGGCGGCGGGGGGGGGGGCAGAATATTTGCAAGCCAAGCAAAGGGGTGATTTGATACTGGCTGCCAACTTGGTGGGGTGCAAGGAGCGGCCAGTTGCGGCAGATGATCCGAGGCTAGGGCACACACCTGGTTTGTAGACAAAGGACCCAATCCCAAATTTAATGCTTCACAAAAGCACATGTGCCTGCCCCAGGCTGCTCCCCCGGCTGCAGGTGCAGTAGCTCAAAAGGCTGGCGGGAGCTGGATCCACAGTTCCAGCAGATGGATCAAGGGACCCCCCAGATCCTAATCTCACCACCACGGCCATCCTTCTTGGCAAAGGCATTCGAATCTTACTACTACAACAACCCAACCCAATGAGGACAATTATGCAAATTTTTACCCAGCATAATTAACTGTAAATACAGGATTTGATGCTCCTTGGGGAAAATATTTTTGCTTGTTTTGGCAAACCTTGCACGCCAGCCTTGGCTGGAAGTAGGATCTGCAGACTGGGAACTACAGATGAGGAGGGCCATCCTGGTTTTTTTTTGCTAGCGTGTGCCAATGGCGTTATCATTTCTTTACTTCAAAGCCCCCCTTTCTTTCAAATGGGGAGCTGGGTCCAGGTGCAATTCCTCGCCTGGCAGCAGAGTTTTCCTCACCCTGCCCAAGAATTTGGGAATCATTTTCAAGCTTTAGGGTGCTGGTATGCAGCTTTAAATCAGGGAAGAGAGGAAGACCCAAGTTTGCCTCTCTGGTTCGATGTAACTATGGTTCCAGAAAGGATTCTGCAAGGATCGCCTGCCAACAATTTAAAATTTTCACCGCACAGTTGCCTGGCCCTGAAATTAGCCGCCTTCATACTTAGGCGGGGAAAGGTGCTTAGAAAAGTTGTTTGGGGTCCTGCAAGGCCAACAGCTCACAAGCAGAATAATCATCCTCTCCCAGTATCATTCCTAGGCTTGAGCACAGAATACTCAACCTAGGAAAGTTTTTTCTCTCTCAAGGGACACATGCCCCCGGGGATACCATTGCAAGAACATCATTGCTGTGCCACTGATTTCTCTGGAATTCAAAGTAAAGAAAAACATCCAAACTAAGGAATAAACATGGGCACATGCTACTCATTAACAGCCAGAGGACGGGTGTTTTCTGATGTTGTTTTTTTTTAACTAGCCAGGGTCAAGGGGGCTCCTGCAGCAACATCCTTGGGAACGAAAGGATGAGCACAAACATAGCATTTTCCCTACAAGGTTTAGTTGGGGGTAGACAGCCACTGTGAGTTTAAGTCAAACTGTTTCTACATGGTTTGCATTTGGCCTGGAGACAGAGCCGGAGCAAAAGCCCAAGTCGGGCAGCTTGCATTATTCTCATCTGCGCCAGGAGGGGTGAGTTGGCAAACGGAACAGCCCCCAAAGGCAGATATGAATGCTGCTTCCAAAACTGAGGCTAAAGCAGGGGCTGGCCAAGTAAGCTGCCAGGTCTGGGTGAGGACACCCCGAGGAAGCATATGGGAGTTGCTCTGAACTCTTTTCGGAGCACGAGCGGGGTTCTAAACGGGATGCGGTGAAATAAAACGCCAGCTGGCCGGCCGCGGCTTGGATTCAAGCTGCCCAAGGACGGGACAAAAGCAGCCAAATGACAAGGAAGCTCCCCATCTTGAAAACAGCCTCCTCTGCACACAAAACAAGCCACCTCTTTCAGTATGTGTGTGTTTGGGGGTGGGTGGGTGGAGCAAGCATTTAAGAACCGCCAATGCAGGTGGGCTCAGCAGGCACTAAAAACCCTCACCAGGGAGAGGCAGAGAGAAAGGAAGGAGGTCACCTGTGCCCCCAAGCATCACACACCTGCACAGAAGTCCTTCAGGGTGGTTCTCAGCAGCTCAGAGGACACCTTGATCGAGGCCACAGAGGGAGCCAAGTACGCCTCTCCCAGAGGGCCGAGAGCTCTTGGGAGCAGCTCGCCGCCGCCTTCGACGCTCTCGAGGTCAGACTGCATCTGGGACAGCTTCAGGAAGGTGTCGAGCGGGTCCGCAGGGAGGGGGAGGGCAGCTGGAGGAGGGGAGGCTTCAGAGATGCTGCCGTTGGGGCCGCCCAAGCGGAGGCACTGCAAGAGGTCAATGGTGACTTCCTTGAGGGGCAGGCAGATGCCCTCTCTATCCGGGGAGAGGCCCGTGGAGTCGTCGGAGAGCAGGTCATCCAGCAGGTCGGTGGACTCCGAGACCGTGCCCAGGATCTCCCGCAGGCTGTAGTAGAGGGAGCAGGAGACCATGAAGGGCAGCTCCAGCTTGGAGCCCTCAGCAGGGCCCAGCGGGAGGGTCACCTCTGTCTTGTTCCCGGGGAGGAGCTGGTCTATGGGGAAGGTGTAAGTGGTGGCGGAATCGGACGAGTCCTCTTCAAAGTCGCAAGAGCTGGCGAAGAGCTGGACGCAGAAGGTCCAGCCGCGCTCCAGGGTGCACTCGCTGGCGTTCTCCAAAACGCAGGAGACCGCCAAGCTGTCCTGGACCAGGATGTGGCTCCAGTGGGTGGTGATGGTGCAAGAGATGGGCTTCTGGCTGCTCTGGCCGGACAGCAAAGCAGCGCTCACATTCATCACCTGGTTGAGGCACATCAGAGCGCGGTTCTTCTGGTCCACGACCTTCTTCAGCGACGACACTCTGCAGAGACCGGGGGGGGGGGGGGGAGAGGACACACAGTCATGCCGCTGCTGCTAGTGGAGTCTGCACATCCTAATGGATTACAGGGAAGGCCAAGAGCTGGCGTGGATACACAGACAAAAGAGGAATTAACAGGGGGCAAAGGCACTCGCCTGCCAAAAATAAACATGCACAGGAAATCCTGTGCAAGAACACTGGAGAAGACAGGAACCGCCACTCTCCCTTTGCCCAACCCTGCTGCCTTCCATGCCTTTTCTTCGGGGAAATGGGTGAGGTCCGAAAAAGGCTACCTGCTGTACAAGCTGACCCAGGATTCAAAATCATGCAGGGAGCCTGCAAACTCTCTGCTTTAGTCCCCAACTGCGGACAAAGGTGGAGCCCAGCCAACAGAATTAAATGATGGGCCGCATGCCCAAACAGGGCTATAATTGACAGCCTGTGGGCAAGGTACCTGCGGCCAGCTTTTGATCCTCAGATGTTGCCATGAGACTGCCAAAGCTGACCTCCCCATACCAGTTGCTGAGGAAGGAGAATCCCGTTGGCATTGCAAGATATTCATATGAAAACACCCGGTGTGTTGCGGCTGCAAGACTTTTATATGCGCAAAGATGGAAGGACTCATTATTACCAACGATGGAAGAATGGCTGCTAAAACTAACGGACTTAGCTGAGATGGCAAAATCGACATGGTTGATCAGGAAAAAAAAAGTCATTGTTAACATTTGATAGAGGTTGGAATCCTCTCACAAACTTTTTGCGTGAAAAAGAAAATGAAATAACGGCGTTAGGATTTGAGGGTTGAAGATAATGTTTGTTTGTAGAAAATGGCTTCGTTGGGTGTTATATTGGGGTGGATGAAGTGAATATTGTTTATATATAGTGGACAGGCAAAGAATTGGAAGTCCCTTACCTTCTGATCTCTCTCTCTCTCTCTCTCTCTCTCTCTCTCTCTCTCTCTCTCTCTTTTCTAGTTCTTTTTCTTTATTTCTCGGCCTCTTTCTTTATTCCTTTGTCTCCCCCCCCCAACACCGCCTCTTTTTACATTTTTATTGTATTTAGAGTCTTATTGTATTCAAAGTCTTAGCTTGGACCCCCCCCCCCAAAAAAAAAGAGGAAAAAAGATATTTGATGCTAAGTTTTGCATTTTTCTCTATACAGTGGTACCTCGGTTTACAAACACAATTGGTTCCGGAAGTCTGTACTTAACCTGAAGCGTACTTGACCTGAAGCGAACTTTCCCATCGAAAGTAATGGAAAGTGGATTAATCCGTTCCAGACGGGTCCGCGAAGTACATAAACTGAAAATACTCAAACCGAGGCGTACTTAAACCGAGGTATGACTGTATGCTTTAAGTCAAAGGAAAGGGGGAAAAACACACACACAAAGCACCTGGTGTGTGCAATATGTTGTGTGCATGAGGGACAGAGAAGAGGGGGGGGGGAGGCAGAGAGATGCAAAATACCAGACAGCTCCTACCTTTCAGAGACATGGCCTATCCCAGACAGCAGCTCCTTGATCCTCTGCCCAGCTTTGTCAGGGTTCATTTTGAAAGGCTGCGTATCATCCGGGCTGCACAAGCCACAGGTCATGAGGCGGCCTTTAGCAGATAACGCCAGAAGCTCGGACTCACCTGAGGAAAGAAACGCACACAAGAGATGGAGATTGGGGCGGTGGGTGGGGTGCTAGAAGACGGCTTCAGGAGGATGTTGGCCTCACCTCAACCACTCTTTTAAGGTTTTCAGCAGAACCTTGAGATTGACCAATCAGAGAGCCAGATGCAGAGGTCATACACTCCGGATCAAAGCAGGGATGTTGTCGGACTCCCAGCTCCCATCAGCCCCAGCCAGAATGGCCACTGGCAAGGGATTATGGGAGCTGCAGTGCAAGGGCAACACCCACACAGAGGCGGAGCTAGCGGCTCAGGTACCCGGAGGCGGGGCCATGGGGCGGGGTGAGCGTTCCAGGGGGGTGGAGCAAATAGCCCATGGTGGGCTGCTTCCTGGGTGGGGTGGGGGAGCCATGCCGCTTTTCCAGCAGCCTTCCTCCCTTCCCTCTTCCTTTTGACAGCTCAGGGGAGGCTCCCCCCCAAGGAAGCAGCCCGGGAGTAGGGGGCAATGGCCCACCACCCACCTGTGACTCCCAAGCCTCCCCCAAGCTGTCAAAATGAAGGGGGAAGGGGGGGAATGCCGCTGACAAAGCAGAGCAGCTCCACACCTTCCCCCAACGGCTCGGGGTAGGCTGGGGAGTCACGGGCAGGCGGCGGGCCGAATGCCACCCCCCTCAGTGATGACACCCAAGGCAAACCGCCCCCATCACCCCCCTTCCCCCACCCTTGCACCCACAAGTTCTCCTCCTCTGCAGTGAGGAATCCTGAGCCCACCATTTTGTTTTGAGCGTCAGAGCTAAACTGAGATCACAATTCTTCCATACAATAAGCCACTCCCAGCTCTGCCTACTGCTTTCTTTATTTCAGCAGTATATTTCTGGGGTGTGTGTTGAATCCTTGCCATCCTGAGATGCAGCAATAATCCCCCATCTACTTTCTTGCCCGTGCTTGGTCTAGAATTCCAGTACTGGGGCTTCAGGGGAAGGAAGGCAAGTCAGACAAGAATCCTTTCCGAAGCCATATATTTAAAAAAGGGTGTGTGTGTGTGGAGAGGTCTGAGAAACACTGGAGTGCTAATTATGAGGCTGCAGTTTCCTATCTGCACGCAGGAGCAGCTGCAAGGTGTGGTGGGCAGACCATGAACCTTATAAGCCTGTGCTGAAGGTTCGGGAACCGCCATGGCTGCATCGGTGGGAACAAAGCAACTTCGGAAGCTGCCACGCCCCTCACTGGGAAACCGATCGCACCGGGGGTGTGTGTGTGTGTGGAAAGCGATGGCACCTGGAAACAGCACTCCTAGCATAGCTGCCAAGTTTTCCCTTTTCTTGCGAGGAAGCCTATTCAGCATAATGGAATTTCCCTTAAAAAAAGGGATAACTTGGCAGCTATGACTCCTAGGGGGAGTGAGAAAGATGCAGAGCTGCCCTGGGGACCGCGCAAAGGAAAGGGAGCCAGAGGATGGGGAAAAGGATCCTTGCTGCCAGCCAAACTGCGCTCGCTTATCCAGGGGCACAGGCAGGCCCAAGCGGCTTCCCGCTGCTCCGTCCCCACAGAGGATTGCTGTCGGGAGTGGTGCTGAAGTGAAGTGACAGGCAGCCGAAGGGGGGTGGGCTGCGAGGGGACGGAGAACCCGCTTCCGAGAAGAGTTCGGCAGCACTCGGGAGAAGACGTGCAAACTCACACATACATGCTCCCTGCAGAATCCTGTCTCGGCTGAGCACAGGGGCCAGCTGGCCTCTTTTCACTTGGTTCTGTCTGGCCGTGTTGTTCCTCAGTTTTGTTCCCTCTCCTGATTTGCAAGCTCTTGAGATGAGAGAGCTAGCTGAAGAACTAAGCCTGCGGGCAGGGTGGTGTGTGGACAGGACATGGGACAAGGCTATGGGCAAAATCTGCCTCCCTGAGATCTTCAGGATTCAGTTAATAAACCAACAAACCCAAGGTCCTAGTTCTCATGAGCCCACGTGCCTTGTGTCAATGCTATTTTGTCTACCCTCTCAGCCAACGCCATCTTCCTTTCCTGCGCAGTTCAACAGCCAGCACACAAAAGACATTTCCAGCGTTGTAGAAACCCAAATATTCACAATGAAGTAAATGCTGTAATTCTGAGTCTGGGCAACGTCCCTGATGCTGCCCTGATGGGAAGAGTGGGTGCAAAGAGCCCCACGCTTCTTAATCCCATCCTGGCAAGCTAAGCGGCCCCACTCCTGATCTGCTCTGAAGGCAGGAGACAAATGGCAGCTGCTGAGCCTTTATTGATCCTTTTCGAGAGCGAGACGAAGGCTGCTTCCTGCACACAGGATATTAATGCCTCTTGCATGGTGAGCAAGCACAATGCAGCTGTTCCACACAAGGAGGGAAAAAAACCCAAGACTCTGAATGGCTACGCGTTACAGAGCCATTTTGCCAGAGGAGGCAGAGCTCCTGAACTGCCATTCAATTCCGTCTGCTTCTCTTAGCGCCTGGGGTTGCTCTGCGCTGGCCCTAAGCTCCCCTCTGTGCAGGATGCTGAAGAGAGAGAGAGAGAATCGTGGCACCCTGCAGCCAGCACAGGATGGGCACAGCTTCTGCCAGAGGCCTTCATCTCTCTCTCTCTCTCTCAAGAAGAAAGAAGGGCTTGGGATGAGGCTGGAGACATGCAGGCAGGCAAGCTGGCAGGTGGGGGCTCTGCTTCCTTTCCTCCTCTCAGAACAAGAGAGCTCCCCACTCCTTGACTGGCTATGCCCAACTTGGCGGGCTTGGCATGAATGGCTCACAGGGAAATGGGGGCCTTGAGGAGGGATGATAGCAAAGGAGAACTTTGGGGCAGACCCTGAAGATACGGCCCCACACTCGCTCTCAGCAAAGGCCCCACCTTTGGCCAAAGCCTGCTAAGGCTCAGAGTGTGGTGGGGGCTGAAGGAGCTTGCTGACAGGAACTGTGGGTGGGGGCAAGAGTCTCCAGAGCCCTGACCAACAGCTAACGTTGTTGGGGTGGGGAGCACTTGGGAAAAGGAACAGGAAGGTTGGCACAGCAAGGCCCCAAGCTTCCCCCTAGAGCCGCAAGACTGTCTTCCTTTCCTATTTGTGTATTGGCAACTGAAAGGGCTGTGAATGGTACCTCTCTCAGGGCCACATCTGGCCCAGGAGGCTTGTCTGCCAGCGTAAGGACAGATTTAAAATAGTCTGGCCTGTTTTTGGAACCAAATCCCATCCCCATTGGTTCTCTGGCCTGTTTGCGGAACCAAACCCCATCCCCATTGGTTCTCTGGCCTGTTTGTGGAACCAAACCCCATCCCCATTGGTTCTCTGGCCTGTTTGTGGAACCAAACCCCATCCCCATTGGTTCTCTGGCCTGTTTGTGGAACCAAACCCCATCCCCATTGGTTCTCTGGCCTGTTTGTGGAACCAAATCCTGCCCACATGACAGAGAGCCAATAGTGCAGGCCTGATGTAAGGAGTGGGAGGGACTAGAGCCAGGCCCCAGCTAAGGTGCACCCTGGCCACAACTTCCTCCCAACCCGTCCGCCTTCCTCTCGCCATTTACAAGCAGCCATTTTGAAGGTTGCATGTGCGCAACGGCCCCGTGCCCAAGTCACCCCTGACCCTTCCGGCCCACAGAGTAATTCCTTGACCCGTTGCAGTACCTTCCGACTCCCGGGAAGACAAGGAGAGCGCCACCACACTGCAGATGCTCAAGCTGGCGGGAGACAGAGCGGACGGGAGGGTCCCTGCCGCCTCCTCCACCTTCTCGGCCTCCGGGAGGTTGCTGTCCAAGTCGACGGCATAGATGTCGGAATGGGTGCTGTAGTACATGCGGCTCCCCCCGCTACACGCCGCGCACAGGACGGGGCCCTGCAGGCAATACTCGCGGAGCTCTGGGACCTTGACCTCCTCTCCCTGAGCTGCCTTGATGGCCACCATTTTGCCATAGTGACCCAGAGCCACGACACAGTCGCAGCCCAAGTCTCCGTAGGCAGGCAACTCCTCTGCCTCCGGGGACCTCCGCTCTGTCCTCAGGGCCCCGACGAAGACAACCGGCTCCTCCAAGTGGTGGAGGATCTTGACGGGCGAATCTTCGCAGCTGCGGTTGTCAGGAGAGCTCAGGGCCTTCAAGGGCACAGAGCAGAGCTGCCCGTCTGGGAAGCCGCAGAGGATCATGGGAGAATCCAGCATGGCCGCGTCAATGCCAAAGAGGAGGCTGAAGAGAGGCTCTTCCAGCACGAAGCCCCCCGAGTGGCGCAGGCCTTCCTTGTGGTCGGTGGTGCTGGGGGACGAGGCACAACACAGGACGGGGAGGAAGTGCGCCAGAGACAGGTCCCCGTCGTTGTTTGTGCTGGTGGTGATATCCACATGGCTTATTGGTTGGCGTGGCAAGTTCCCCCGGTCCTCAGGGCCCGGGAGGTTGTGTAGATTCATGCACCACCTCCCCTGGACTTGCGAGAGGGTGACCAGGACGTCGTTGAGCAGCGTGAAGGTGCAAAGCGTGGCGTCGGGGAAGGTGCAGGTGTCGGAGCCCATGGGGAGGACGCTGGAGAAGCAGTCGTTTTCCTCGCCATCTGCCCGCTTCGCTAACCTTCAAAGCAAACAAGGGGAAGCTCTCAGCGGAGCCAAAGGGTATAGCTCAGAAACGGAGGTGGAGGTGGCGGTGATTCACAGAGCTGAATTCGGGAGCAGCCAGCTGGATAAAGGAGGGGGAAGCTACTGCTCTGGAGGGAGAGCCCCCCCCCCAGCCACTTAACCCTTTTGCTGCCCCCTGAAGACTCACAAAGCAGATGGGGATCTGTGGCAGAGGCGGCAAGGCGGCACCTCAGACGCAAAGCAGGAGAACCACAAATAAGACAAAGGAGAGTGTTGCACCCAATTGAATCACTGCATGCGAGGAACAACTTCTGCAAGTGGAACAGATCTCCCTCTTCCTCTCCTTGCCGCTGCCAAATCGGCTCCGGAGGGTTGGAGGAACCCCCAGAGTCCGACTGGGGAGGGGCCTGGAGGGGAGATGCAAAGAGGGGAAATTCTGCTCAGGAAAGGTTGTCCTGCACATGCAATGGTTTCGTTGGCTACAACTCAAAAGAGATTCAGACTGGGGCTGCAGCACTGGGGAGGGAGAGGTTTAATATCCACCCCCCTCGCTCTTTTCCCATTTAGAAATCACACATCATGAAACTGTACTATATGGCAAAAGGGACGGGTGGCGATTTTAACTAGGCGAAAAGGTACAGAGGGAGTGGAGAATGCTAAAGACTGGCTTCCCCAGTGCTGCAAACAAACACAAACATGATCATCCCTTTCTCTGACTGCTATTACCATTTTTAAAAATAAAAATAAAAATACTGACTGAGGTTGCTGCTGTGTGGGCCAGTTCTCCGCCTGAAAACTCCAGGTACAGAGTCAGATCCATTGGTCCATCTAGCTCAGTAATAAGAATTATTCTGATTATTTTATTGCCAAGCTGTGCTTCTTCCTTATTATAGAATCATAAAGTTGGAAGGGACCCTGAGGACCATCTAGTCCATCCCCCCTGCAATGCAGGAATATGCAGCAGCCCCATACGGGCATTGAACCTGCATTATCAGCACTACACTCCAACCAACTGAGCTATTCTATTATTATGCTTTATGTTATGTTGTTATAATTATGCTCTGTAAAATGTGTTCTTAACGTTGTACAGCGCCTTGAGATCTTTTGATGGTGGAATAATAATAATAATGTTGCGAAAGCGGCAAACCCAGAAGTGTTTTGCCATGCGCGCATGCGCAGAAGCGCTCTACCATGCCGCACACATGCGCAGAAGTGGTCTGCCGCCGCATGTGCATGCGCACAAGCGGTCCCTCCAGTTGCGGAAACCTCAGGATCCGACCAGAGCTCCAGAACGGATCCTGTCTGCAACCAGAGGTACCACTGTAATAATAATAATAATAATAATAATAATAATAATAATAATAATTCCTACACTGGCTGGCAGCGGCTATCCCGTCAGATAGGACGCTTCTCCCAGCCCTACCTGAACCTTCTGCATGCAAATCAGATGCTCTACCGCTTTATCTTAAAAAGCAGAATGAAGAAACTATAAAAAAGGACAGTTGGCGACAGAGAGAAGTATAAAAACACAATTCTGTACGTGACTACTCAGAACTAAGCCCAACTGAGCCCACTGGGGCTTACCCACAGGTAAAAGGGTACAGGACTGCAATATCAACATGACAAACGAGTGGGTCTGTTTGGATCACGTCAGGGAGGGCACACCGAGATACTGGAGCCATCACTGAAAAAGTTCTAAGCCTGGTAAGGAAGAAGATAGTCTGGTCGCCAACACGGGTGGCAACTTGATAATTAATTCCTAAGAAATCTGGCGCCCCCAGAAACAGGTATGAAACACCTGCCTGATAATGCCCTCTCCTTGTCTCTCACCTGCTTTGGTAGTCCAAGGAAACACAGTAGATACCAACTCCAGCGCACAGGATATAGAGCTGCTGGTGGAGAGGCAGGAGCTCCACGTGCCAAACTTGATCGGGAAACCTGTAGACAGCCTAGGAAGGAAAAAGCCAAGGAAAGGAAAAAGAGAAGGACTTAGAAGGTCTTCAGTAATCCTACAAGGGAAGGAGGGCTATGGGAGCCATCTCCACAACCCCATCCCCTGGTTGAGCCACATTTTGAGCCCACAGGAAGGCCAGGTCTTTGAATACACACCTGGAACAGGCTGTTGATCATCTAAAGCAGTGTTTCCCAAACTTGGGTCTCCAGCTGTTTTTGAACTACAATCCCCATCATCCCTAACCACTGGTCCTGCTGGCTAGGGATGATCCATGGAGACCCAGGTTTGGGTCCAAAGTGACCAGAACAGCATCTTCCCCTAATATAAACCTTCTTCACTCCAAAGAAGCCAAAATGGCAGAACATGAGTCTTGCTTCTTTCTGAGTGCTAAAGCCTAACACATAAGAATGGCCACTAAGAGAAAAATAAAAGATTGGCAATCTCTTACGTTGTTAGCAGCAGCCTGGCATGGTGAAAATTAGGAAGTGGGGCTTTTCCCGTCGTGAAGACACAACGGAAGAAGCTTCACCTTAATTAATTCATTCTGCGGCCAAAGATGTGGGTGCAAAGCCAGTACCAAGTCAGCACCTGCCTGCTTTCAAAGATGCCATGCAGTTCATTTTGAAAATAATCAATAGAATCGCAGATTTGTTAGGGGCCATCTAGTCCAACCCCCTTGCAATGCAGGAATCTTTTGCCCAACGTGGGACTTGAACCCACAACCCTGAGGTTAAGAGTCTCATGCTCTCTACTGACTGAGCTATCCCAGGGCTTCCCCATTGTAATAACACAAGGGGTGGGGTTCACCTAACACACCTCATCAGTTGAAGCCTTGTGCAAGAGGCCACCCCCCCCACTGCTCCCACATGCCCCAAAATTGGAGGAGCCCCAGATCAGGGTGCGGGGGGTGGGTGGTGTCGTCTTTCCATCTGGCAATTCTTGAGCAGACAGAATGTTTGTAAGAGTGCAACGTTGGGTTCCACCCCAAGGGTACCGTGGGAATTTCTCTCCAAAATGCTGTAGCCACATGAAAAATAAGCAGGTTTCCCAAGAGCATCTATTACCTCCTGTATCCTATCCTGAGTCTGGCCAGACACAACATCCTCTGGGTACCATTCCGCATACCCAGTGGCGTGTCATCCGAAGCCGTTATGTCTGCACACACTTTGATTTAACGTAGGCTTCCCTCACATAAATCAGCAGGATCTTATTTTTCCCCTCTGTGCCGAGGATGTACACCTCCTGCCATCTTCTCCGAGGAGCATCCATTGCATTAAGCGGAGTTTATATTATCTAGCAGTCTATATGTAATTCCTCACTTTAAGCTGCTAGCAGTTGCCATTGCTGCTGCGCTCTGCTGATGAACAAGTGACATATTTCATGCAAGATGGGCCTCCATTTCAGGAGCGAAGGAACAGGCAGTAAGTAGCCCCGCGTGTCTGTCTGCAGTAAAAGCTGCAACAGCAACTCGGAGGATTGCGAAGTGAGCCCCTTCTTAAGGATGAGAAATCAGGAAAACGCTAGATGTTCTAGCATCACATGTGATCTGGGGAATCGGCAGCATTAAAAAGAAGAAGTGTTAACCCGTTTGTGACCTACTTCTCTGTGCAAGAGAATGGTGTGGGAGGCTGAGCCAGATATTACCATAATCATGGGTTCCTTAGAAACAATCAAGGGAATAAATTAAAGGGATACATTTAGCACAGTGCTAAGGCTTGTCATGGGCCCAACAGGCAGGAACAGGGGGAAGTGATAGAATCCCTACGAAAAAGACTTCAGTTGCTCATCGACAGGAACGATAGACAGTGCAAATGAACAGAACAAAGAACACCCCATATTTTACAGTTCTAAACTTTGGTTAAACAGAACTACCCCCAGAGGGTAGAAGCAGATTTCTATCTGACAGATGACACACACAAAAACAAGCCCAGACCACCACAGGCAGATGTCAAAAATTGGATGCCATATGTAAGTCGATTATGTAGCACAGACAACCGACCTGCTGCAAGAAAAAAAAGGCTGCTAAGAGTGAGAGAGTGAATTGGAAAGTCGGCAGAAGACCTAATTGAGGATTTAGATGCTTAAGCTCAGGTTGGCACATCGGGGAGCCTTGCCTGTCAATTGCACATGAGACAAACATCCAAAAGCCACAGGTGGTTATGCTGAGATGAGGCGTCCAACAGGTAATAGACAAGATCCTCTGCAGAACCAATCCCCAAATCATTATGTAATCTTATCGCAGAAATAAAGGGAGGGGGAGGGGAGAAACTAGGCTGCTCTGTCTCATGCTACGGTTGCCGAGGCAAGCAGGTGACAAGGCACACCAAATCTGGATGTGTAACTACAGAATCCATTTCACTCTGCTTCTTGCTCTAAATGCCTATGCACATCTTGATGCAGGTACTGCTTGGAAGCTTGCAAAGCAAACCCAGATTTGGTCCCAGAAAAGGTACTGGCTACAATTCAGCAGCTGAATAGATATTCATAGCCTGGCACTCACAGAAGAAGCCCTGTTTTCTTCCATGAGCACATGAATACATATGTGTAAACTCTGTTTACACCAGGCATGGTGAGCATTGTAACCCTTGAGAGGTTGTTGGGACTCTCAGTTCCCATCAGCGCCAACCAGGACAGCTAATAGGAATGATGCGAGCTGTAGTCTGTAGTCCCTGGTTCACACAGCAAAGTTCGTGCAAGTCCAGGGCTCTCAACCGTCTCTCAACCAGATCTCCTAAAGAAATGCCAATTGCTCTGTCACAATACAGCCATAGTCTTCTTCCTCTGAGCACAATGGGGGCAAGCGGGGAGGAGGGAATATAAATGTTCTATTAAAACATAACCGTGCATACAGCGATTACCTTCCCCACCCTCTGGGTTATGTGCTTAAAATGCAATACTTGGGTTTGCTGTTAAGTCACAAAAGGGTGGATCGGTGCAGACACACAAAACACACGCTACATCTTCTGCCCATGCATAGAAGCAGCCAGTAGCTTGTTGTCACCTTCTAAGGGGCGATGAACAAAAAACCGGATCACACAGAAACTGAACTACCAAGACGGTAGGTCAAGCTTTTACTTTGCTGGTGAATTGCCCTCTCACATTCCCAAAACGTTACGTGGCACTCACAATCTGGGTGCCTAAAAAGGTGGGGTGGTGGTGGTGGGGGTTCTGCATGCCGATGGGGCAATTTTAGACGAGGTTAGCAATTAGAAGCAAGGCGAGGATTAGGAAGCAATTCCAGATAAATTCGTGCAGCCTGCAGATGTGTGGCATCCTGTAAAAGTGCCATTAGCGTTTCCAAGAGTTTGCATCAAGCCAAGGGGGGGGGGGGGTGTCCCTGCCTGCCTCACAGCATCTGACCCAGTTTCTCCGCCCGTGCCCCCACTCCCTGTAGCGAAAGGGACCAATCTGGCCGCAGCTTACCTTCATCAACCTCCCCTCTTGGTCGTAAACGTAGACGAACTCGGTGCCATTGGAGAGGTAAATCTGGTTCTCATGGCACAGCACGCGGGGCTTGCCAGCCGCCAGACCCCCCACCGGGCAACAGAAGCCCGCCAGGTAATCCACCCGGTGCCCCACCTGTGCCATGATGGTGCCAGCCTGGAAAAGGGACTCGGAGGAGGACACGCATGCAGCAGGGTCGGGCGAGGAGGCGAGTCTCTTGCCTGGGGCGGCCCCTTCTCTCCTTAAAGCACGTGGGGGGAGGAAGAGGAGGAGGAGGAGGAGAACCAACGATGGAGGCGCCCTCCCCAGCCACACAAAGGGACCAGCCTACCTGGGCGATGCGAGCCCACCCCGACGTGAGCACCCTCCCCTCTTTCTTTCTTTCAAGGGAGGGGGGGGGAGATAAAGGGGGATGAATTAGAAACCCACACGGGGGAGGGAGAGAGGGGAGGGGGCAAACCCCACCAGCACCCCTCCCACGGAGACAACAAAAGCCACTCCCAATACGGTAAAAGGGAGAAGGGGGGGATCTAAGCAACCAGTTCCCACGCAGGCGAGCGATTCAGCCCGCTTTCCCTTTCCTCCCCCCCATCCCGAGCAAAAGGGGCGGGGCTGTTACTGTGGCCCCGCCTCCGCAGCCCACCCCCCACCCCCCGGGGCGCCGCCGCTGCTCTAATGCCCCCAGCAGCTCGCGGACGCGGGCGGCGCCTCCCCTTCCAGGCTCTCGCCGTCTCTCGTCTCCTCGCCCTGCGACTGCCTATAGCAGGCAGGGACGGTTTACGACATGCCGCAAAAAACATATTAAAAAGGGCGGAGTGGGGGGGGGGAGAGGAGAGTAGGCTCTGCGTTGCTAAGGGGGGAGGGCGAAGCTGCGTGCACGGGCAGGTGGGGCTTCTAGAGAACCGTCGGGTTGTGGAAAGGGCACCCCGGGGGTCATCTAGCCCAACCCGCTGCAATGAAGGGGGGTTTCAACTGATCCCCGTGTAATGCAGTGCAGTGCAATGCGTTTCAACTGAAGGGCCTGGATCGCTCTCCAGGGGGAGGACGTAGAGCTGGCCCCGCCGCAAAAGAAGCTGACAGCTGCACTTCTCGTAGTTTTAGGACGGCTTCACGGGCTAGGAGGGGAAACAAGGGCGGGGCGGGGCAGGTGGTAGCGGATGAGAGGTTGGTTCAGATGCCCTGCTCAAACTGCATTTGAGTTATAAATGCAAACGTGGCGGGGAGGGAAATCTGCTTGAAGAAAACTGCCAAGCACGGGAGAGGGATGGAGCGCCCATGTGTAGAGGCAGTCTACCTCTGAATACCAGGCCTGCATGCAGGATCAGACTGCCCCTTGTTCTGGCCCGGCAGATCCCTCTTCTTTGTTCTCTTATAAGCTGCTTAGTTCATTTTCCGGTCGATCCCCAGCTTTCAGGGCTACAGAAAATAGGTGGGTTCTAAGAGCTGGTGGTACAGGCGGGTGCCACTGATTCTTGGCGTAAAAAGAAAAAGGGAGTTATAGCACTGTGGAGCCAGCAGAGAGCATCACTGTCCGCAGTGGGACAGAGCTACCCTTGGGGAAATAAACCAGGATAAAGCGGGAGACTGAGCCATGGGGAGCAGGGAGAAATGTGGAACTAAGGAATCAGGTGCGTTTGGGCCTAATCCAGAGGCTGGCTTCTCCCTTCAGCACAGAATCCAGTCATTAAAATCCTTGTTACTTCTGACCATTATGCCTTCCGTATGCCTTAATAAACTTGTTCATCTCACCACTGTAGCTGCTGCACTTAAAAACCAAAAACAACCATTCAATGCTCTTGCATCAGTCGCAAAAATCGCACAGCCAAAATAAAAAAGTGCAGATTATTATTACTATTATTTGAAGTATTTTTAGTCTGTTCTTAAAAACAAAAAGACAGGTCTCCCAGAATGGCTTGCGAAACAACAATAAGATTGCCAGCCTGAGGGCAGGGACTATTAAAAGGTTAAAGGTAAAGGGACCCCTGACCATTAAGTCCAGTCGCGGACGACTCTGGGGTTGCGGCGCTCATCTCGCATTATTGGCCAAGGGAGCCGGCATACAGCTTCCGGGTCATGTGGCCAGCATGACAAAGCCACTTCTGGAGAACCAGAGCAGCGCACGGAAACACCGTTTACCTTCCTGCCAGTTGTTTAGTCGTTTAGTCGTGTCCGACTCTTCGTGACCCCATGGACCATAGCACGCCAGGCACTCCTGTCTTGCACTGCCTCCCGCAATTTGGTCAAACTCATGTTCGTAGCTTCGAGAACACTGTCCAACCATCTTGTCCTCTGTCGTCCCCTTCTCCTAGTGCCCTCAATCTTTCCCAACATCAGGGTCTTTTCCAAGGATTCTTCTCTTCTCACTTCCTGCCAGAGTGGTACCTATTTATCTACCTGCACTTGATGTGCTTTTGAACTGCTAGGTTGTCAGGAGCTGGGACCGAGCAACGGGAGCTCACCCCGTCGCGGGGATTCGAACTGCCAACCTTCTGATCGGCAAGCCCTAGGCTCTGTGGTTTAACCCACAGCCCCACTCGGGTCCCTATTAAAAGGTTAGATGTACACAAGTGTGGAAGTTTTGTAGCTTTGGGGATTTTTCATGTAGAACTGTTACAGAGAGAGGGAGAGAGCCTGGTATTATAAAAGTTATCAGAGCTAAAGACAGTAATCTGATTTTTTAAAGCCCTATTTAAAACATGTATGCATTTAGAGTAAAAGTACACCATATGAAAAGCTACAGAATGATTCATTCATTCCCAGATTTGGCATTCCACTTCCGACAGGCCATGAGCTGCATCTGTGCAAGTAAAGGACTTCAACACTGTGACATAGTGACTATGACGGATGGCTCCTTGGTGCTTCTGTACGGCCTTAGATTTGTCCATTAGGTCAGGAACAAAGTGGCTTGGGAAGTGTTATATTGAAATAAGGGCAACATTTAAGGAAGCTTCCAATGAAAGCTTTGATAAATGTTCTTAGACGTGATCCATTTGGCAACGAGCAAAGCTTAGACCGATTCTTCATCTTGCTACAAAACACGGGTTGTACTTTGGCTTCTAGCTTAAGATCATAAGCAAAGCAACTGTTATTGGGACAGTGTGTTGCCTCGTTTTGTCTTTATTTAAGGTTACAGTTTAAAAGATAGTGGGGAAAGCATATAAAAATAAAATACGGATACAGGGATTTCAGTGCCAAATGCTTCAGCTGAACTGGAATAGTTGGGAGAGCTTTCCAAATGTTTCATGTTGGTGACACACTGTTTTTAGACATGCATCATTTTGTGGCACGGTAATTCAGTTTTGCTAGCCAGCTGGAGGCTAAATTAACCCCTTCTCAGAGTGTGGGGAAGCGTTTGCACGACACACCTATAGCTACGGTACACACTGCAGCCGACACACGGTTTGGAAAGCTCTGTGTTAACAGCTTGCATCAGGGAAAATGCTGCACTTTCCACTTTGGCCACAGGGCGCCATTTATCGATACCTTGCTGAAAATTCACTCACTTGTACAACTGGAAGAAAATCGCGTGCCCTGCAATGTGGTTGAAAGTTTGGCAACAACAACAGAAAAGCGAGTAGAGACCTTTGTAGACATAGTGCAATATAAAGTGAGACTAAATGTAGCAAAGCTTGGAGGACACCCTTTTCCCCATTTCCATATGGAAACCCTTCCACCATGGAGGCTATCGAGCTGAATCTCTTGCACTTTTATCCCGTATGATTTTTGACCTCTTTTAAGAGTTTACCTGGAGGTGCTTTTGGAGGCCTTAACATGCACGGACCAATGTCTGGCATGAATTGCATAGCTGACATGCTCCAAGCAAACTTTTACCCAACTCTCCAGTGGCGTGCGGTGAAATTTTTCATAAGGGAACATCAAACACCATCTCAGGCCTATTTAATTGCTCATCTTCTAACATTGTGTATGCCATCAAATGCCAGCAGTGCCCTTCAGCTCTCTATATTGGACACACACTGGCTGATACCACTACAGTGGAACCTCGGTTTACGAACACCTCGGTTTACGAATTTTTGGTTTACGAACGCCGCGGACCCATCTGGAACGGATTAATTCACTTTCCATTACTTTCAATGGGAAATTCCGCTTCAGTTTATGAACGCTTCAGTTTATGAACAGACTTCCGGAACCAATTACACCCATGCTTCGGGTTAAGTATGCTTCAGGTTGAGTACTCCGTGGACCCGTCTGGAACGGATTAATCCACTTTCCATTAATTTCAATGGGAAAGTTCTCTTCAGTTTATGAACGCTTCAGTTTATGCACAGACTTCCGGAACCAATTGTGTTCATAAACCGAGGTACCACTGTACCACTTATTTTTTTGGTATGGAGATGTTGTCAGGTATGCTGAATCCCAGGCTTTGACACTTGAAATCCCCTGTGCCTCGCAGCAATTTAAACCTGGTGGGGGGTGGGGGGGTGGGAATGTCAATGATTCTCCACAGCCTTACCTTCCCATCATCCAAATGCTAACATGTTGGCCCTGAGAAGGAGGCTGGGGGGGGGTTAAGATGCAGGGAAATGAAGGCCAAGTGCCCATCAGCCATCCCGAACGTCAAACGTCGAGAGGGAGGAGTGTCTCTTAGCTCCCCAGGGGAATGGGGAGTATTATATAAAACTCAGTTACTCATAACCTGGCTCCAGCGAATCTGTGATGTTTGGCTATCTGGCATTTTGGCACGACATTTCCCATTTCCGAGAAGGGGCCTCGGCTTGTAGAGCCAAGTTGGGGGTGGGCGGCAAGGGAAGACCGATCCTGTTTACAATTCACTCTGCTGGTTTTCTCGTGACACTGGGTGGGAGGTGGATCGTTTATATATTTTTTATTTAAGGGAAAAGCAACATTCCAGGCTAAGAAGCAAATGGCAGTCAGGGGAGCCGACTACCTAATTCAAATGGCATGACTTCGCTTTCCAAGCATGACTAGGTTTCCATCCAAGGTGCCATTTGGGCATAACGTGGCTGAGATTTTCAGTGCGCTGTCACCAAGTATGGCATGTGTACACACGCCTTCGCATAACCTGCATAGGGTCCGCATGCGCGTTTATGGCGCCTGCCACTTTTAATAAACCTACATCTATGAAAAGCAAAGCTGCTCCTGGTTGAACACTCTTTCCGGTATGCGAGAAGAGATTGAGTTTGCACTTAAAAATGGACACACAGGGGAGAAAAAAACTTAATTTGGAGTCTGAATTCAGAGTTATCTGCTTGCTTCTGCAATATGTGCAAGTACAGTTCCGTTGCTATTTATCATCTGCCTTCATTTGCTCCCACTAGCAAGAGGGGGGGGAACAGATGTGATTATTCCTCAGTTGCGTTCAGTTGAGGCTGTACATGTTAATGCTTACGTGAAACTCTAGACCACAACATCTGGAAGGCAAGAGCCTATGCACTGGCATCCTCTGTAAGATTCTGCACCCTGAAAGTCTAGGCATTACTACTTCCTACGACGAAATGTACGGCGTCGGCTGCAGCTGTCAGAAATGGACAGTTTCCTACGCAACTGCCAGACACTTCCTTTGACTGTGCTCAACTACAACGATTACCTTTGACACCGGTGCTGTGGCCACTGCAATATTTCTTCTCAAGGTTCTACGACACTGGAAATGTGCCAAGTGGCAGGACATCACCTTTTCTGAGATGTTCTGTACAATTCTGATAATGCTGAGAAGTGGACTGTGTGCCTCGCTCTTTGGCAGTTCAGGACATGTTCTCAACTTACCGATTGGGTCAAGCTGTGTGAGAGGATTTTAAGGAACAAGCCCGCTTGAGAATCAAACCAGATGGAACCATGCAGCTAAATTCTACAGTCCACAGAATCCATCCTCCCAATACCTTTTGCAATGCAAGCACAGAGTGAAATTGTTGCTGCAGACCCACTAGCCAAGGAAAGGCTTCTATCTAGGCCTCTCTCTCTCTCACTGAATCCAGTCTTTCAGAGGGGAAAAAAAGAGAAGGATAGACAAGACAGATACATTCGGCCTCTAAAGCAATCGGTAAGATCCAGAACTCTCCGGAACAGAGGAGAGGACACCTCAGCAAAGTTTCTACTGTGTTCCACCTGTCAGTGACTCTGTGGGCTTTCTCCCATTCCGGATCAGGACTCTCCGGCGCTTGGCTGGCAAAGGGGCACTTGCTTTCGCCACCTCTGGTTGGGCGACCCCAATGGATCTCTTAGCAGCAGGCTGACTCTGGCCTTTTTTGTTCATCTCATCCACAAAAGACTCCACTCCCTCAAAGCGCGTGGTCAGTTCTCCGAGCCGTTCCTTGAGGGCGTTGAATTCTAGGTATAGGTCATTGAGGGCGTCGGAAAGTGGCTTGATCCTCGAAAGGAAAGAAGCAAGGAAAGGTGTAAAACAGGCATCCCCAAACTTTGGCCCTCCAGATGTTTTGGACTACAATTCCCATCTTCCCCGGCCACTGGTCCTGTTAGCTAGGGATCATGGGAGTTGTAGGCCAAAACATCTGGAGGGCCGCAGTTTGGGGATGCCTGGTGTAAAACAAACAAGAGAAATTCCTCTATAGTGGGCTACATGGAGACAGTTCTGCCCAAAGCAAGGAGCACTTCCACAGCAACCAATAACATACCCTGCAACATTTCTCCAACGAAAACAGGGATGTCCTATTCCATCTTCATTATCTGTGCTATTTTTCTAGAAAAAGAGGTGCTGCAACTCACCACGAATGCCTCCCATGTTCTCTTATAATGATAATGGTGGCCACCTGAGCAGTGGCGGAGGAAGCGCGACCCGCCCATAGGAAGGGATGGGACGGGGAGCGCAGCGCCCATAGGGAGGGATGGGACGGGGAGCGCAGCGCTCATAGGGAGGGATGGGACGGGGCACGTGGCACCCATTCCCGCCCCCTCCATTTTTGCTTGCCTGCCTGCTTCCCGTCCTCTTCCCTGCCTGTCTGCCTCCTCCAGCCAGGAGCACGGGGAAATGGTACGCCAACCCCCACGACTCCCCGGCCAGGTGTGCTCCAGCATGGTGGCCAGGTCGGGGTGTGTGTGCGCGCTCCACTGTGGCTGCGATTGGGCCCGGCTGGGATTTTGTCACCCCACCCCCACCCCCAGGATGACACCCAGGGCGGACCGCACCCATCTTGCTCCACCTCTGATGGACTTCCAACTCCCATGAGCCTTAGCCAACATGGCCAACGCTCAGGGGTGATGGGAGTTGTAGTCCTACAACACCTGGAGGGTAACAGGTGCAACCTCCAAGCTTAAGACTGAGCCTTCACAACAGTGTTTCCCCCCGCCCCACCAAACTTGGGTCTCCAGCTGTTTTTGGACTACAACTCCCATCACTGGTTCCGCTAGCGAGGGATGATGGGATTTGTAGTCCAAAAACAGTTGCAGACCCAAGTTTGGAAGACACTGCTTTTACAACTTGTTGCCCACAAAACTGAAAACAGCCCCTTGGCCCTGCACTTCCAAGATTGCTGCCAAATAGGCTGCTTTATTGAGTCCCAAGTAGGCGGATGTACATGACTGGCTGAACCCAAGATGGCGACTCTACAGCAGGTATGCACAGATCACAGCAGAAGTCCATTTTGTTGCCACCTTTACTACCCTGGCTCACCTTCCATAGTCAGGCAACACAGACTGGTGATCAAAGAGGAGAAGATTCTTCATTTGAGACACAATAGCAAACTTCCAGTTGTCCAGAACCACAGTGAGATTGGCACATCCCCTCATGTTAACTTTTTCAGCTGGAAGAGAGAACTGGGAGTATGAGAGAATATCATAGCAGTAATCCAGTCGTACCTTGGAAGTCAAACAGAATCCGTTCCAGAAATCCGTTCGACTTCCAAATCATTTGGCAACCAAGACACTGCTTCTGATTGGCTGCAGGAAAGCGTTCACAAGAACGTTTGCAAACCGGAACACTCATTCTGGGTTTGCGGCGTTCAGGAGCCAAAACGTCCCAGTACCAAGGCGTTCAGGATCCACGGTATGGCTGTAATAATATAGAAGAACATACACCTTTCTCTGAACTATAGCACTTCTGCAGTTCCATTTCCTGGCTCGGAAAGGGAGGGCTCCCCTGCCATTTACATCAGACCAGAATTTGAATCATTTGTCAGACTAAATAATTGCAAACAAAAAGCACACATATGAAATCCATCCTAAGACAGATGGAATTAGAATAAACTTGGTTTATCAGCTGCATTTTTAAACTATGTAGCCCACCTTGTTCACATCTGTTGATGGATTAAGAAGTTTATATAAAAACCAAAAATACATTCTAATACAAAACATACACAACTGAGAACATGGAAGCCACTTTAGAAACGGAGGTGTTATTATATTCGATGTCAAGACTGCATATGCCAAGGGAGGGAGGGGAATATACAGAACTGCCATTCTTTAAACATTTAATTTTAGGGAACTTGTTTCCCTAGGAGTATATCCCTGGAAGTATATCCTCAAGTATATTGTGGTGACAAGATATGGAGAGTGGGAATGGATTTATGGGTAAATCAAAAAATGGTCAAACAGGATTAAAGCTCTACAGGATAGGGGGGAGGGGAGGTTTAATCTTCTGTCTACGGTTTCAAAAGCATTGCGGATGTATGCAGGGGAGATTTGGGTCTTGTGTTCAAAACCTTCACAGAAGTGGGTTTTTATGCCAACAGTGCAGAAACCAAGCTTACTTTCTCACCTGTCCACTGCGCATTGGCTGGCTAGAGCCCATGTATCCTATCAGTTTTGTGTTAGCCTTGCAAAACCAAGAAGGCAGGACCTGGGCAAGGATAGTAAAACCGGGATATTTGCAGCCCCTAATGCACATTTGCAAATGCAAATGAAACAAAAGACAAAACAAGCTTTGCTTGACATCAGCCCACTCTTTGGCACCCAGCAAATTTGGAACCTTACCTTCAGATCTGTAGTCCCATTCTGACGTTGCCTGCTGCCTCTTTGGTTTGGCGGCGCAACAGATTGCCACCAAAAGCAGTAGGGAGAAGATCTGTCTCATGGTGCTTTTGCAGAGGGACAGGAGAAGGAAAAAAATGCATCAGGGAAGCCTCCCTTCCCCAAATACTAGTTCCGCAACAAAAGTCCCCTTTCCCCACCCCGATCGCTTTGACAGCTCCCATATGGACATTTCCCAGCCGGGATGGTCACAAGCTGTTCATACCAAATGGAAAAGGGGGAAAAGGGCCTCTCTGGCTCTACAGCCATAGCAACGTCACATTCACATGTGTCCACTTATAGGTCAGATCCTGGCAAGTCTGTGTGCATCAGGCACAAAGGGAATGTGGCCCAGTGGTTTGAACCGGTGACGCAAGAATCTGGACCCAGGGTTTTCCTGAGTTGCTTCCATGCCCCCTTGGACAAAACATGCCAATGCTGTGTACCCACAAATATGGCATTAAACCTTCGAGGAGAGAGAAAGGCATGCCCTCCAACATTTCTCCAATGAAAATAGGGACGGCTTACCTATTCCATAATAATAATTTTATTATTTATACCCTGCCCACCTGACTGGGTTGCCCCAGCCACTCTGGGCGGTTTCTACCATATATATAAACATAACATAATTCTGTGTCCAGGGCAGCTGTCTATCAGCTCCATCTGGTACGCAGGCTGAGACCCTACCTGCCTGCAGACTGTCTCGCCAGAGTGGTGCATGCTCTAGTTATCTCCCACTTGGACTACTGCAATGCGCTCTACGTGGGGCTACCTTTGAAGGTGGCCCGGAAACTACAACTAATTCAGAATGTGGCAGCTAGACTGGTGACTGGGAGCGCCCGCCGAGGCCACATAACACCGCTCTTGAAAGATCTCCATTGCCTCCCAGTACGTTTCCGAACACAATTCAAAGTGTTGGTGCTGACCTTTAAAGCCCTAAACGGCCTCGGTCCACTATACCTGAAGGAGCGTCTCCACCCCTATCGTTCTGCCCGGTGACTGAGGTCCAGTGCTGAGGGCCTTCTGGCGGTTCCCTCGCTGTGAGAAGCCAAGTTGCAGGGAACCAGGCAGAGGGCCTTCTCGGTAGTGGCGCCCGCCCTGTGGAACGCCCTCCCACCAGATGTCAAAGAGAAAAACAGCTACCAGATTTTTAGAAGACATCTGAAGGCAGCCCTGTTTAGATAGGCTTTTAATCTTTAATCGATTATTTTATTCTTCTGATGGAAGCCGCCCAGAGTGGCTGGGGAAACCCAGCCAGATGGGCGGGGTATAAATAATAATAATGATAATAATAATAATTACTACCGTACTACTACTACTACAGAACATTTAAAAACACTTTAAAAACTTCCCTATGCAGGGCTGCCTTCAGATGTCTTCTGAAAGTTGTATGGGGTGGCTTCTGTAAATCTGGGGCTGTCCCTGGAAAATAGGGACACTTGGAGGGTCTGGAGCAGCCAGAAAAGCATTTGCTACATCCTTGTAGTGGAGAAAGAGCTGAGAAGGGCTGGCAGCATTGGACAGGAGACATAGCAAACCAGCATCTACAGTAGCGACTGCAGACAAGGAGCAAGGCAGAATTTCTAATCTGTAGCCTTGGGACCAGAAACAGAAGGCTCTCTTCATTTTGACGGGCCCAACAATAATTCTCTGCGTAGTCAGGCTGTTTATCTGGGTTGCTTTACATGATTTTGCTTGGTTGCTGGAAAACGTTGGCTTATCCTTCGCTTGCATCTGCTTCCTACCCGTGATCTCAAGGGTGACCCCACCATTTTAATCCAAAACATGAAGAAATAGCAGATACTTCGCAGGACTGGGCACACTAGAATCTTCTTGGATTTTAACTCAATTCTTTCCTGTTATTTTTGTGCTGACAAGCTGCTTGGATGAAAGGCGAAGAACAGCCGGTACGACAGCTCAGAACGTTTGCATGCTGTCTTCATCCTCAGACCCTTGCTTGCCTCCTCTATTAATTCTCTTCCAAGACATCAGAGCCACTGCAATGGGCCCCAAGAGCATACAGGAGACACTGCTGGGAACTGTGTCCGAATAGGAGGCAGCGATTTGGCACTAGCAAAGGGTACCCCAAGGGACACAGGTGGTGCTGTGGTCTAAGCCACTGAGCCTAGGGCTTGCCGATCAGAAGGTCAGTGGTTTGAATCCCCGTGAGGGGATAAACTCCTGTTGTTCGGGCCCAGCTCCTGCCCACCTAGCAGTTCGAAAGCATGTCAAGTAAATAAATATGTACCGCTCTGGTGGGAAGGTAAACGGTGTTCCACATGACCCAGAAGCTGTACGCCGGCTCCCTTGGCCAGTAAAGCGAGATAAGTGCTGCAACCCCAGAGTCATCCGTGACTGGACTTAATGGTCAGGGGTCCCTTTACCATTTAAAGGGCACCCCACAAACACGGCAACCCCTTTAGAGAACGTTCTCCCCAAATAGCTTGAGAGCCAACAAGGCTCACTGCAAAAAAAGGAGATACTCCTTACCTGTTGAACAGAGAATCAGAGATGGTAAATTGTGGCAGTTGCTCTTTCAAGACCAAGGGTTTTCTTCTCTCTCTCTCTGGCCAAGGTCTGCCTCTCTTCGCCTTATAGCGAAAGCTGCTCTGGAATTCTGCCAAGCCACACAGCAGTCTTCTAATTGCAAACAGATCCTTTGGGCCTATTGAGAGGCCCCCAGGCCATGGGTTTGTTTCCTTCAAAAGGGCGGGGGGGGAGGAAGGAGGAAGCCTACAGGACAGTGGAACAACTCCCAGAAATTGCAAAAGTACAAGTCAGGACACAGACACGTGGAGAAAGAGGGTAAGAGAGGTCTCTCCTTCCCAACTGAACTGCCTTTGGTTTGTTACGGAGCTTCAGTGAGTTTGCAATCCAATCCCACTGCACACGTAGGATTTGGGAGCCCAAGGTCACTGTTGATGCGAAGGCAGAGGCAGGAACCCCTCCCAGAACTTGCTTTCTTTTGGATGGAGTGAAATATTACTTGGAAGAGGCTCTGACCTCTCTTTTAAACTTCATCTCTTTCACTCAGGGTATGGTGGGTCTTCATAGGAGCTGTGAAGTGCCAATATGTGGGTTTTCTACCTGCCTCAAGTTCTCTCCAGCTCCAAGAATTGATTTAGTCAATGCTTTGGTGGATATCCCAGAATTCAGCTGTCATCTTGAATGCTGGCCTTCCTTTATGGAACAGAAATCGTCAGCTCATTTCCATGTCATTTCCTTTTCTGCCAAGTGAGAGTCTTTGAGGGCGGCAACATCATTTATTGCTAGGGCTCTGTCAGCATTAAGACCCTTTCCCATCTAAGAACCTAAAATTTGGACAGGGCCAGGTCACAATTTTCCTAGGAAGCTGGCACTGCAAACTGGCTAGGGCAAAAGCAGGAATCCAGTATCTTGCTGGAGGGGGATTTAGTGCATGTATGGAAACAGGGGAGTTTTCTTCAAAGCCAGTTGACATGTGTACAAGGAAGGCAACTTTCAAAAGCTAATGGGCTTCGGGTGAAGGGATAAAGTGTTGGGACACTTCATAGAAATCCAGAAAACCCATGGCTGCCTATAGAATTCTTTCAGCTTCATATTGAGCAGCTTCCAAGTCCATATCATCTTCAAAAGGATTTCATAAGCTGGACCTAACCTTACACCCCATTGCTAGTGCAATTTTTCAGAATTATGGAAAGTTGCCACTTTGCAATTTGCGAACAAACTTGATGTGCAATTGTCCATGCTGGAGGCTGCAAGGGATCCCTACCAATCGGTGTGTGTATTGGGCACTCTTATTTCCATTGTGTAAGCTTTGAATAGCCAGAAATCTGGCTCTTTAGAATGCACACTCTGAAAAATAAGCATTAAAGCTGCTCACAGTCCCTGCTAGTACCAAATTAGCCCACTCCAACTTTCAGCCCAAACTCACTACCTCCCCTTGTAAACATTCAAAATTAAAAGCCTGACTCCTAAAAAAAGATGGTCAAATGAGAGTTGAAAACCCAAGAATCCTGCAAGCCTAGATTGTTCCTTGAAGCCAGTTAACAAAACTGTACCTTGGAAGAAGTGACTCACTCATTCACCTGCTTCTGCTGTAACCAGGAAAACTGATGTTGGGCAGCATGCATGTAAGGTTCAGGGAGCCTAACAAATTTTGAGTTGCAAGTCTGAGGAATATTGAGTGTTTTACAATAGAACCATCCCTTTTAAAATTTAAAATGTTTTGCTGCCACTTTGTTGTATGGGCAGAAACAAAGCCAAAACAAGGGAGACTGGCTTGCGAAGCACTTTCAGCGAGATCCTTCTAAGCTTCTCCCTCCTAGACTACTCAAGTGAGCTCTTCATCTAAAACAACACTATAAACACCTAAGTGAAAACTTTATGCTTTGCTTGGTAGAGCTCTGAAGAAATGGAGATGAGATACTAAAGCTTTGCCTAGTACAGTGGTACCTTGGTTGTCAAACGGCTTGGCTCCCGAACAAATCATCTCCCAAACGCCGCAAACCAAGAAGTGAGTGTTTCGGTTTGCAAAAATTTTCCGGAAGCCAAACCTCTGGCATGGCTTCTGCTTAAGTGCAGGAAGTTCCTGCAGCCAATCGGAAGCTGCGCCTTGGTTTTTGAACAGTTTCAGGTGTCGAACTGACTTCTGGAACGGATTACATTTGACAACCAAGGTACCACTGTACTGTGTTTTTCTCTAGACAAAGCTTCGCCATCTTCAACAGAAGGGCTGCTGAAATGCCACATTTTGCTCCCCTCCTCCAGTTGCCTAAGTCCCTAGCAAGCATTTTGGGCAGGCAAAGACTACAAGGTTTGAAGTGGGGATTCTCACTGGGGCAGGGCCCTGAAGAATATCCAAAGCCTTGTCTGGGGAAAGCTCTGTTAACCTAAGAGCACAAGTTCAAAACGGATGGGAAGAAAAGCAAACACAAGAGGACAAGGCGGGCAAAATAACAGACCAGGAGGCTTCCATTTCAGATGCTTTTAATATATTTTTTTATTTGCAGGGCTGTTATTCAGTCAACTCCAGTCCAAACCAAACACACACCTCTGCAACCCATAGAATGAAAAGGAATAGCAAGAGTAGCTACAGCCCGGTGAGCTCAAGGAATCTAGTCAAAACACAAACCCAGGAAAGAAGAGAGTAGCACGTCCTGTCAGCAATAACAAGGGCCGGGTGAATTGTTGGTTCAAACACCTGACGGACAAAGCCCAAGCTATTTCCAGCCATGGAAAGGCAGAGACTGCATCACTCATGGCGGCTGTCTGGGAGCCAGGCCTATAGGCCCATAAAGAAAACTGGTAGTTCGGGTGGAGGCACATTTTGTCGGGGGTGGGCATCTAACAAGATAAAAATTACGGGATGCCCTCTGTTCCCATAACCCAATGGATGGCATGAATGTCTTGCTTCTCTGCTATAAAACTGATGGGAGTTGCCTGGGTGATGAGCAGGCTATTTAGTTGTAGAAATACTGCTGTGCAGAAGGAACCGAATGTGCCCTAACACTGCTGGCAGAGATGCTGGGAATTTTTGGACAATGAAAGCACATCTCTGTGTGGCAATGGAGGAGCTCACACATCAGAAGACATGAGGAACTCGAGGGCGTTGCTAAAAATGTGGTCATGGGAAGAGGAGGCAGGTAAGTGTTCTGGAGGCAGGAGAATTTCCAGCGCCTCGGCTGCAATTTGCCTGGATCGCGCTGCAGCAAGACAAAGCTCCTTTCAAGATGCCGACAAATGTTCCATTTAGCTTTCCCTGCTGGGATGCTATTTAAGTCACTAACAGGCACGAGGAAAGGTACTTGTGAGGTTTGCCTGCTCACAGCTACAAAGACCAGGAATCGGCTTTAAATGCAAAGGGATGACAGCATATGGAAATCTGGGGCAAGCAAACTGCTTGCAAACTGCCTGCCCAACCTGAAACAGCCAGGATGATGCTGCCAAATTACGATCTGCTTCCAGTTCGGGAAGCCAGCTGGTCCCCACTGCTTGATTTGGGCAAGAATGGCCCTCTGTTACCTAGCTCTAGCTGAGAAGCACCAGGAGACGGCTGCTAGAGCTCTTTAAATCTGTGGCCATTGTGGCTGAGCTGGACAACTGTAGACACCCTACCAAGTTGAGAAGGCTGTTCTCTCCTCTTCCTCTCTAGCTGAAATAGTCAGTCTGGGACTTAACCCGGGGGGCTACAAAGCAACTGTATGTTCTGCCAGTGCAGGTCACTCAATTTGGAAGCTCTAATCAGAGGCTGGACCGAAGTGATGCAGGCACCAGGGACCCAGCGATTCTGGGGCTAAATGCAAAAAGCATGTCAAGGGAGCAACATTAGGCAAGCTAGCCTGGGGACCCAACTGACCCCTTCAACACAGCTGCCTAGCCCCACTGTGACTGGCTTAAGGCTGGGGGAAGCTTGTGGCATGCAAGCTGACGGGGACAGGGGGGCGCAGCATGACCACATTGCCATGTCCCCACGGGGCTGCTTGACGGCAGCTCCAGGGAAACATGACCACTGGCTGGCTTTCTACAATACTGAGAGCAAAGAAAAGACAAGGCAGCAGCGCTAGGCAGAGGGGCTATGCTGTATCCCTCCCCCTAAAACATCCAGTTCCACCTGCAAGCTGTCACCCGCTGGATGGCACCGAGTGCCCACGACGTGGGTCACTCCCCGCCCCACCCCCACCTGCCCCGACCCTCAAGGGGCATCACCCCAGGAGGAAGAACAGTCCCCCGCCTGGCTAAGGGTTTGCCTCTGTATTTCTGCCAGTTGGTCTGTAAGGGCCGCCCCGAATGCTAAGCCAAGAGGGGGCCTAGCTACGTGGGAGGCTGCACATCTCGCAATGATCTGTGCCCGGCTGGTTCATGAAGGTGCAGTGTTGGCAGCCCCACATGGCAGAGGTTGTGGCGTGTGTCGAACCACCCATGGCACCGTATTCTGGGAGTCCTGGAACCTGAACTCCAACTGTGCCTAGAAAAAAAGATTTTTAAAAAAAACAGGAATCAGGAGGGGGCTTAAGGAAGCTCTGACAAAGGGGAATTTTCAGTTGAACATTACAGAAAAGCGTAGCTTTCTCTAGTTTGTGCAGAGCTATATACCAACCCTATTTTCTCCTCTTCTGCAAGGTCTGTACAGCTTTGAATCCCCTCATAGTATTTGTGAGAGACTTTATTTGCTCTCCTGCACAAGATCAAGTTTGCCGTGTGATTCATCCACAAGGATTACACCCTTGCCCGCAGACCGTTTCACAAATGTTTCTTTCCTTTGGCCAGGGAGACTGCTATCCTTGCTCAAGCCCCTTCCTTCCTACTGAGATCTCTCCCCCACCCACCCCTCCAAGTGACTGAGGGAACTCAGACACCAAATCACAACCCTGGGCGATCTGATAACAGATAAAACCAAAGCTCTCCAGCATCTCTGCAGAGGTGCCCAAATCCTAGTATCAAAGGGAAAAGACATGAGACGTACTGCAAAGCTGTTCAATGGTGGCCCATTGCTCAGATTTCTTCCAAGTCTGTGCAAGCTCTTCATTCCGAGTTCTGACTGCCTCCAGCAACAAGCTGATGCTATCCTGGAAGAGAGATGGTGGGTCAGGTCACAGCTAATCCCATTTACCTCAAGGATACGTGAAGTAGTGGGGCTGTTCAGGAAGAATCTCTTTTCTCCAGAGCTGCCCCACCCCCAACTGTAGTAGTAACATGACTACTTATTTAACAATAAGGCAAGCAGAAAAGCTTGAGTTGACTGGCGGTAAAGATGCACTTCAGTTTCCAACAATCTAACAGCATCCCAGTGCCATCTCAGGTGTGCTCTCTACCTCCCTTCCATCTTAAAGGGCCAGCAACCCTATAAAACAGGGGTCAGCAAACTTTTTCAGCAGGGGGCTGGGTCCACTGTCCTTCAGACCTTGTGGGGGGGCCAGACTATATTTTTTTTTGGGGGGGTGAATTAATTCCTATGCCCCACAAATAACCCAAAGATGCATTTTAAATAAAAGGACACATTCTACTCATGTAAGAACATGCTGATTCTCGGACCATCCACAGGCCAGATTTAGAAGGCAACTGGGCTGGATCTGGCCCCCGGGCCTTTTGCCTACCCATGCTACAAAACAAGAAGATGAACCGCACGCACATCAAACACAACCCTGGATGGTACAGTGTTGTACTAGGGGGAAAGGAACTGTCAGTGTGAACTCCTTCAACCAGCCAGGACAGCACCAGAAGAACCAGACCGCAGTGGTGGCAGCAGCAGCGAGTGAGTTTGAATGGTGAGTCGCAGTACAGCTGCAGTCTTTCATGCACTCGTTTTTCGGCAACCGCTACTTGCTACATGCAAGTAGCAAACTTGCATGGCTGTATGAAGATGACTTAGCTGAAGGGGACAACTTGTGCTCCAAACAGCAGAGGGCACTAGAGGCCACTTCAGAGGTGCAGACTTGAAGAGTTTTGAGTGTGTATACTGTACATGTCTCTCACTAATATACATCAGCTCAATTCAGAAACTGGCAAATGACCCCAAAAGACAAAATGCAGTGAAAGTATCTCTCTCTTTTTATGGGCTACATGCCTATCTTGTCACCACACTTGCTCCACCTTTTTTGCACTAAATGTAAGTATTCAGGTGTTTTATTAAAAAAGAAGAAGTAATAATAAGGGAGGAAATACATTGTTCGGTGTTTGTCTTGTTATCTAACAAAAAGCATATCTGACTGGTCCTGCTCTCCAGTTGCCTACTGGTAGACCCAGCTGTTCTGCAAATGCTGAATGGTAGCAGTTCTTGATACATGGCACAAGGCTTGGGTCGCCGCCGCCCCCTCCCTCGCTTTTAGTGGGTTTTTTTGGGGGGGGGATGAAGAGCATTCCAGATGTTATAATCGCCAGCTGCCCAGCCAATAAAAAGAGGGCGGAGGCATGGGAGGAGATGCAAACACAGGAAGTTGCTGGTCTTGGTAAGACTGGGCAACTGATCATGCAGTGATTTACCGCAGGAATTTCTGATTCAGAGAAATTAAATGAAGTGCTTCCAGTTGTTCCGTGTAGCATCCAAATTGGCTCTTGTATTGTCCAAGAACATACCAATACGAACAACCCAAAGGCCAAGCTGAGACCTGCCACACTTAAATCCCACGAGCTTCTTTGCTACCAACCTTGAAGAGGCACTTCAAGAGATAGGGCAGCCTGTGGTGTCTGAGAAAAGATGCTTTGCCAAACTACCTGAAGGTGAATGTAAAGAGAAGCATGTAGCTTTCTGCCTTCAAGCCATCAAGCAAGCAAGGTACACTGTGTGGAGGCCAGAGGTGCCCATCCCCTTAAATATACAAAACTCTCTTTGCAAGAACTTGCACCCTTCACTAGAATTAACTTCCTTCTCATTACATACCCTTAAAGGCATCACTTCGTTGGTGACCAAGAAGAGAAGCAGATGGAAATCGGAGATGATGTCGAGGAACACCGAGGAAGTGTTCTGGGACAAGTAAGTTGCCAGACTGTGGAAGTCCTGTAGAAATTGTAAAGAGGATAAACATTTCAGTGTTCTTAGGATTTGTCGTAAGAGGCAGCACTACAGGGAATAACTGTTTTGCGTGGGGAGGAGTGTGCGTTCCTGACCTCCCAGCGCAGCAACGGAGCGCATGCCAGCCCACTCTGCCCTGCCTCCTTTTCTGACCATTTCCAGGTTGTGGTGATGCTCGTGTGCATGGCTGCGCATGTTGCCTGTACTATCTACCCATATCTAATACGATACATTGTTTTACATTTTCCGATTTTAATTGTTTTTAACTGCTGCATTTTATCACGTTAAGTCACTCAGAGTTTTTTTCTGTAAAAAAAGTTGCAAACAAATAACAACGATAGTAATAAAAACCTGTCAGATTAATCACTCTGGTCAATGAAGCTCTACCAGGACACATTCTCAAATCAAGAGAGCAATTATTTTTATTCAGATGTAGCCATAAGGGGATATGAAATGACACCAGATCTCTCATCGACAGGAGTGAATAAATGGCCGATACTGTCCTAGCAAGTCAAAACAGTGCATTGGGGAAAAGACACCAAGTTCTGTAATATCCCCAACCCAACCAGAATACACCTGCAATTCCTTTCTGTACTAAGCTACTTGTTCTCTCTCTGATATGAAAACAATCAGAAAAACAACAACGAATGGACGGAGCAACAGAGAAAGTTTAGACAATTCTTGATCTTGCTCAGTATTCTTCAAAAGCATCTGCCATTAGCTACTTGAAACAGTCACCAAGGGCAACTAGGGACAGACACACAACTTTTCACTTGCATTCACTGTTTCTAACCAGAGGTTTAAACTAACGACATTCCATGCACAAGGCTGTACTTAGGGGACCGCCTCCCCTGGTATGCCCCCCCCCCGGAGGACCTTACAGTCCGCAAATAATAATATCTTGGAGGTCCTGGGCCTCAAGGAGGTTAAACTGGCCTCAACCAGGGCCAAGGCCTTTTCAGCTTTGGCCCCAGTCTGGTGGAACACTCTATCGCAGGAGACCAGGACTCTGCGGGACTTGACATCTTTCCGCAGGGCCTGCAAGATGGGAGTTGTTCCACCTAGCCTTCGGCCAGTTTCGCCCCCCTCTATGGGACCCTGTAAGTTACCAAACTTTGGCCCTTTTATCGGACCAACATGGATATCTGGCCCTGATGAATACTTGAGGTTCCTGACCCCGATGGTTGTAATTCATGGGCAGTTATTTAATTTGATCCTGATTCTAATTTCTAAGCTGTATTTTAATTAATTGTTTGATTGATTGTGTTTTAATGTATTTGATATGTGATGTTAGCTGCCCTGAGCCCGGTCTTGGCCGAGGAGGGCGGGGTATGAATAAAAATTTACTTAAATACTTATATGTGGACCTTGCTGGCTGAGAGGAGTCGCCAGGATAACTAGAATGAAAAGCTGAGCTAGGCTTAATTGTTTCTAGACCCAGCAGTTCTACAGACACAAGCTCAAATTGTGTCAGCAGCAGGAATAGAAAGGGCAAGGCAGATTTGGGTGTCCTCTCTCCCAAGAGCAGCTTTCCCCCCACAGTGTTCATGCTTTTCCTTCTGCCATATACTGCAGGGGACCTTTTGCCCAAGCAGTAGTAGGCAAGAGGATAGCTGAAGGGGCATACACCTACAAATACTTGTGTGCATTGGGGAGACACATTACTGGGATGCAAAATGCAACATTTCTGTTTCTAAGGGGAAAAAATGAGGAATGGTGCAAGAACGTTTCTCTTACAATCATCTATGCAAGCCACGTCCTGACTTTTTAATGTACACACTTCACAGTTAAGAGTACATTTTACGTGATTACGTGCAATTTCTCCCCACAGAACTGCTACTCCCACACACAAATTCAGCACAATAACCAACTGCAAATGGGTGCTTTTTAGACTACTTACCACCTGCAACTAACCATTGTTGTTGGGTTTTTTTTTTGCACAACATCCTATGATCTTTAAACATTAAAGACAGTTAAATTGTTTAAAGCTCCCTCCCCCATCCCAACCTGGCACCCCAAATACGATGTGCACATACCTGAGTTTCTCCCAGAACATCACGATTCTCAATAGGGAATGGATTTTGAGAAATAGAAAATGTGTAAACTGGATCTTTGGGGAACGTAGTAGTAATCTTAAATTTAAAAGAAGAAGAAAAAGGTTGAGATGATGACTGCCTTATTTATTGCATTGGGTTCCATGCTTAGGCCTCAATCTAACGCCCACCTTATTTCCCAAGGAGATACTTCAGCATGCATGGCTAAACAAGCAGAGTGCAACAAGGAATTCAATTTCAAAAAGCACAGCTGATTCAGGAACATGCAAGCTTAAATTGTCTGTTCTAGAGTAGGTCCATCTTCTGATACAGAAAAGGTAGGAATACTGGGCTGAAGTCTTCAGCAGTTCAAACTATCAATGCCCTTCCTGAAACTGCGTATTTTTAATAAGGGGTTACTATAATAAAATCACATCATCTTCTGGAGGGCTTGAAAACTTTGCTAATGTGAGGTGTCTGTGATTTTTGGATCTACACTCTTTCAGCAGGGAGGAGACCATGTTTGCTTGCTCTCCCACTCGTTGCCCAAGGTGGACTCATATTACGAGCTGTTATATCTGAAAGTGAAGAGCTATCATATCCCAACTGCAATTCTATGGAGCCTTACCGATAAAGGACTTTTCAATTGGGGATCGGCAAAATTTGCAACCCAAACCAAAGGTGCAGAAATAGCTCAAGTCATTAGAGAATAACAAAAAAGCAGAACCGTAAAGTGAGGCTTCAGAAATTCGGTTTCGTCTCTTTTTTTCAGACGCCCCCTAAGTGCATGTTCTGTCAATCTCTTTTCATCTTAATTATACCCCAGGTAGTAAAAAAAAAAAAACCACATACAGATGCCTTTGCTGCTTGGGTAATAAATATGTTTCTGGGCTGTCAATTGGAATACAAAGTTTGCAGGCTCAACACAATGGCCATCCCTGTGGCATGAATCAGGCATTAAATGCCTGTATCCCAACGCTTGAGCAGCTATGTAAATACATGGACAAGGAGGAGGACCATGTTCAAGTTTCCAGCCTATATTACAGGCTGCTGCAGTGAATCAGACCGGTGCCTGCACTATCATATCGTCTGCTGATGACTCATCACTGTACTACTACAGTACATGCTTCCATCTGGTAGAATAGTTTCCTCCCATCATTTCAATGCTAAATCCAAGCTCCGTGGCCATTTATTGCTCCTTGATACCATACACACATATCCTCCTGCACATCAGAAAGCCACCCATTTTCCAGCCAGGCAGTCAAGCCATGTCTGGCTCGGTCACTATAAGCAACAGACTGCTTAATCACTCCAGTGAAAGGTACAGCCGACACTAGCTAACAAGCTCCTGGTGATGTAATCACCAGCATCTCTGTGGGGGTGTGTGTGTGTGACAGTTTCTACTCATCTAATGAATAAATGTCATTTTGCAAGAGCAGTGAGGTGCTCCGAGCAGCACCTAACAAGGAGGCTAAAAGCTTTCCTGGCTAACAAGGAGGCCAAAAGGTTTCACCACTAGTCCAAAATGAAACCATGTTGACTTACGAGCTGCTTGCTAACATTTAGCTTCCTAACAAAGGCAGGGCGGCCAAAGAAAGGAACAAAGTGAAAAATTTCAACTTCAGTGTTGGGGTGAGGTTAGCCCGTTTTTATTTCCCTCTGCAAAAGAAAAAAGAAAAGCGTAACGGATACTTACATCTATGATTAGGTACTCCACAGGGAGTGGACGAGCTAGCTGAGTAATCTCATTGCCAAACTTGTCTATATCCTGAAACAACAGAAGTCTACTGGTTAGATTGAACGATCAATGCAAAATTGCTAAGGAGAAATAGATCAGGGGTTGGGTCAAAAGAGAAAACTGAGTGCTGCTACATGTGGGCTACTGGCCAGTTCTCAGCGGATCACAGCAATCTGGTTAACTGGATTCTTGCAAAGAAAGCTGCGTGAGTAGATCTTGATCTGGTCCAGCAAGGAACCAGATCTTATATTCTTATATTCTTAAGCAAGGCTACATATATTTAAGATCATTTAGCACAGATCAATTACACCCTAGCTATATATACAGACACTTGCTTTAGAAATTTACACACATATCAAGTGGAACGTGGGAATTCTAGGCTGTGGCTGCATTTCTTTATTTTTCAATGTAGACTATGAAAGACAAAAGCCACTCATCCCTGCAGCAAATGCATGTCTAACCAAGTAAGATTAACAGTTTTATAGTAATATGAAATAACTTAAGTCTAGAACAATTAAAGATGCCTTATTACAAACAAAAAAAGTAGGTGTGATGCCAAGCCTGATTTAACAGGATCTCCCAATTCACTCCTCATGGAGTCACACAGATGTCCCATCTAGCACAATTATTCCATCCTAGGTTTGGACAATTGTACTGCCCAAGCGCTGGGCTCTCTCAGGGCAGTTTGCACATGTGCAAACCAAGTGCTTCCCCCCCCCATCCCTCAGACATCCTTTGTACAATATAGCAGGGAGAAATCTCTATGTGAACTAGGCTTACTGAAACGGTTTATTAGTGTTAACGAGGCAGCAATGTTTGAAGGCTCTTTAAAAGGCGGGGGGGGGTGTTTGGGGAGTGCACAGGGAAGAGAGCTTCTGGTTCTCATATACAAACTGACCTTTCGGGACTTGTTCCACATTGCACTGTACTGTATAACAGATTGTACTGTTGATCACATATTTTAAATAGAACATGGGAATCCTCCCACACCTGTATAGATTTTACGCCCAGGACCACTGGTCAGGGATGATGGGAATTGTAGTCCAAAACCAGCTGGAGACCCAAATTTGGGAAACCCCGGTCTAGCAACACAGCCTGCTGCACTGTGTTGCCTTTGCATTCCAAGACTTCGCCAATCCAGCTGACATTTTGACAAGCTGCCCTGTTGAATCCAAAAACCTTAGCTTTCAAATAAAGCCTCATTTTCCCTCTGCAGTTTTTAAAAAAGGCAAAGCCCCGAGCCATCCTGAGATCAGGGGCTAGAAAAGGCACACAATCTGACAAAGCCTAAACCTGTTGCGCTCTGTCTGATGAATTGAACACAAGTTCAATTATGGGGGGGAGGGGGGAAGATGACTAGCACATGTTCATTAATCACAAACTGACAATTAGACCTGATTTATGTCAAACACAGAGCTCAAACACTGCTTCAGAAATAAATTCGTAAGAACAGACACTTTTCATTAAAGATTCTGCAAGTGGGGGTTCTTTTTTTCCACCTAAATCACCACTTAACAGGATATAAATCATTCACTCAGACCTATATAAATTATACATTTGTAATTTCCAATCAGAGACCTTACATAAAAGTTTACATTTGCTAAGCTTCCAAAAGCAAAATGTGACTATGAGGCAGATCCCAAGGACAAGTACTCGGACAAAGCTGTCAATCTGCATGTTTGATTTATTGCCAGGAAGATTGAGGGCGGGTGTAGCACACACACACACACACACACACACACACACACACACACACACACACACACACACACTTCTTCCATTGCAAGCAGTCAGATAGGGAGACAAAGTCTTAAGATTGACATTTCTGATGAGCACTGCTATTCAATACAGTACTTCAAGATGCAGGCAAGCGCTTTGGTCATCACTACAATTCTGAAAGCTACAGGTTCAAATCTTGATCTTTTTCTTATTTAAGACGGTTGCCTTCTTACACAGAGAACTAAGAAAAATCCAGATCACACTGAATTTCTATGTACGGTGGTACCTTCGTTTTCGAACTTAATCCGTTCCGCAAGTCCGTTCAACTCCTGAAACTGTTCAAAAACCAAGGTGCAACTTCCGATTGGCTGCAGGAGCTTCTTGCACTCAAACAGAAGCCGCGTTGGACGTTCAGCTTCCGGAAAACGTTCACAAACCGGAACACTCACTTCCAGGTTGGCAGCGTTCGGGAGCCAAGCCATTCGAGTACCAAGGTACCACTGTATTCGTTTTTTGCACAGAACATTTCTGATCTTCAACAAAAGGGGTGGCCAGGAGCACACTGTGCTATGCATGTATGAAAAAGCCATTTCTCGCTCTGCAGGTAACCAAGGGGTTCCATGAACAAGAGGTGAGCACCATTTCAGCCCCACTGCCAAGCCAAGGTAACAAGCGAGCTAAGTAGTTGAGTTTGGCAGCATGGCAAGGAGCCAAGGGCCGACTACTACCCCCTGCCAATATTTTCCCCTAACAAATCCCAACCTCCTAAGTAAGCTTACTTAATAAAGGCAGCAGAGTGGGACTGGGGGCTACCTAGTGTGTTACACAAAATGTCACACTTATGCCTATCTGCCTGCTGAACAGAAGTTGTGGGTGTGAGCTTGGTGTGAGCTCATTCCTTCGGGGCCAAGGTAGCTGACCCAGAGAGAGGCAGAGAAGTTGCTAGATGAGGCCTCTCGGGGTGTGTGAGATAGCTCTGTCCAAGATGACCATTTCCCTACTATCATGGAGAATGAGGGTCTTCTTAGGGAAGTTTTTCATGCAAATTGTGATTTAAAAAAAATCCATTTCAGAGCAACACATTTTGGGCAATCGGGAAAACCCTCTCCTAGATTCGCCATGTTTTGCTCCTCACCTTTACTGATATGGGGTGCTCTTTGGTGAATTTTCACTGTGTTCCCAAATGGGGGGGGGGAGGTGGTAACGCTTCTCAAAATTAAAAAATTCCAAAGAACAAGCAACAATGAACATGCCAAGTTTCATCAACCCAGTTTGTGTGTAAAGACGACTAGAAAGATTCATGGGGAAAAAGCAGCTGTTTATACCTAAGTGGAAACACGCAGCATATTATTAATTATCGCCAACCTCTCTCACCGTAGGAAAATCCATGGCATTTCCAATCAGACACCTGCCCAAAACATGATATGCCTGTAGGCATTTCTTTTTTTCTTTTTTTAAAATGCTGATTATAGAGGAAAAACTCACAGATACTTTTCATTTCTCAAATAAGACAGACTGTTTGGTGTTGTAATATCTTCAGCAACAAGCCCAGGGGCTTGAACCTTTAGATATCTTGAGCTCTAGCAGGAGATATGGGAGGGGTGTGTGTGGAATTTTTCTGATGGAATTTACTAGCTTAAAAGACCATTTCTTTTTTTATGGGCATGTCTTCACAGCATTTATTTGGGGAATCTTACGCTTTTCCACAGGAGCAGTCAAATACTCATAGTGCTCCACAGGATTTCATCCCATGCCTCTATAAAGAGAGGAAAAGGTGCCTATGCCTTTTCTAGGGGCACTTCCCATACTTCTAAGCTCTACATTGCAGCATTCAGCCAGCAGAACGTGAGCAGCTGTTCTACGGGGCTGCCCCTCATCTTGAAAAGGCTGCAAAGAGCAAGATCAAATCCAATGAAACCAACTTGTAGATCTGCCCGTGCAAGAAACAACCTGCTATACCACCCATATAATTAGCCCACCTGGAACGCATCTTCAAATCCAATTAAGTTCTAATATGCAGAGACATTTTCCCCCAGCACCTGTTGACTTTCATATTTCCCTCCAGGGATTTAAATGAAAAACACTTTTTACATTTTTTTCTTTTAAAGTCCAGTTACTAAAATCTGAATGGCATCCCCCATCGATAAAACAGAACCTTCTATCTTCTCCACTGCACATAGCATTTGTAAACCCTGTCCCTCAAAAAAAAAAAAAAGGTAGGGACACATGACCCTCACTACATGCACACAAACTACTGTATTAGCAATTTACATTTTTTTTATAGACTTTAACAAACTTCGGTTGGGAGACAGTGAGGGAAACAATGCCTTCCTTGGAAATATTTATTTGGGGACTGATGGAATGAAATGTGCAGGGTGCTACAGACCTGGTTTCCAAAGAGAGCTATTTGCCACCAGAGATAGTACCCTCATATAGGGGCTCTAACATCTACCCTTGATTTGCTTTCCAACCACACCTGAATAGCAAGGAGAAACGTCCTATTTTAACCCCTCTCTTGAGGAAGAGCTCTGGTACAAATTCAGCAGTTGGTCTGCAACACTTCTTCTCTCTATTGCTGATGGGATATTTTTGCCTCTTGCAGAATCTTTTTAAGCAAAAAGTGAGCAGGCAGAAGCAGCGGGATGGAATGCTTCAAGGTACAGGTACTGTTTGATATGGTACCCTGGTGCCTCATACCTGCTACTTCAACTGAAGTAGAACAGTACAGTGGAAAGAACAAATACAGACAAAGCAAGGACTTGTGTAGGGTTTAAGTATATTTTTTCAAGATCCAGCATTGCACAAATGGGTGGATTGTTCTGAAGATACAGTGCTTATAGCTGATCACTCATAACCAAAATGTGTATGCAGAGCCGGTCAATCTTTTCAACGTTATAAAGATTGCCAATACGTGGCCACTAGCATACCTGGGAAAGGAGTAAATGACAGCAGCAAGCAGCTGCTACAAGAGAACTTCCCCTACCCAACAAGCCGAGGCAGGAAATCTCTGAACGTCAAGGATGCATCTATGACTAAGGCCCTTGGCAAACTCTTAAATGCAGGAGTGATACTGTCAAAACTATTGGTGGGGGCAGGAAAGAGAAATGCTCTATGAAAGCACACTGTCAGGAGGTAACACTTCATATGAAAAAAACAATTAAGATTTAGAGATTAGAGGATCTATGGCTGCAGGAAAGGGGGGAAACCTGCCTTGCTGGGTCATATCAAGGCCCAGATTTCCTCCCTCAACAGCTAAATGGCTTTGGTTGCTCACAAGCAACATAATATGGTTGCAGCCACTTCACTGTCTCCAGCATCTGGTAAGCAGAGATGTCATTCAGCTAGCATGGCTCACAGCTGTGAACAGACCCCATTTCAGACCTACATTTGGACTTGAATTATACTAAATTGTGGGCAGGATGGGTCTCCTTTAAGCTTTTGTGCCATGTTTTGTTCCCAAGGGTGTCATAAATTAATTTTTTTATTATAATCCATGAGTTTGTCTAACAAATGTTTAAAAGCCCAGTGAGTTGCCATCACATCATTCTGCAACAATGCATTTCATAAGCTAAAATTATGCATTGTGCAAACTAATGGGTTGGCATTGTGATACTTCCTGTTTTATTTACTTTCTTAATGAATTGCATGTGTCGCAGCTGCAGCACTCTATGGCGATGAAAGGCAAAAATGGGGTAATCAGGATTATAGATGTCTTAACACTGGGACTTTGTTGGGCTCCCAGATATTCCCAATATGTAAGTGATTGAGGCTATAACCCTATACAAACTTATTTGTGGGGGAAGTCCTATTAAATTCAGTGGGGCTTACTTCTGAGTAGACATGCAAAGGGTTACATTCCTAGAGTCTTAACCTTGCTATATGTACCTTATCCTGAATTAATATGCACACACACAAACCTCAGCTACACCTTTGGTCTGGAAGCAGCATGCTTCTGCCACCCTGCTGCTTCAGCTGGGAGACGTTTTCATAGACCCCAGCGAGAAGTGGCAGGGCTGCTTGTTACCTGGCTGAGAATGGTTGCAACTGATTTGAAAAGACAAAAAACATCTGCCCATGATTGAGGAAGCCTTGAAAATAGCAATGTGGTTTCAGTCTCCGACTCTCAGAGAGCCTGGAGTTTTAGCAGGGATTGGGGCTACCTAATAGCACACATGCAGGAAAGTGGGCAGGGGTCCTTAGCCATAGAAAGGAGACTCAAATTATGCTTAATATATCAGAAATTGTTTCCTTTAAGTCAACAGTCACAGCAACTACTAAACGAAACCTTTTTTTGAACTTTATCAACATACACCATTCTGTACTTATATGCAATTTGTTGCAAAACATTTTTTTTAAATCCAGCTGCGGGAGTAACAATGCATTGTCCAGTCCTGTCTGGGACCACCATGCTGTCCGCAGTGCTTTGACACAATTACATGACAACTTTCTGAGCTGATGAAACTACCTATCCCCAGCACAATTAAATGTGCAAGTACAAATAGGCAGTACAGGTCGGTAGACAGTAGCACTGCAGAGAAGGATGGATAGGTACGTGGAATGACAAACTGAAATATGAGTCACCAGGGTCACTCTTCCATATCAGAGAGGAGTTATACTGAGAATAAATGTGGGGAATAAATAGCCCCATTCTAGTGCCGGCTGAACGGGCAAGCCTGGTGTTGGCTAGTTTTCTGCTTTCCTCTTAAAAATGGAATAAGAAAGTAGTGAAGTGTATAAATGGGTTATATTGGGGCCAGAGAAAGCAGGCAGGGGGCGGAAAACTAGTCTGTAGCAATAGGGTACAACAGGCTATTTGGAGCTAGAAAGTAGATGTTTCATAAGCAAAAGGCAAGCTGGGAACTAGAAAAGTTTATGAGAATATTTCAGTAGATATATCACTGGCAATCTGGTATAAAGAACCCTGTACAGCTCTATAAATATGGGGGAGTGGGAAGAGGTTGGACAAATATCATAAGTATTTGCTGGGCAAAGGAATCCTGAGTATTCTGAATGATTCCAACAACCAAGAAGGTATGTACTTAGCATCTCATGTCCCTGTCTCAAGGCAACATCAACAGAACATCAGGATTCTCAATTTATCCCCAGACTGAATTAAAGGTCTCGTACATATCAAGTGCTCATAACTCAACAATACCCAGGAATACTGGTTTTTAGAAGAAAACAAGTACCAGGCAGCTCTTAATAAAGAGTGCTTGGCCTTCCAGTATTGCCACTTGACAAGAAGAAACCTGCTGTATCATACTAAAATCTAGCAGCTAGCAACTCTTTAGACCAGTGTACCATACAAAACTGAAGCAACAGCCTAAATGTAAAACTGTATCCAGTTTTTCAATCTGTAAAAGAATGATGCAAGGGGCAAATGTCTCTCGGTAACACAAGTGTCCTCAAGTGCCTTTCATCTTTTACCAGCCCCAAACATTTCCTGGACATTAGAACATCAATAGCAACATAACTCACTGTAAAAGATGACTTCTTTGCATTGGTCCTAAGATCATATGTATTTTTCAAAAGTCAACAAGAGAGCAGAGTCCTGCAAAAGCACTAAACCTTTGCTACTTTGCTTCAAAGGATCCATAAAATTCAGATTCCCCTTTGGATCCCCCCCCCCTTTTAGTTTTTTGGCATGCTGCATTTGATGGAATGTTGAGACATCCATGAAATAAGTCTAGAGCTGGAGTCCTGCGGTGCAGCAACCAACTTCAAGAGCAAGAGACTCACAGGGGTGCCCAATAAGATGACAGCCAGATAATGGAAAGTCAAACTTAGCAGACTGGCTGAATGCTGCTTCAGGAAGAGGAGGAGGTGTTTGCAACACCCAGAAACATAAAATCGGAGAACTGCTCTCCATTAATGCAAATTGCAAATGGATGAAAATGCCAAATTTAAAGAGTGTTCAGCTCTCATGGATTCCAGTGATTTCATCTGCCTATGCTATGATAACTAATGCCAATATATTTTAGGAAAGGAGATCTAAAATTTATAGACATCTAGTGTTATGCGAAATGTAAGTCAAACAACATCTGCTTGTCAGAAGTTCTCCCACCCCCCATAAAACCTCTAGGCTTGGTCTCTGTTGACATTCGATAAAGACCTATGAAAGGAACACAGCGTTTTATTCGGCCTGGAAATTCTCTTATTCAGACTCGCAAAGGCAAAATACATTCCAAGCTTAAGTGAAAAAGGAAACTGGTTGAGATGGGAAAGAATTGTCTTCTAAGACAGCATACTCACGTCTCCTACATTCTTGAAAATAATGCAATTAGCCCTTTCTCCATTATAAATTGTTAACCTAGCAACTCTTATTTCCGGTGCTACATGAAGTCACAAATACCCTGCCTGTCCACATCCAACTGAAAAGCAGAGAAATGTACTTTTATCAACTAATTGATATACTACATGATGCCAAACTGCTTCTAAGCAGTTTATAAAGCATAAAAAACCCATTACAGATTACTCAGGTGTTGGATGCATGATAATGATATAAAGGCTGCCTTAATTCTTAATTAGCTATCCGACTACTTAAGTTCAAGGTGCTGGAATTGGTGACAAAGCCCTATACAACTTGGGACTATGATACCTAAAAGACAGCCTTAGCCATTATATACCAAAGCAATCACTATGCTCTGCAGAAGAGGGCCTCCTGCAGATGCCATCTTATCAGGAAGTCCATTTCACACGGTATCTGAATCGGGCATTTAGTGTGGCAGCACCTGCCCCTTGGAATGCTCTCCTGTTACATATCAAACAGGCACAATCTCTGTTGCCTTTTTAACACTGGTTGAAGACTTCTTGCTTTGAGCAAGGCCTCCTCAGTGGAAATTTTTTTTTCAGTCAGTCTCTGTACTGGATTTTAAATTGTTTTTATATGTGCAATTGTTTTATACATGTTTGTATTGTATTGTATTGAGATGCTTCATAGGAAGCGATTAATGCATGAAATAAGTAACACAGGGAATCAGACTTTCCGTTCCAGACACGCTCTCCATTGGTGGGTGAGGGGAGGAGGTGTTCTTCAACAGTGAGAACAGCTATTTAAACAGCTTTTTTTTTGTTCTGGTTCTCAAAACTCCTAATGTTCACACCAGCATAAGCCTCAAGCCCTTCACACCAGTCAAATTTCAGCATCCAGATGCAGTTAAAAGCATTGCTGCCAGTGCTGATTTAGTCTTTAAGGGGCCAAAATAAAGAGAGTGGTAAAGACATAAAAGTCTTGCACGGCCAGAGGAGTCAGAAAAATGCCTGGCTCCATAAAGCTGGAGCAAACCTGGTGCTGTTGGTTTTCCTGTTTTGGTGCTTTTTGAGATATGGGTGAGTCATACTTGTTCTCATGGGAACAAGCAATGGCTGGAACATGCCGTCATGGGTGCAACAGCCTCCGGCCCTGTTCCACAAACACGCACTGATGCGCACCGCCCAAGGATGGCTCAAGAGAGAAGAAGCCTGTTATTTGCTCTTTAAGCCCCTCTATGCTCACTGAGGCCCTGCAGCCAGTAACACTCTCAGCCATTTCCCCTAGACGTGTTGTGGCTTTGATCCTAACATGGGCTTCTTTTGTGCAGCAAGCAATTGAGACAACTTTGTGAAAAAAACGTTTTCCAAAAGTATAGAAACAATATACCAGGACCGTATACTTTATGCAACAAGCAAAGTTTCACATAGGCACCGCTTCAAGTCTCTCTGATTTTACATACATCACCTCTTCTCTGCCTGCAGGAGTTTAAAGAGCATCTGTTCTCCTACCCAGCTAGACGACACAGGGGTTCAATAGCTTCTGCTGTATTTAAACTGCTGCTAACCTTGCGAGATAAATGTACTCCACATTACACAAACATTGGCTTCTTGGGGCGGATCCAACAAATTTCTAAAAGCTCTTTCATGTGAGTTCTTAACCCATATATACATTCTCCAAAAACCTCCAATGCAGATCTCTCCTAATTTTCTGGAAGGGTAGTTGTGCTGGTTTGTAGTAGCTGGCTGCCAAGAGACCAACCTCTAAAAAGCTTTTACCCCAATAAATAATTTAGTCCAAGTAGCTCATTAACGTCTTCCTGTTCTGGGCATGCTATAAACCAACACTGCAGGACAACAGCCTCCCTTAGCTAAACCCCTAGCCTGGATCAAAATATATTCCTTCATCTCCCAAGAATGGGGCGTTGAGTGTTAAGTGCTCCTAATACGATGGTAAGGACAGAATATGGAGAAAATAAGGCAACCCTTTGTTATGAACCACAGGCGCAAAGGAGGGTCTGTGCAAAAAATGGTTTCCTGCAGGGATAGCAAAGGAGGATGTCAAGAATGCCAGAATGGCCAGTTTTAGTGCTATATTAAGCCTGCAAAACCCTCAAAGCCACTGCAGGTGTGGGTCGGACACCACAGCAGTGAGGTGTTGTCATGACTTGTCTGCACCCAGAAAAATATTCATTCATTACTTATACAAATGATAGCATGCATCAGTTTGGCCATAACCTCCCATCAATCCACCTGGCGCCATGAGGGCACAGGTGGCAACTATCCAAGGCTTACAGATAGCTTCCCTCTCTGGGCCAACAGCCCAGCACCCCAGATAAGCACTGCATCAAAGCGAGCCAATTAGCGTATATTAAAGGAAGGGAATCTATAAACATATGTGAGCTCATCCTTGCAGCAACTCCCCATTAAATGGCATTTGCAAGCCTTCTGAGACAGTCTCGCCTTTGGTTCAACACACCTGCCTTTTATGAAAGGAACGGTAAAATAACATTGACAGAGTGAAAAGTTCAAAATGCACTGAATGGACTTCAAAAAAAGAAAGCATTTTATTCACAGAACCTTTGCATTCTTTTGCTCCTGCTTTCTGAATATGTAAAAGGCGACCACAATTTGTGCCCACTAAGTTGTCATAAAGTCATATGGCATATTTATACAATAACTCTCCCCTACTGTACAAGGCAGGAACTGAAAATTATAGAACCATAACTAGCCAAATAAAATAAGAAAAGCCGTACTTGATGACTAAGGCCGTGGATTCTTAGCCTGCTTCGTATTCTAACAGGGCCAGAGCCTACCAGAAATAATCTGACACCAAGACAATGTCTCAATGATCCTTTATGATGCTGTCACTCACAAAATCTGTGATAAAGTATTGTCTAAAGAGCCAGGTCTTCCACATTTATCAAGGCCCAAGTGGTCCTTAAACACAGAATTTACTAAACATTCCAGTGATTTCATTACGTTGCATCTGGCTCAAGGATTACTGAAACACTTGCCTAAATTCCAGAGTACATTTCCGAGCAGACTGAATTTTAAAGGCTCAGTGATCAATTCAAGTGACAGCTATATAGCCAGGTAAGGTTGTATTCAAAGAAAGGAGAACATCTGAGAAGCAATGTAATTTTCAGTCACAAGCCATAGCTGGAAATTTCTGTACTGCAGGATTGAAAAGTGCAAGTGAGAACCCTACACAAAATGGCTTCACACTGTACAAGTAAACAGAAGTGGGACTGATAGCGGAGGCCTTGGTAAATTCCCATTCCAGAGTGCCACCGTCAACACTTTGTGCATTGGGTGTCGGCTGCACATACTAATTACTGCTTACAAAATGCTGCCATCTTAGGGAGACTTTTGCTGAGAGGATAAAAAAAACCACAATACTAAAAGAAGAAGAGAGTAGTCAGATTTCAGTCTTCTAAAGTCTGCTTCAGAATTTTCTGGTTTGGAAAGCACACATACACACAGAGTGAAGTACTGAAAATATCTCAATTTTTTTGTTTCTTGAATCGCAACATATAAAGCAGACATAAGGGGGGGGGGGAGAAAAATGCTGTCTGCTTGTAGTAACAGAAAAGAGGAATTATTTATATCCTACCTGCTGCCCAATCTTCTGGATCTACCTATGCCTTTTCTTACACCATTCTCCACTCAAAGTTCTCATCCTCCCTCTTTCCCCACCACAAAATTCACCTTCTCTGAATCCACATTTTCTATTTTGCTACTTGTCACTATGCAGCAACTGATGCTGCTCACCAGGTGTCTTATAAGTATATCCTACGTAACAAAAACTATTCTCGCTGACTGTCAGAAACCTGCAGCTTTTATTGCTGTATCGTTTTGCTTCACTGAGCATCTCCCCTAAGCATAATTGGGCAAAGGAAACAGCAAACATTAGTCAGGAATCTGAAGTCAACAAGAGGGGTGGCAGTCACAGCCAAACACAAGTGGCATCATTAATTCAGAGGGCTCGACAGGGGGCACAAAGTAGCATACCTCTGACTGAAACTGAACAGGATCTGGAGTATGATAGGAGGATATTCAAGAAAAGGGATATTGAGCTTATTTATGCAAGAAACTATTGCAAATCTGTATTTCCATACATATTGCTGAACTACTGTTTGTAAGCTCAATCAATACAATAGCTTACTGTTCTGATGATCCCCTAAAACATGCATAGGCAAACTCGGCCCTCCAGATGTTTTGAGACTACAATTCCCATCATCCCTGACCACTGGTCCTGTCCACACCCCATGGATGATGGGTGTTGTAGTCCCAAAACATATGGAGGGCCTATGCCTGCCCTATAACTTCAAGGTTCAGAGGTTTCGTTGTGGATCCGATAGAGACAACATCAAAAGGAACAACTGCGGAGCCATGGCAGAATCTTGACTTAGGTGGCTCCCGAACGCTGATGCACTGCTCTGAACAACATAGGCCAAATGTGCCAATGTAGACAGGAGATATGGCTCAGTGGCAACATCTTCCAATACACAGGGCAGACAAGACAAATTGTCTCCAGAGCTAGGGAGGAGAGGAAGCAAGCGGGTACCAGGAGAACTGCGGCCCATGCAGCCATCAACCCAGAGAAAGATGATCGAACAGCTAGTGTACCTTTTTCTTTGACAGCTAGCTTAGGCATGAAAAACCCTTAGCCTAGGCTTTCAAAAGCCTTTCAGGAGAAGGCTAAGCACCTTCCCAAGGGCAGAAGGAAATTCCAGACGTTAAGTATTGGGAAAGGGCTACCCTCCATGGCTTGCCACCACTGTTTAGTTACCTTACAGAAAAGAAGAGAGGGAACCATACCCCTTTCCCAGAAATGTGAAAGGACCACCTGTTGATGGAGGTTATCCACACTTGCCTTATAGAACACATCAGGCACATATTGTTCACTGCTGGATTCCTTTGCATAGCCGAGCTCTGGAGCATCACGGCATGGCAACAAGCACTCGTCACGTACTAGAGCCATGCACTGGTTGGATACCTGGTAGCCCTCGAAGTGGACTTGGTTGTCAGGACCACCTGGGGGGAAAAGGTACTTTTAAGCCACTCGAGAAGGAGAAGGTGAAGGTACACAGGTTGTAGCACACTCAAAATGGATATAAGATGTCATTGAGCCAATAAATGTTAAGTGCATCAAATCCACATTTTCTGCCTTAAGTACAAAGAACTCTTTTTCTGAGCCCGTATTGGCTTAAGAGCTTCAAATGGCAAATAGTACACAACTTTCCAAGAGAGGTATCCAGATAGAGGAGACTTTTAAGAAATCATATAACATATAATGAAGAGATCACACGTATTTGTGAAGTTTTATGCATTTACAAGGGTAAAACTATCTGCAAGTTGTTTTATGTTTTACTGGGTTTCCACCATTTTCACAGCACGGCACGGTGCGTGCCAGGCCAGGCCACTGTGATTTTTATGTTGTGCTGTAGACTTTTCTTGTGCGTGCAGCGCTGAGCAACACTTTCTCATACAATTAGGAGAATTCAGCTTCATCTCACACAGTCCTTGTCTTAGCAAAAGGTATCACTGAAAAGCTTTATTCAATACTGCACATGGAGGGCATTTGTCAAGGAAATTTTTAAACCAAAGGAAAGGAAAGATGTATATTGTTTATCAGCAGCAGCACCTCCCACCCCAGCATAAGACGAAATGGGAAGGCAGAATGACTGGCTTTAATTTGTGTGCACAAAAATCATACGGTTTTAACATTATTAACATAAGCATTTCCAAATAACCAAACTCCCATTTTGGGGAGGGGAAGGAGGTTTCCTCTTCAACTAAAGTTGAAAACACTCAGGCTTAAAAGCAGAGAATAGGGGCAAGGGCACACATGCAAGCCCCAATGCTCCTGGGTTTGCAGGCTCTCTCTTTTTAGCCTGCAGAGGGTTCCTAAGCACATGCAGTTAAGACACCACCTCATGGCCCAAAACTGTTTTCTTTTACTGGTCTCAATTTCTGAAAAGCTTGCTGCTTTACTGGGGTGGGGGTGGAGGGTTATGGAATCTTTCAGGTGTCTGCAAAAGAGGCTGCATTTTGTTTTTTACCTGTAGCCACCACAGTGAAAAACTTGGATCCAAAGTGACCATCTGGGGACAGGCGGCATATGTTTGGGTGCTGATTCTGAAAATGCCCAGCTGTGATGCACTCTTCTGCACTTAAGAAATAAGCATCCTAAAGAAGGCGAGAAGGTGAGGCTGTTAAAGAGACGGAGCCATTGCATGAGCGGCATTTAAGGTAACCCAGGAGTGCGTTCTAAAATGAAGCATGGATTAGTAATTTCTAAATCTAGCACAGATGACCATCTTGGAAAATCATCACGAAGCATAGGCACTACAACCTGCAAAGCTTTAGTTTCAGCAAACAATTCCTATCACACTAGGAAAAGCAAGCTTTTTAAAGGAGATTTTTAAAATGAGAAATAAATCAGGCAAGTTTATTTGGCTTCTGGTCACTGAACTTTTAGGACACGGGTTTTATGAGCTCTCTTTAGAACTATGACAACTAAAAATTTACTGGTTTTCAGATTCGCGGAAGTTAAGATTGCCTAACGAAAGTCCACAAGCTGAGGTGAAAAACATCTTGAGCCTGACATATGGTCCAAGGTCTTCATGCTCACATCTGGTTGATGTAAAGAACGGAGGTGGCAAAATTAGGGCAGAAGGAGAACCCAGACAATAACTTCCCCATGAAAGGTTAATTTCCCCAATGTGTGATCAAACTATTAAATGAATAATGCAACGGGTGTACTTCATCATGAGCAGGCAGGCTGTTTTAGATTTCTGCCTGATTTTCACTATAGTGGAAGTAGGCAAATCCTACTATTAGCTTATGCTACTTGGTTATGGTCATAGAATAGTGGTTGGTTGAGATAATTCACTATAGAAGGTCCAAGTAAGGGCAGCAAATGTGTTAAAACTGTCTAGAAAGAGGATTCAGAAGGATAGGAGGAAAGCTAGACAGATATTATCCAGCAGAGGGAAGCATTAACAATAATCAGGTATGTGGGGCATTGCTATGTGCTGAGTTGAAACAAACTGCAGAATAAGAGCTTGCTTCCTGTAACCACAGCTCCAGGAGACTTGGAAGATCGAGGAAGGTATACAAAAGCACTCTTGTAAGTTTAGATAGATACAAGAATAAGTTACAATGGGATCTTATGGTATTGGCGCTGCTGAAACATTTTAAAAACAAGCAAGATGAAGTGAAGTCGTAATTAAGGGAAAAGGAAGTAGGATTTTGTGTTTGTAGTGCACCTTTGCCAGGTATCCAAGAATCCAGACAGATTTCAAACCATCCCAACATCCTATCCGTACAAAGCTCCTTTCTAAATCATTCATGGCTCCTCTAAATTCCCACCAAACTCATGCATTATTCTAATTTTAATAAACAAGGCCCACCCTTAAAAGCAAGGCATCAATCTACACACATAGTTCTCTGCATAAAGTGTTTTTTTCCCCATCAAAGCCTGCAAATAAAAGAGTGCAAGGACAAAAAAGAAAACTCGCTTCTCACCTTGTTCCGGCTATACCGGACAGTCCCCTTCCGTGTATCCTCTGAGACCAGATCTGTGAATATCCAGCCAACCTTAAAACACAAATGCTCATTATATTCTTCTACCTCGTTTTTTTTAAAAGGTGACCTTCCCAAATTGGTACAAAATGTTCTTGGCTAGAGGAAGCTCTTTGAGAAAGCCTGCTCAACAGCAGCCTGAAGGAAATTACTCCCCTAGCTACGCGGACCACATTTGAATACAATTCACACATTTGCAGTGACAACTGGTGAGACCGGCAGTTTTATGTCCCCTTACGGAAAGATCTGGAGACTGCAGGGATTCTCCTCCGCACCTCGCCTATAAAAATACATTTACTTTTCTGTGTCCACACTGTAGAGCAGTTCACAGAAGTGCTCTCAAGATATCAAGTTTCTATGCTGGCTAATCTAAAAGGGAACCCTCTCAAATTTCCCATTTCCCGAATCCCACTTGATCATGCTAAATAAGTGCAAGCCTTTCTGAAATGTAGATCCATACAGTATTCATATCCACCATTGCTCACTGTTCAAGCACTCAGTTGTTGTTCAGATGTTGCTGTTATACTTGCAACAAATATCAAGAGCTAAACCTGATATGCTTTGTAGATGTTATTAGTGATGATCTGTAGAGCAAAATAACCATAAAACTAGGATAAAACAAAGGCTAGATTAAAAAAAAAACCCAAATTGTTTTATATCTTAAACACAGGTGCCTTATATAAACCCAAATTTAATGACTAATCTGCCCTATATGACCCACTCATTCAAAGTTTGAAAATATTCAACCCTTTTTGGGAGGTAAGGAAGCAATGTATTTTATCCTTTATTTTCGCAACACAAGCAGTATCTTCATAAAGGCAAGAAAACTAAGTATGGATCTGAAAGGCATCTGCGTAAGGGTGGTGTCAGAATTTATTAAAAAGCTGACAGTTTGCAGATTAAGGAGAAGATTTCCAAGAGGTGAAATCTTCTCTACCCCAGTCATATCAGAAAAGCACAGCTGGGGTACTGTTTAACGTGCTCTGCCAAGATTCCTCCTGCTTCCCTTCCCTTCATAATAAACAGCTGATAAGCAGGAGGAGCCTGATCAGCAGACTGAGGAATTCAAAACTATGTGACCACATCTATATGTCCTTTGTGCTACTGGCAACACAGATATGCTTAACTACACCACTTTCCACTCAGTTTCGTGTTGGCTCAGGAATATGCAGCAGAAAAAAGCTGCACAGTTCACAAAACCTCCAGTACTGCCAGCATGCTGAAGCAACACTAGCCCAATTAGCTTCCAACAAACCAGATTCCGTGCATTTGCCAACCTTCCAACTCCTTACAAAAGGTTTCCCCCTATATGCTGGCCCACACATGTTTTTATTACCTTCCTCAGGCCCAGCTTGTTCGCAATCTCATCCACAATCTCTGCCTTTGGGTCTTCGAGGAGTTCCAGGCTGTTTTGTGTACCAATCTGAAAACAAAGAGAAAAGCAACAGAGAACCAGTTTGCAAACAGGGGTGGACATTTAGCATCCCAAGGAGACAAAATGTTTCGTTCTCGAGAATGAAATGATGGGAAATGTCAGGAGAATGAATATTGACAAGCTGCTGTGTCTCGCTGCAGTTACATTGATACGTGTCATACCAGGCTATTTATTGCTGGTTCTATTGAACATTACTGTAATTTGAACAAACCATGTGCTATGCTTCTCTACGAAAACCAGTCATTTCCCAACACATAACTGTAAAGAAACCTACGTTCCTTCACCAGTAAAAATCTAAGAAAAGGCCTGAAGGATCAGGCCATGACCCATCTAGTTCAATATCCTGTTCTCACTGGTCAAGCAGATGCCCATAGGAAGATCAGAAGCAGGATCCGAGCTCAGCAGCACTCTCCCCAGCTGTGGTTCCCCATTGGGGTTCCATCAAATCTTCTTAAGCAAGGAACAAATGAAGTATTTTTTTAAAAAGCCTCTTACAAATTGTGTTTAAAGTCTGTGATCTAGAAATCCTTCTAGTATCTCATGCATTGGCAATTTTACCCTCGGCATCACTGTTTGCTTAACATTGGATTCCTTACCTATATAGGGCACCCAGCAACACTTTTTGGTGGATGGGCATAAATGTGTCATAAGGTATTAATTAATTTTAAGTTAAGCCACCTGACCCACAACCTTTTATTCTCTTGTCTCTAATTTACAGATTTCTTATCTTCTAGTCTCTCCTCCCTTTCCCACTTCGACACTCTAATTCTGCCTTGCTCCTTAGCTTCCTACTTATCTGACTGAAAACAGAAGGCTGGATTTTCAATAATTCTATATAGTTATTAGAAGCCTCTTTTCTTTCCAAATACTTATGAACCACCCTATGGTACAATTATGTGTTTCCTAAGACTAAACTTTTAATTACGATTCTTCCCCTTACCGTAATTTTGATTCATTATTAGCATTATATGAATGCTGATATGAAAATTTAACAGGCAGCTAACAGTGATAATTTCCTTCCACATGCTATAAAAATCTGCCATAAGCACCTCACATTCAAGCTAGTCTCAATCTCCAAAGTCAAATCCTGTGCCATATGGAAGCATAAAATATGGAAACACACTCAGGAATGTATCTCAAGAGTGCAGACTTCTCTCTAGATTGGGGATTCTCTCTCAAACATGCTTTGAGAGTCAGAGTTTTTCTCTAAGTATTTTGCCTAATGTGGGGTTTGAACCCATGACCTTGAGATTAAGAGTCTCATGCTCTACAGACAGAGTACCACTTCAGACTGAATACTGGGAGGTGCTGTTTTGAATGCGTTCCCATGTGAAAGTTTATCGGCAAGTAAATAATTAACTTATCAGGGGAAAAGCCCAGCTGACTTTTTGCTGTGGCACTGTTCTACTTGCAAATATATCTTCTTTTTTAATGTAGGGGAACAATCAAAAGTCTTATCCTCCATCAATATTTTGAATTGACGCCTCCCATTCTTCCTCCTTAGAACTCTACTACCATATTCTGTTACATACTTGACAAGCCGGCTTTTCTCTTTCAGAAAGCTTGTCTTTAACTGACAGGCAACATCCGCTGTTTTTACACCTTCCACCCAAAGTTTTCTTGTTGGGGAAACAGATGCATTAAATCAGGTGGTATCTCAACTAACAGGGCGACTGAACTGGACCAAGGATGTCTCAGATCTACTGTCCTCTTGTCTGCCTTTGACCAAGCCAGCAGAGATCTTGAAAGGTTGCCAGGATACCAAGGAACACAGCCTCTCTTGCAAATCACAGTAATACTGTTTGCATCAATTCCAAACTCAATGCTTTTAATTCACATGGTTCCAGCGACATTATAACTGCCAATCATCACAACTCTAAAATGGGAACTGTAGGTGCTATCTATTTATCTAGGGCTGAACAAGCATTAGTGCAGCTCTGATATATCACAGGAGCTACAAAACCAGAGAAGAAACCCCTCTAGCACGGCTGCTTCTTGGTTTCTACACATTGTACCATGATGCAATACCAAAACACACAAACTGGCAAGCGAACAAACTGCTCAACACTTAGCTTCATGGTGTGCAGAGGATTCAAGGGCGCTGATGTAAGTTTATTTTGCAACTTAACAGAAACTCATGAATCTTGCCACTGAACAGTGCACCAATGAATTATTACTGCTTGCATGTCTCAAATCACCCGACAGACATATATTTTATGCATAAGCAAGGAGCTCCCCACCAACACTCCCAAGGTCGCTATGTGTTGAGAAAGCATTTTATAAAAAGGCCAAAGGAGGATCATAGGACAACAGACTGTCCTCTTTCCTCAAACTACAACCTGATATACTAGTAAGTACTCTGAAAACTACTTGGTCCTAGTATCCTCACTTGCTGCTCCCTGGTCGCTATGTTAAAGTTGCATGGTGGAAAATGCTATATATTTTGATGCTAATAATGGGCAGAAGAACTATAAAGACAAGTGGCCTTCTTGGTAGTTGTGCCCACCCTGTGGAACACCCTCCCAGCTTAGAGTGCCTGGGGCAACCAAGTCAGATGGGTGGAGTAGTGGTAGTCGTAGTAGTAGTAAAGGGACCCCTGAGCATTAGGTCCAGTCATGGACGACTCTGGAGTTGCGCCGCTCATCTCACTTTATTAGCCGAGGGAGCCAGGGTACAGCTTCCGGGTCATGTGGCCAGCATGACAAAGCTGCTTCTGGCAAACAAGAGCAGTGCACGGAAACGCTGTTTACCTTCCCGCTGGAGCGGTACCTATTTATCTACTTGCACTTTGACGTGCTTTCAAACTGCTAGGTGGGCAGGAGCAGGGACCGAGCAATGGGATTCAAACCGTTGACCTTCTGATCGGCAAGCCCTAGGCTCAGTGGTTTAACCCACAGCGCCACCTGTGTCCCTAGTAGTAGTAGTAGTAGTAGTAGTAGTTATGAACAAGGATGATAATCATAGTAACCTCTTTTAATAGCTGATCAAAATTCTCCATCACTTTCAGCTTTCAGCGAACACTTCAGCTGGGTTAAGTTTGATGCAAAATCAGTTGAAAGGAGTTCAGTCAATAATAATATAATAATAATAATTTTATTATTTATACCCCACCCTTCTGGCTGAGTTTCCCCAGCCACTCTGGGTGGCTCCCAACCGAACACTAAAAACAGAATAAAACTTCAAACATTAAAAACTTCCCTAAGCAGAGCTGCCTTTAGATGTCTTCTAAAAGTCAGGTGTTTATTTCCTTGACACCTGATAGGAGGGCGTTCCACAGGGCAGGCACCACTACCGAGAAGGCCCTCTGCCTGGTTTCCTGCAATCTCACTTCTCACAATGAGGGAGCCACCAGAATGCCCTTGGTGCTGTGAAAAGTGGGCTTTTGCATAAAGTGCCAGTGGTTTTTTTGCTCCTACCTCCTGAAAAATCCATATAAGCAGAGAAATAAATGGCTCCTACTTTTTTTTTTTGCAAGGGAGTCTCTCTCTCTCTCTGTGTGTGTGTGTGTGTGTGTGTGTGTGTGTGTGTGTGATGGCAGTAGGATAGTTTCTTTCCCTTCACATTGGCAGAAGCCATAGCATGCAAATAGTGCTTTCTGCAAAAGTCCAGCTTATAGGAGAAAAACGTTTCCCTCACCTCAGTGAAGAGGAAGATAAAGGTAATTGTTATTAGTTCCTGTTGAGATTTTGCAGGAGGGAGAAGTAGAAAGGTGCTGCCTGCACTTTTTGCCAAGGCCCAGCCGCAAACACCCTTTCATGAGTTCTCCGCTCATGTCACAAGAAAGGGTGTCATCAAGGAGGATTGAGCTTGGCTAGTAAACCAAACAAAAATTCATGAACCACTGATCCAATCAGATCTCTATCATCACAATTAAATTTATATACAGCTCTTCATTCAAGGATCGGAGGGCAGTTGACCAAAAAAACCACACAAAATACATAACATAATAATAAAAAGTCCAATAACACACACCCATATTGAAAAGGCTACAGATAGTTTAACAGCAAAATGACTAGTTAAAGAGGAATGTTTTCACTTGGCACCCGTAGACACTCCCTTACCTTAATTTAGAAAATTATATATTTACCCTGTTTCTCATATTTTAAGACATACCCATAAAATAAGCCATAGCAGGATTTTTAAGCATTCAAGGAATATAAGCCATACCCCGAAAATAAGACATAGTGATAGGTGCAGCAGCAATGCCGGCCGCAGCAGGAGAAGGAAGAAAAAAATAAGACATCCCTTGAAAATAAGCCATAGTGTGTTTTTTTGAGGAAAAAATAAATATAAGACATGTCTTATAATATGAGAAACACGGTATACAAATTTATTCTACTAGAAGGGACGTGGGTGGCACTGTGGTCTAAACCACAGAGCCTAGGGCTTGCCGATCAGAAGGTCGGCAGTTCAAATCCCTGCGACGGGGTGAGCACCTGTTGCTTGGTCCCTGCTCCTGTCAACCTAGCAGTTCAAAAGCATGTCAAAGTGCAAGTAGATAAATAGGTACCGCTACAGCGGGAAGGTAAATGGTGTTTCCTTGCGGTGCTCTGGTTTCGCCAGAAGCGGCTTAGTCATGTTGGCCACATGACCCAGAAGCTGTCTGTGGACAAAGGCTGGCTCCCTTGGCCAGTAAAGCGAGATGAGTGCCGCAACCCCAGAGTCGTCCACAACTGGACTTAACAGTCAGGGGTCCCTTTACCTTTACTAGAAATTTCCATTCCGTTGTGAAGTTGTAGTTTCCCCTTAACAATCATCTGAACCACACTACTCAACTTCATCTTGCAGCTATGAGACCCAGCGGCTAGTGCCACCTAGTGACTTAATACGACCTTACAGCTTCAAAAATTTCCAGTCCACCATAAGCTGCTATACTGTAGTTCAATAGCGGCTGGTGCAGCAAGGCAAAGCATTAGAGCTCCCTGCCACCTTTTTGTCTGTGGGCATCCAGAAGGCACTGGGGCCAAACACTGCACCACAATAAGGCTGAGGATATGGGGGTGGCCCTGCAAGGCTAAGGGTGTGTGTGTGTCAATTAGCATTGCTCCCCAAGGCTGCAAAATGAACCCCACTTATCTGGGAGTTAAGTCCCATTGAATTCAACAGGACTTCTGAGTAAACATGGTTAGGATTGCACTCTAAATCCCATCAATTTCAATTGTACTTCCTGCAATATTCATAAGATCAGAGCCTCTTTCAATTACCCTTTTCTGCCATCTAGAGCTCTGTTGAGATGCGGAAAAGAAGAGGTTGTTGCTGCCCCCTTGCCCCAGTCAATCTGTCTAGTCCACAGCAGTCGCAGCCATATTTGCAAGGAATCTGTTTGTTGTTTGCTCTGGCAGTAGCTTCTCTCAAGGTGGCCAAAGCAAACAATAAATGGGTTCTTTGCAGAGACGGCTACAAATGCTGTGGGCAAGACAGGTTCTCCATGGGGTATGAAGCAGTGCCTCCCCCCCGCCCAAGATACAGTGAGTCATAATCCCATGCACAATTACATAGAAATAGACCCCACTGAGCTCAGTGAGAACTTATTTGCATATATAAATGCACAGTATCAGGACTATAAAGTCACAAAGCTGACACATGTGCCATTTGTGGAGAGGCGTCATCACCACAAAATAGCTGCATGCTTTAAAGTTGACAGTTTTACTCCAGTGTTAGCAAGTGCTAAGGACTATTTTGTTTCCCAGGCAACTTTCCAAATGGAGCAAACAAAGACATTTTACAGTGGAGTATCTGTTACCTGTGGAGGTTCATAAATGGCAGCAACCTCAGCTCGGATACCTAGAGGGATGTCCTTGTGCTCTGTATACTTCCCGTATAAGTACCCAAAATGCTGGTTTCCTGTTTTTCTCCAGAAGTCCAAGAAACGATCTGCAATTGTATGGTTCTCAAACATGATGTTATCCACATGCCTGTATTTCTGCCATTTGAAAAGCATAATAATGTATCAAGCAAAGCCCTTTGATAAGGATCAATGATGTTCAACACAGTCATCCAGGATACATAAGATTTGAGCTTGCTATATTCTAATTCAATTCTGTCTTACAGACTGACACCTCTTGATTCTCAACAGACTTGCCTAGGCTGTATCAGTGAGGAAAACAGTGGATAGAATTATTTGCCTCTACTATTCTACCACTTTTTCAAAACAAAAAACAAAAAAAACCCACCACCACAATAGTTCTCGCATGGCAAATCAGCAATCTAGTTCAGCTGTTAATGCTCAACCATGGTTTAGTGCTATACACGAGCCTTAGACCAGGGGTCACCAACCTAAGGCCCATGGGCCGGAAGCGGCCCGTGGAGGTCGTTTGACCAGCCCACAAGCCGCCCCCTGAATCGAGCTGCCTGCTCGTGTGCTGCGCTAAACCGGCACAGCGCAGAAATTGAGTCTGCGCATGTGCAGACGCCGAAAATCACTGGCGCGCACGCGATCCAGCCCACAGAGGGATCTCCGTGGGACTGATCTGGCCCAGGCAAGATAAACCTTGCTGACCCCTGCTTTAGACTCACATATTATAATTGTCTTCCTTCTCCGATGGAGCCATGAGAAACAAGATAGAAGCTTTCATTTATATTTTCAGTTCCCCATGGATGACTGTGATAGTCAAAGCTAAAACCGTGGTTAGCATTAACTACAGTTTACAGAAACAAGCCAGGGTCATTAACCTTGGTTAAGTTGGCTTGTTCTCCCAAATCAACTAACCAGTATGCCTGGCTTGGGACATAATGAATCAGTTAGTTGAAAATGGAAGCAAAAGCTTCCAAACTCCCTTGCTGTGGCTGACCCAGAGGAGCAGGAAGCAAAACTCATAAGCCTGAGGTTCCTTCACGTTAAATCTAAATCACAGTTGAGAATTATGACTGAACAGAGCCAGTATACATTACAGGAATTCAAAGAAAATAGATCTCTTTTCACCAACCCCTTACTCCATTCTTACAAGTCCACAGCTTTTTGTGATCGTATTAAGAAATCTGAGCAGGTGGTTCTCAAATCCACTAAAGGGTCCTTTCCTATCTCATGTCAAGAACACGAGTCCTCCAGTTACAAGGAATAAGAACATGTCCCTGTCACATAGCTGCCAAGTTTTCCCTTTTCTCGCGAGGAAGCCTATTCAGCATAAGGGAAAATCCCTTAAAAAAAGGGATAACTTGGCAGCTATGCCCTGTCACCCTGTACAAAAGCTAACCAACCATGTTTACACCAAGGGAAAAACACACCCAAATCTAAGCTGGACATTAATTTCCAAAAAGAAAAACAGCAGACATAAGAAATGCCTCTGCTGTTCTGATCTTACCTGCCTGTTGAGTGTGATGGCACTTGGCTGGCACTTAGTGCAAATGCCTTCTGGCCACGGGGGATGGCCCTCACACCCAGATTTAATCTTGCAGCTAATGTTTTCAAGGGCAACAAACTTCCCCCTAAACAGGGGAAAAAGGACATACTTACCACCCAAGTATTTATAAAAACTCAGCAACACATGGACTAAAGTCTGTGTGTAAAAGATCAACATCAGCTAGAGCATCTACAGGTTGCTTTCATTGTGATGGAAAGACAAGATGCTTAGCAAGCAATTGATGTTTCACACCTCTTTTGCACATGTACAGAGTCCTTGCAGTGTTCTTGCAGTGTTTATGAGATCATAATTCATTGACTTAAATAAATGCAACCTCCCTTCACAAAACTATGCCAATGACATCAATCTGTTTTCCTGGTTTAGGAAAATATCTGCTGATCAAGGGAGGAAAATAACTACGAAGTTCTCAATCTTTCCTCCCCTCTGCAAAACTGTTTTGAAAATTACCTTTTTGTCACTGCTTGAAGTGAATTAAGTTTTCCCGGCTATCAATAATCTTAAGGATTTTCACATTCTGTTTTATCATCTATAAATAGTTTTCTCTGAAGAAAAGGTGCAAGTTTCTTACTTGTCTGCGCCTCCGGTCAGTTTCCTGATGTAGGCATGGAATGACATATGCTTCACAGGGGGTTCCAGATGGTTTAAATAATCCTCATCAAAAGGCTGCCAAAAAAAAACAAAACCACAAATGCATAAAGGAAAACCAGGTCAGACACCTACTTGATAACACATTGATCACTGAACAAATGGATGTTTTTGTCTGAATCCTTTGCTAGCATTCAATGTGGAAACAATCAGAAAGCTTTGTGCTTCTTTTCCACAGCTGTTACTAGCCTGACAATAATGGTGGAGGCCTTTCTCCAGACAGTAGAAGTGTTAGGCCCACTCAAAATGTCTTCAGAAACCCAACTTGTCTCATGGGTAGAATAGTCTTCTTTTTAACTGGCAGAGCTAAAGGCTAACTGATCAAGCATGCCTGGAGAACTCTGGCACAGGTGAATGTGTCCCCGTTTGTCTCTATCAGAACATCGCTACACAACTGAGAAAGGAAATAATAATCAGAACTGTTTCAGAATACAAGAGTACAGCACAAGTTGTTCTGAGGTACACCTCTGCAAACGAATGGAAAATTCATAATGCCATGAAAGCAGAGAATGTACAAACTGCACACCAATTTGGTGAGGGCAGGGGGAGAGAGAGCTTTGCTTGAGCATTTAGTGATATAACCTGCTTAATCCACTACTGCAGAAAAACAGATGTCAAAAGCCTGATAAATGCAGGTACTGCCCAGACAGATATATCCAAGGGACTTGTTTAGCCTCTTTGGCCATTATCAGCACAGACAGGACACATTAATGTTTCAGCAACGTCCTCTCAATTGCTGCCATTAAAGCAACTATATTGAGAGGGGGGGGATGGACATTTTAACAAGTAAAATATTACCATAGCAGCTATAGTTTATCTCCTTACCTCTAATGGTACACAGTGCACACATTTGCCCAGCGGGCCATGTCGACATCTGTGTAAAGAGAAACAAAAGTCAACAACCATGTTCCCTAGCAGCCGAAAAGCACTCTGAAGTTTTCATACATTTTTTAGACTTAACAAATTTAATAGAAGTAACTGGAAAAACCAGCAGCAAGTCTGCTTTAAAAATAATCATAATGGTCAGACATTAACATATCAGAGAAGCCTACATCTGCTAATTAAAATACTGTATCATCTAGCTTTGATTTTCACCACCAGGTATCAGAAACTAATTATGTGGAGCACTGAATTAAGACACCATAGTTTTTTTGCAATACACAGATTGGCTATTTTTGTAGGACAGGTGCAGTGTATACCAGCTGATAAAGGATAATAAGAAACACTAGGCAGTGCATCCTCATTCAATGAAATAAAGCTCTAAGAATCACTTTCTTGGCTCACTGTTGGTTTCTTCCTTAATAAATGTTAGTCTGTCACTATTGCTAGCAACAACATAATACATTCTCCAGGAATATATGTAGGAAAAGTTAGGCATAGCCTCTTAACAAAAGAGCAGAGAATTTTGCCTTTGAAGGTTTTATGAGCACAATTTTTATCACTGAACTGCTGTTAAAAATGTCTAGACAAAAGTTCACTATTCAAGGGCTTCCACTTTTTGATCTTCACCAAAGCAATGATTCACATGTACGGAAGGTCATATAAAGGGGCAAAACGGAGCTATTAGATTTTAAATTGAACCATGCCATTTTTAAATTTTAAGTCCAACTCTTTTGCGAGTTACTACCAATAGAATGATCGTTACAGGGAACAAGTGGCCAACAGGTAGTCACAATGTCCCTTCCCAGTCACAGGTCAAACCACAGGACATCTTCAATATTCCTCCTGAGAGCTGAGTGTTTCAAGCTTCTTTAAAGCTTCCATAAAGGAAATACATGGCAACTCTAAGCTGGAGTCTCAACATAATTGACGAAACCTTTTGACATTTCTGTAGGTATGTGGCTATTTCAACTCAAAGAAAAAGAGGCAGCATAAAGACAAAGACATAAAACCAGGCAGAGACTCTAGAATCATGACGCCTGTGCACTGGGTTCCATTTTCACAGCTTCTTTGAAACAACAACTAAATATACACACAGCCTTTCTGTAATGCGAGTTTTCTTGTTTTTCGTATTTATAGGAACATCAACATTTGAACCAACTTCAAATGAGTGTGACGGCAACTAGCAAGGATAGTCATCTCATTGTACTCCAAAACACTAACGCTTTTAGTGCAAGAGTAATTGGCTGTCACAGCACCATGCGCATTACCTTACAGATGATTTACTTTTTAATGGGGTGGGACGGGGGTCGTCCATTAACAAACTACATGATATAACTTTTGCAAATTCTGTATCTACTGGGTAACAGTATGTATTGAAACAGCTCAGGGCCACAATACCTGAAGGACCACCCCTCCCCAGATAAAATTGTCCTGGACTCTGCGTTCATCATCCGAGGCCCTTCTTCATGTGCCTCCTCCATGTGAGTCCGGAGGGTGGCAACACGAGAACGGGCCTTCTCTGTAGTGGCTCCCCGTCTGTGGAATGCTCTCCCCAGGGAGGTTCACCTAGTGACTTCGTTATATATTTTGAGGTGCCAGGCGACAGTGTTCCTCTTCAACTAGGCCTTTGGATGATTAATATTCTATAGCCTTTTAAATGCAGTTGTGGGAAGGGGGGTTATTGTTTTGCTGTTTTGTTTTACTTATTTGCTTGTTTTTATCCTGTATTTTATTCTGTGAACCGCCCTGAGATCTTATGATGAAGGGCGGTATATCAATCTAATAAATAAAATAAATATTACTGAGTCAAGTCATACAACCACTGTGGTATAAACTACTAATTTACAGCTTGGACAGCACAGAGACAGAACTGGTAGATTTTTCATAAGGGTTCTCGAACTGCAAGGCTGGCTTTCTTAAGGATGTCCCTACCACTATCTGAGCTAGATATCACTGCAGCAATCCTCATCTTTAAAAAAAACAAAACATTCCCCAAGTTCTGTCTCCTGACAAAGAACCTTGAAATAGATCCACATAGCCCCTTCCCGAACCCCCTTTCATATGTGGCCTGCTTGCCAGCAGTCTGAAAAAGTGAGTGCTGCAAGGTGAATCACATGGATTGGCATTAATTAGGTTTGGGAAAGCTTATAACAGTAAATGTCCCCCTGTAATATTATGGAACTTTGAGAACTGCTCTATAAAGTCCAGAGAGAAAGTGCAATGGTATTTACTGTTGCTGATCTTTGTTCCTGTAAATCTTCCCATCTTGTTTTATTAGGTACTGGTCAATTTCATCTTCTACCACCTGGGGAACACCTAGAGGGCGAACTCCTTGAGACATTGATGATGTATCCATGTTCTCAGAGGAAGAGCCAGCTGGACTCGAGGGAAAGAGAAACAGCATATCCCCATGCCTATAGTTGGAGACAAAAATGTGACAAAACCGTTACCAAATGAACACCACTTTCATAATTAGGTACCACACCACCCCAGTGCCACAGTGTCTAATTCACAAGCACTTACATGAACCTTACACATTCGCCATATTGGCTCCAAGGGCTGCATTTGGTGGGAAATGATGGGCCACATATACAGAAGCCAGACACTCACATGGGCAGATGGGAGGGAGGCATGCAGTGGATTTCAGTGATCCCATCATGTATCTGCTTAGGCTCCCTACCTTTTGGGTGCTGGCAATCACAATGTACAGAAGGCAAAGGAACACAGGTAGAATTACTCCCATGGACCTTCTTCCCCATATTTGCAGACAGACAGGAATGCAGCTGGGGTGAACTAGGTGCGGGGAGGCTGGGTAACTCATAGCAGGGTGTGGAATCCTTTTCACACACTGGCAAAGCAGGGTTTTCTTGGGGGAAAGTGGGCAGGACCAAATCACATATACATTCCATTCTTCTAGCACGCATGTGCACACACACACTATTCACTATCATTTCTTAGCTTGGCTTTCTTACTGAGCTTTGAGAAAGGGGCTCAGCAAAAGGCTCTGTGCACAGCAACAAACCAAACGGGCCTTACAGGAAGCTATTTTTTTCCTGCGTGGCCACTCATCATGGAACAGGACTGGTGGGGTAAAGCCTAGGTGTAAGAGGGTTTGGCTTACGTGAAAACAGGAGCCCAGATTCAGATGCCTGGGGGACCACCTGCCTGTTCTACAGTCTTAACATTATCACTATACATTATGGGTTGGATCTAGACGAGTGTCCCTTCTGCAAAGGGAAGGGCTTTTTCTGTTCCAGAAGGAATACGGTCTTATGAAGGCTCCTACTGGAGGAAGAAGGGAGACATTTTTTACCCATTCCCATCCCCTTGTAGTCCCCTGTAGGAGGGTCCTTCTAACCCAGGCATCCCCAAACTGCGGCCCTCCAGATGTTTTGGCCTACAACTCCCATGATCCCTAGCTAACAGGACCAGTGGTCAGGGATGATGGGAATTGTAGTCCAAAACATCTGGAGGGCTGAAGTTTGGGGATGCCTGTTCTAACCCTTCAGAGCAACTTTTCGGGGGGCATAGGGGGCTGAAGGGGGGGTGGAATGCTCCTACCTTTCCTCAAGCAGGAGCTCCGAATCCCGCCTAAATCCATATCAGTTACAGAGCATTAATGTGCATGCTAACTTGGAAGTTAAATCTAGTTGTGTTAAAGTACCTGTGCAGAGGCCTGCAATCTTAAAGAATCTCTGGTTCTCTGCATCATTTCTTTCTAATTCACGGCAATCAATGATGCTCCTTTTTTAAATACACGGTTTTCGGTGATGCAGTTTCCTCAAGATGAGCCAACAGAGTGCAATCACTCAACTTCTGTCCTGTGCTACATTTTAAAGATGTTTCCATCTCTCCTCCTCAATCAGGGATGGAACAACTGAGAAGCCATGGAAAACATAAAAGCTTTTCCAGATTCTAGTTCTAAACAGCACATTCCCTTCTATCGTTATTGATAGGCTACCAAAAACAGCAGACAGGGGGAAGGCTATTCGCCAGGGTAGGGGCAGCACATCTCATCTTGCTGCCTGAGGCAAAACGGGAAGTGTCATCTTTGCCCTGCCCTTCTGCTGCCAACACCATACCTACTGCTGCTAGTGCTGCTTCTCTGCCTGCCCTGCCACCTTCACTGCTGGCAGATAAACAGCGCCAATTTCAGGCAAGATCTTGCTGAAATCTTGCACGCTCAACAAGATCTCGCACAATTTCAGCTGCTACCAGTGTCTCTTCTGTTCCAGTGTCTCTTCTGCCTTGTGGGCTTCTGCCACCTAAGGCAGTTGCCTCAGTCTGCCCAATAGCTGAGCCGGCTCTGTGCCAGGGTTCTGGAAAGAACCTTGCTACACCAAGCCTAACTTTTCTTCTCCTAACAGAAACATCCAAGCTTAGCAGACTCAGACCACAACTTTTAAGAACTGGAGAAGGAGTGTTCTATTTAGATAAAATTACTTTATTTAAAATAATAAAAAATAAGAACCTACATGTACTTGGAAAGCGCTACTATCCAGAATATATCAACTGTTTTTGAGCAAGTGAACTAATGTGCTTGGGTTAGTGGAGCAAGGTATTGGCAGCAATATCTCTGTGAGAGTCTGGGAGAATCTCTGGATCAAGTTTGGAAATTCATTTTAATGTCAAAATTGACGCATTTTCTGAGATTTGATGAGATGGGTTAAAGACAAAATTAATTTACTGCAAACACTTTCTTTGAATGCAGTCGAAATTACTCCTGCCTCTAAGGTAATAGTAGTTTGGAATTCCTTTAATGACACTGAAATTACTTTATTAATTACTTTTCTGGGTTTATTTTTAATTCTTTATTCTATTAACTGTAATGAAGACAGTTACAGTCAGGAAGTCCGAGATGCTACAATAGGATTGTTTTATTACTAAAAACAATGTTTTCTGGTGTTCTGCTTTTATCTGTAAAATGGTTTACCTACTTGACAATATCATTCCAGGATGATGGTAAAATATTACTGCTGTTGCTGCTTCTACTACATTCTAAACAAAAAATGGGTAAGCACAGATTTCCAATGGGCTCATTATTCAACCCATGTAAACCTGAATGCATGAGGCGTCAGACTGGATGTAATGTTAAGTGAAAAAACATGAAGACTGCATGCCATACTCTGCAAACCACCAGGATTAGCTAGGAAACTTATTGCTAAGCCACAAATTAGCCAACAAGCAGGAGGCTTATCCATTAGAGTTCATGCAATTAAAGAAAACATAGGTGCATCTGGCTGCTGTTCAGCTGCTTTTTCGTTCCAAAGCAAAAGGCAATTAAAAAAGAAAAAGAAAACTAACAGAGGAGCTAATTAGTCACCTGCCCTTAAATAGAACATCCATCCAAGGGAAATGGAACAGCTTCCTCCCTGCTGGCTTTTTACAAACAAGTGAGAACTGACTTGTTTTGCTGAGAATTAGCTACTGCTCTACCCCATTTTAATTTTATCAGAATAATAATTATTACTATTTTAATTGTTTATCAGAATAATAATTATTACTATTTTAATTGTTGTCAATTGCTAACGTGACTGGCAACAACATGTGTGTACCTTTTAGATCTGGAAGAGGGCAAAACGGGGCAGGGCCTATGCATGCTCCGCCAACACACACAGGGGCCAGGAATGGGACCCCCGCATCTGTATGCAAATTTATAGATCCAATAAATCCAGCATTGCCATTAGAGGGCAAGCAACATACCTTCCAAATTTGGTTCTTATGATATCGAGCATATAGTACTCTAAAATCCTTTCTTTTAAAAAACTAGTACAGTGGTACCTTGGTTTTCGAACGTAATCCATTCCAGAAGACCGTTCGAGTTCTGAAATGTTCAAAAACTGAAAACACAATATGGAAAACTAAATATGGAAGCCATGTGGCATGTTCCACTTCCAAGGTAAGTTCAAAAACCGAAGTATTTGCTTCTGAGTTTACGGCGTTCGAAAACCGAAATGTTCATCAATGGAGACCTTCGAAAATCAAGGTACCACTGTATCATGAAATTAGGTGCCCAAGGAAAATTTGTGCAGCAGAAGCAGCCCAGCCCTCCCATCTCCTTTCTAGACCAAGCGCATGTAAACAAAGAAAGAAATGGATTAAAACAATATTTGGGGTCAAAAAAAGAATTAATGCACTGTAACATATTAGAATAGGCTACTAAGTAGTACCTCATAATCCTTTTAAAATCTCGATTCAAGAGATCTGCTTCATCTAAACCCATAGACATAGATAAGACAGATGACACCACATAGGGAATACTAGAGTGGGTATTTTTGTTCAGTTGTCAAGACAGGCACTGTCAAGAAATCTGACCAGCCTTGCCCAAACAGAAACAGAGCCTACTATAGTCCAACAGTTGCTCCATGTCTTTTGCAAAGTACTTACTTGATTTTTAATAAGTTGAGGGACTTATTGGGAGATGATGTGATCTCACCAGTCCTGTTTCTATTGATGTACACAGAAAATCCATTATTTCTAAAGCCAAATTCTTTTGCAACCTAGAAAAAAAGGGAATAGAATGTCTACAGCAGAAATTTCATACAGTTACTGTATGTTTATCCCTACAACACAAGTCTCAGATGTTATCTCCACATGGAGTTCATGACACAAAAGTGGAAGCAGAAATATCTGAAATGCACACTCAAAGAATCCACAATACATATTATGTAGACATTGTATGGGTGGAAATTTCAAATTAAGCTACACTTGTCAGCAATTAATGTTGACGTCAATGCTGAAACAGGGTTAGGCCCATTTCAGGGAATAATTTTCACTCCGGAAAACAGGGAGCAGGCAAGCCCAATTGGTGAACTCCCAATTGTTTAAACCTGGTTAAGGAAATTTCTAAATGCAAGTGGAATACAGATTAGAAGAGGAAAATGTCACCAAGATCTTTCAACTCTTCCTTTTTTTTTTTTTTTTTTTTTTTAATTTTTTTTTTTTTAGTTTAAAATACTTTATTAAATATTACACATATTAACAATAAAATCCAAATAATTCAACACAACATAACATAACATGAATCAACACAAATAAATACATTAATACAAACATAAATCAGAATTGTACAAAAAAAAAAAAAAACCAAAGCTTATTAGAAACTTATTAAGAAAGGAAGAGGAAAAGAAAAAAAAAAAAAAAAAAAAAATTTAGGAAAAAAAAAAATGAAAAAAAAAAGAAAAAAAAAAAGAAAAAGGAAAATACAAAAAGTTAACTTCCCAGCATTTACATATCGGTTTCCTATTATACTGAACGTTACTATGCTTTCCTTTATAAAACACATCATTTACATTTATCTCATTTTCTTCACCCATTCTTACAATTCCCATAACCTTGTGTGAATTTATTCAAAGCAAATTACCCATCTAGCACTAATACCTTCAGCTCTCAAGTAATCCTCTACGTACTTCCATTCTTTTATCCATTTCTGTTTGGGGACTTTCCTAATTATCGCGGTTAATTTAGCTAAATTCATAAATTCCACTAATTTAATGCGCCAATCCTGAATAGTCGGTACTTTCTCTCCCTTCCAATTTTGTGCTATTAATAATCTGGCCGCGGCACAGGCGTAAAGCAAGATGTTCTTTCTATCTGCAGGCACATCCTCCGGGATCAGGCTTAACAATAAGATCTCGGGTTTTTTCTCTAATGTCCATTTTAATATTTTTTTAACATTCTCATAAACTTCTGTCCAAAATTTATTTATTTTTTTACAACCCCACCAACAGTGGAAATAATCCCCTTTAATTTCCTTGCACTTCCAGCATTTATCGGCATCGTTTTTATATATTTTTGCTAACTTTCCAGGTGTTAGATGCCACCTATAGATTATTTTCCAGATGTTTTCCCTGATTCCCATGCAGGCTGTGAAGTTAATGTCAATTCTCCATAGCCTTTCCCACTGTTCACTATATATTGTTCTTCCCACATCCTGTGCCCATTTAATCATCACATGCTTCACCGCCTCGTCCTTCATCTCCCATTCTAATAAAAATTTATATATTCTTGCCAATGGTTTTTTTGGGTTATCAATTAATAGATCTTGTAACTTTGATTTGTTCTCCAAAAAACCTATCATTTTATGTTTATTAAATGCACTTTGTACTTGACAATATTGAAACCAACTTTGACAGAAGCACTCAACCTGTTGATATGATTTTAATCTATATTCACCATCTACTTTTTCCACAAGATCTTTATACGTCTGCCACTTCCCTCCCTTCGGATTACTATCCATTGCCACCATTTCGAAAGGTGATGCCCACCATGGGGTTTTGGGTTCTAATAGATTCTTATATTCTTCCCATATATATAATAGTGATTTTTTAATTATATGATTTGTAAATAGATTATAATCCCCCTTTCTTTCTTTCAACAGGTATGCATGCCATCCTCCACAATTCCTGAATCCTTCTAGTCTCAATAAATCTCTGTCTTCTAGAGTGAACCATTCTTTCATCCAACATAAGCAGGCTGCCGCATGATACAGCTTTAAATCAGGGACCCCCCACCCTCCTCTCTCTTTAGCATCCGTCAACAATCTAAACTGAACCCTCGCTTTCTTTTTTTGCCAAATAAACTTACTAAGGTCTTTTTTCCACCTCTCAAACGTCTCTTTTTTAATTTTTATGGGCAACATTTGAAATAGAAAAAGCATTTTAGGCAAGACCATCATTTTAATCGCCGAAATTCTACTTGCTAACGTCAAATTAAGCCCGGTCCACCTTTCCAAATCTTCTCTAATTTTGATCCATATTTTGGCATAATTATCCTTGAATAAATTTATATTATTTGGTGTTAATATTACCCCTAGATATTTTATTTTATTCGTCACTTCCCAATCCTTTATTTGGCTTAAATCCTCTATATCTGTCCTCCTCATATTTTTTGTCATTATTTTAGTTTTCCCTCCATTTGTTTTAAATCCTGCCAATTCCCCATACACCGCCAATTTCTTATCCAAATTTTTTATTGTCTCTATCGGATCTTCCATCATAACTACCAAATCGTCAGCAAAAGCTCTGATTTTATACTCGCTTCCTCCCACTCTAATCCCTTTAAATTCTTTATCCTCCCTGATATCTCGAATCATGAATTCTAGAGACCAAATAAACAATAATGGGGACAGCGGGCATCCTTGACGCGTCCCTTTAGTTACCTCAAATTCTTCAGTTATCCTTCCATTGATTATTAGCCTTGCCACCTGTTTATTATAAATTGCATTAATTCCCTTCATGAATTTATTCCCTACCCCTAATTTTTCCAAAGCCTCTTTCATAAATTCCCAATTTAGGTTATCGAATGCTTTCTCAGCATCTAAAAATATAAATGCTATCTTTTTACCTGGGTTCCAGTCGGCATACTCTAATAAATCCAAAACAATTCTTATATTACTATTCATTTTCCTTTTAGGTAAGAATCCCTGCTGTTCACCTCCTATTACTCTATTTAGTATCCCTTTGATTCTGCTTGCCAGTATCTCTGCGAATATTTTATAGTCAATATTCAACAGGGAAATCGGTCTGAAATTCCCCATCTCTTCTTTCCCGCCTTTTTCTTTCGGTATTAATGTTATGTATGTCTCCTGCCAAGTCTTTGGTATCACCCCTCTTCCTAAAATTTCATTTGTTATTCTTTGGTAAATGTCACCAAGATCTTTCAACTCTTCCTGTTCATGGGTAAAAGTAGATGAGAATTACTGTGGAAACATAATCTGTTGTTTAGTTGTATAGGTAATTAGGCAAACTATCTTATTGCAACTCTGGCAAATGCACAAAATAAACCCCATTAGAGCTGATAATATGGTTATAAATTAAACAGTTGTCCGAATCAGAAGTTCTACTTTGAAAATGGAGCTCAGTGTAAGAAAGCCAGTCTTGGATTATGGAATTTGCTCTCAATGGGGTTTCACCTAGCCACTTCCCATAAAAAGAACTTGTTCCATTGGCAGTGGGTAACAAAGTTTAGTACAATGGGGGTGGGGAAGAGCCCCTGCTGAAAAAGGGCTAAGAGCTTAACCCCACTGCAGTAAGCCTCAGGTGCTGAAAATTCAGTGTTTTCCAAGTATCACTGTGGTTCAGGGCAGTCTCAGAAAGAGCCTCTGCCATTCTTCCATGCTTCTGAGTCAACCAGGGACTGTCCTCAAAGTTCTCCAAGAACAGTGGAGACCCTCCTCCAACGTCATCCTCTTGATAGAGCAAAAATAAATAAAAATGGGAAACTTGCAAGTGTATTTGTGGGTCCTTGTCTACTGGAAGATCTTTCCTGCATTTTGACATATGCCACTGTACAGGTTCTATAGGTGAAAATTTGAATTACAGTACTTATGGTTTTGGTTTCAGCTGCATTGCAATTTTAGGCCGTTTTTATGAAGTTATTGTTTATGTTGCATACCACTTTGGTTATATTTCAGTTAAAAAGGCAGCCATACAGTAAGTTATAATAACACAGTCCAATTTGAAACCATTTTTTCTTAAGTTCCACTGGATTCAATATAACTCAATTCCTGGACTACAGACTCAGGCTGCATAAAGACATCTGATTTATTTTGCTTGGCAACTAAATTATGGAAGAGGTTCCCAACTAACAGATGAATATTGCACTACAGTCACTGTTTCGGCTTATGAGCATACAAATCAATCCCACTAGTCCCCAAAGAAGCAAGCATAAACACAGAGGCCACCACACTACTTGTAAAGCTTGCAAGTGCCTGGTGTATTGAACCACTACATCTGGTTCTCTGCCATCAAAAGCTTTTTATATATAAAAAATACACTTCTAATTGAAACAGCACTGGTGACATTTTACAATGTACTAAAAAGTTAGGCTTTGATAAAGGTTTCAAATGTGGGTTTACAACCAAAGGGTGTTGGAGTTTAATTTTGGAAATATTAGCTTCTTGTGTGATGTGTGTTGAACCACAAAGCCATCACTACTCTCTTCTAATTATGTTAAATCATCGTCAAAGAAAGCTTCTGGGTAAATCCAACCAAATCCAAAAGAGCAGGTGCACAAACTGGCTGTGATGGGGAAACAGAGGTTACCTATTGTTGCTTCCTTAGAAGAACAGCAAAGAATATGCCAAGCTAGAATACCTTTTTCAAAAACGTTGCAGCAGTTTCCCGTTTTGTTGCTGTGATGCGTTTCACTCCATCGGGTGATTGGACACGAATTATCTATTAAGAAAGGCAAAGGTTTTTGAAGAAAATTAGAAATAAAACAAAACTGTGAAGTTCTGAGTTTTGTGGCAAGAGGGGCCAAACATAGAGAACTAGCTTTTGAATGTAGGAAATAAAGCAGCACAAATGCAGCCTGTAAGTTCTTAGGAGGACAGTGATACAAAATTTAATGCAGGAACATATAACTGGCAGGAAGAGGAGTAAGTGGAATAGTAAAATATAAAGCATTTTCATATTATCCTTTTTAAAAGAATCAAAGACACACAATAATAGGTTTCTAAGTTCTTTTCCTGATAAGAGACTGAGTTTACAAATCACAAACAGCAGGAATTATATACAAGCTTAGCAATAAACATTCATGAGTTTTCAGACTGTTCTCTTAGGAGGAAAAAAATTACATCAAGTAGCATCATTAACTGCCAGTGGCTTTCATTTTAGCATAGGTAGCAGGGCCAATCGCACCTAGAGTTCAAACACCACAGCAGTACAGTGCATTACAACAGTGGAGCAATCTCTTGAGATGGAAAAAGAAAGGCAGCTATCTACTCTGGGAAAACAACAGTTCAAGGTAATTGTCCCTAGGAAGGTAATCTTGGGCCTGAAGCACTGCTGCCTTGTTTTACACTTCTGAAGCTTTCATACATAGAGGTCAAGAAAAATAATCTGATACCCCTTTGCAACTTTGCCCTGTGAAAAAATGAAGGGCAACCTCAGCAGGAGAGCTATCCTTAAGTCCCTAGAAGGTAACCTAGGGGCCACAGGATTTTGTGGATCTCCCTCTCCATGGGTGGAACAAAAGGCCTGCCTCTTGGTGGGTGGAGTATGGATGCCTCCCCCCCATCATGTAGGAGGAGAGCATGTTGAGGGAGGCGCTGGATCCAAATTCCTCCTGTTCCCAACACACACAGAACAGGGACAGTGCGAGTGCATTGGCTCTGGTTCCAACATACCATATTGCCCTGAATTTAAGCCTCACTTTTCCCCCACATTCCAACCGTGAAAAGTTAAAGTGTGGCTTATATTCACGACCTTACAGTATGCAGCCAGGAGCGCAGGGCAAACAGCTCCAGGAGTGTGGCAAAGCGGCGCCCGACCCGTGTGTCCTCTCCTCCAAGGCCGGGAAGGGAGAGAACGAGGAAGGAAGGGGAAAGGCCACCAGCAACACAGCGCGGGAAGGGAGCAGCTTATATTTGGGTATTTCTTCTTTTTTCACCTACAATTTTAAAGGTGCAGCTTATATTTGGGTGCAGCTTATATTCGGGCTAATACGGTACTTATTTTCCCATCTACTGGGAACCATGGAAGGGATTTGTCTTTTAAAAGACTGCAGAAAGGGAAAGAGGAAAGGAAACAAACTTTACTTTTTATACTGTTGGCATAGTGTTTTATGTTTTATTGTACCGGCATATACTGTTTTGCACCACCTTGATACTTTCTATAAGTTTTAAGTAAATAAACATAATGTGGTTTTGTAACAACACTGTTTTAACATTCACTTTTTCTGATGTTTGCTTTTATTACCTAACAAAATCCAACATGACAAAGCAGCATGTTGCCCCTGGGAGCAAGTCCCACTGAATTCAATAGAACTTACTTGACAGTAAACATGCAGTGGCTCTCTGTAGTATTCCACTCTGGAGTGAAAGCAGAATGACTAATACTAAGACCAAGTCACCTATTAATTCCAGGCCCAACCCCTTTGAATTTCAACATCATGTAATAGGTCTTTTCTTTGCCATTTGAAAAATCTCCTTAAAACTTGTGGGTGTTTCCAGATGGGAATTTACTGGGGGAATTGGTGCACATACACACACCTTTTCACAGCTTCCCCATGTCACTGCTACCATCAAAAAGCCAGCCTATACATTTTCTTTGTTGAATCCAGATTTTCCCTTACCATGGAAAATTCAGTAAGTAAAAATAGCCAGTTATAAAAACTGCAGTCATTGCTGGTGTGAAAGCTCACTGGTGCATTTTTGGACAGGTGGTTTGTCATGTGTCTAGCAACATTTCAGTCCATGGTCACCAAACCCATATTTTCCATTTGCTCATTGGAACACAACTTACTGGTAACTGTTATGCTTCCACCAGCCTAAATGAAATACCTCTGTTCCCTCAGACTGCAACATGCTGAAGGCACACACAGTTGGCAGGATCAATTCACTCAGTATTTTCACACAGTAAATGTGGGGATTACTTTTGAGATCATGGTAATACACTGGGATCTTTTTTTTTAAAAAAAAATAGTAACTATTGAGTCAGCCTGCTCCATCCCACTGATGCACCTACCATATGTAAACATTGTTAATGGATGTTAGCTTGTATTTTCTTTTTTGTACATCTAAAATCAATAACTTATTTTTTTTAAAAAAAATACACAGAATTAGGTAAGACCTCTTTATCAGAATGTCCAATATTCCATGCTGCAGTACTTTTTCTGGAGGGGAGTAATGGAGAGGAGGGACGTGGGTGGCGCTGTGGTCTAAACCACAGAGCCTAGAGCTTGCGGATCAGAAGGTCGGCGGTTTGAATCCACATGATGGGGTGAGCTCCCGTTGCTCGGACCCTGCTCCTGCCCACCTAGCAGTTCTAAAGCACATCAAAGTGCAAGTAGATAAATAGGTACCGCTCCGACGAGAAGGTAAATGGCGTTTCCATGCGCTGCTCTGGTTCGCCAGAAGCTGCTTAGTCATCCTGGCCACATGACCCGGAAGCTCCCTTGGCCAGTAAAGCGAGATGAGTGGCGCAACCCCAGAGTCGTCTGCGACTGGACCTTACGGTCAGGGGTCCCTTTACCTTTAATGTGCAGTTGTGCACCTTATGGATATGGGATTTTGTTTTGTTTTTTATTGACACACCCCATCTTGTTCCTCAAATCAATTAGCAGTTTGACATAGCTAAATGCCACTTATGTTCAAGGCCTCCCTATATTTTTAAATTAAAACCAAATGGGAATGTATAATCCTGCATCCTACCTTCCAAAAAAGTGAAAGCCCATATTTAATTCATTGGGACATATGACAACTAAGAGCTAGTAATGTTTGTTTCGGTGCACTTCCATGATTATTTTCCCCCCTCCCGAAGTGTGCACATGCAGTACAGAAATACCTGTGTGCACGCCCAAATTATAAACAAGTAGCAGAGGGCAGGCAAATAATGATTTGAGTGGAAAGCCCCTTTCCAAAAGGAAGGATACATTCCCCAAAACTCCACCCATTGGCACATAGAATAGCAACTAGCACTCATGCCTGGGGGGGGGGACACACAACTTGTGGGTGTTAACATGCCAATCACACATAGAGAGAAAAATAGATCTGAATAATACAGTATATAGCACTTGTCCATAATTACTCTGAAACTGTAGTACTGTAATCCTCTATTGCGGTAACAAACAAAAAAGACTGTTAGAAGACACTTTTAAAATGCTGGCTATGTGGCTTTAGAAAAGAAACCTTCAAGGTTTTTGAAACTGAAAGGTTGCAGATGATAGGCAGATAAGCTGCCTCAGCAGATGGCGCAAAGCACAGAGAATATCAACCAAGAAACCTGCCAATATTAAATCCCACCTGTAAGTCAGAATCTTGTAATAGTGACATGCATTAGAATCCTTCACAAGCTGGGAAACTACCATGTTTCCTAGACAGGCAAGGACAGATAATTTTGAGAGAAGCCCCAACAAGAGCATTTCCCCAAAACTATCGTCTGTCAAATTTTTCATGGGATTTGCACTTCCTACTGAAAACCATGCTGACTCAGCTCTACTGATAAAACTTGGTTTACACTGAAAACCAGGTGTCAGCAACCAAGTGGGGCATTTAATTGCCACAAAGAATACTACATAAACAACCTACCTTTTAAGCAGGTTAAACAGTGGCACTTACATTCTGTTTAGCTACAATCAAAGTGGATGATCTAACCCTACCAAAAACAGGTTTAACTAGAATGCCATTAAAACAATACCACAGTCTCGCTCTGGAGACTAAAGGCTCTGACTGCATGCCAGAAATGCCCAAATAAGGCCCTGCCTCATTTACTTGTATGGACAATTAATGAATATTGATACATATGGTCAAGACTATCACAGATACTGGCAACAATTTGTTAACATTGGCATAAGCTATGTCTAGTTAACACACACACACACACACATACATTACTATAACTTGTGCTATCTGATCCTATGCAGTTACATACACCTGAATCTTCACAGAACCAGGCTGTTGAGAAAACTGAGTACTAATTACCTAATAATTCAAAAGACAGCATTTCAAGCTGCCCATGGTTTCTCATGATTATGTGTTCATGCCTATGTGCTATTAATCTGTATGCACTATAGGGAGGGATACACCCACACTATACAGTCAAACCTCGGTTTACACCTACCTCCGTTTACGACCGCTTCGGCGAGTGACCGCTGCGGACCCGGAAGTGTTTACATCCGGGTTCTGCAGCAACAGATGCGCATAAGCGATTTGCGCAGCGTGTGCATGCGCAGAAGTGCTCTATTGGCGCTTAGTGCACGTGCAGAAACGTGCCTTCGGGGAGCGACCGCCTCCGCGGAACGGATTGGGGTCGCAAACCGAGGTACCACTGTATGTAGTTCAACCTTTAGAAGTGTGTGCTCTTATGGCACATTCAGAGCGTCTTCAAACATCTTCTATAGGAAGGGGATGGAGCACACAAGTAGAGCACACGCTTTGCACACAGGATGTCCTGCATTCTGTCTGTAGTATCTCCAGTTAAAAAAAGGGTCAAGCAGCAAGTAACATGAGAGGTTTTTGTCTAAGATGCTGCAAAGCTGCTGGCAATTAAGAGTAGATTATACTTGGCTAGTATTGACTGTCCTGGTGCAAGACAGCTTCCTACGGTATGTTGCATATGGTATTATAATAAATCTGTTCTTTCCCAAATGCCTCAAATAATACCCTAAATTTTCTTCCTTCATCCCATTAAAAAGTGCCTTAACACAACTTATATTTGAAGGGATTAATTTCTCACCTTGTCCACATGGACATAGGAAAACAATGTGAAGGCTTCTTCATAAAAACAACTTAATGTAAGGCAACCGCTGGAGTATTCCCACACTCTAGCCTGAACTAAGTTTCCCTTATTCAGTAAGGAACATAATCCTCTGACATTCTACAACTGGAGCTAAGCCAAAAACACTTATGAATTTTCTACAAGTTAAATCCAGGGTTTGGGTTTTTTTGCCTTGTACCCAACCTAACTGGGTATTGTCAGATGGATATAAATGCATCTAAAGCTTCAAGTGGAAAATAACTGAGCTATTTATGACCGTACATTGAGTTACTGATCTCATGAGGCACAAAATTACAATTACAGCCTGTGAGCTAGCCTCCTACTTAATTCTGAAACATATTAAGGATCCAATGCCACTTGCCCCACTCACCTCTATGCCCACACTTGCACACATGCACAAACACAAGACATAATGAATTTTGGGCAGGCTGCCAAATAGCCCAACAGCACATCGATCTTGAAAAAATTGCAAAAAGTACTGTAACTGAACCTGGATGCGGGTTGCACATTGGCCACACATGCTCCCTGCTTCAATGGGTTTTTGACAGAAGTTAAAGGAGACTAACTAGGCACATGTACACTGTATTTTTTTAGTTTTATGCTAGCTGAAGTGTCATGGTTTCACCTGGAGGATTCTGGGAATTGTAGTTTGGTGCTCTGCTGGGATTTCTTACCGGTAGTTCGCGGCCCCTCCCCCCAACACTGTACTCTCTTTGGGGGGGGGCGGAGGAAGAGAGAAGAAATTGTGATTAAAGCGGCTTAGCCCTGGAGTGCCTCGTCTTTTCCGCGGATGCTGCACTCTTCCTCCCTTTGGTGAAAGCTTCATACTCTCAAGTTTTTGGGGGGTGGGGGTGGGGAGGTCGGACGCAAGCGACCGCCAGTGCCAGTATCCCCAGGCCGATACACTCTCTCTCTCTCCCTCTGAAAGAAGGTGGGCCGAGGAATCTCCGGCCTCCAGCCCCCTCGGAGAAATCATTCTTCCGCCTCCTTCACAGGACCTGCATGGAGAGGCTGGAAGGGAATCAGACCCAGTTGGCCAATGCCACCCACCCACTGGGGTGGAGAGGGGATCCAGGGGCAGGGCGAGGCAGTCGGGGGGGGGCGCTCCGAAGACTCGCCGACTCCCTCACCACGACAAAGTGAGGGGGGGAGGGAGCGGCGGCGCCTCCTGTTCCCTCACAGGCCTCACGCCGGGGGAACCCAGGGCAACCCAGGGCTGGCTGTGGGGGTGGGGAGGACGACGACAGATGACCCCATGTGCTCTCTTCTCTTCTCCCCCCCCTCCAAGCCCAACTTACAATAGTCTCCGCCATGTCCTCGCAACCGCTCCCGACCCTGCGTCCTGTCCCGGCACCGGTAGCGCCGCCTCCTGCCTGCCAGCCAGCTTGTGCACCGCCAATAGTGCCGCGTCACCGTTCCCGGCCCGGTAACGCAAGCGGAGGCAATAAGGTTCCGGGAGAGAAACGGTCCGGCGTCGAATGCGGGCGCTGCACTCCCCGCCCCTTCTTCTTCTTTTGGGCTTAGGCTCCGCCCACTCAGGACTCTGTCTCTGTTCATAGGCTCCACGGGGATTCTACGCCAAGCACGTGACACGCCTCGACAGAAGGATTTATTTATTTATTTATTTATTTATTTATTTATTTATTTATTTATTTATTTATTTATTTATTTATTTAGATAAGTTTCTTAGAAAGGTAGCAACTTTTCTTTCGTCATAACTTGCAATGCAGTTGTGGTTCCCCCAAGTCTTGTAATGCGCTGAGTTTCTCCAAAATGTCCTCCTCTGGAAGCTGCTCTCTCCAGTCGCAATTCATTCATGCTTTCCCTTCTCCTGCCTGAGCATGTCTTATGGCAGACAGGGAAACCGTTTTTACTAGGGTTAGCAATCCCAGTGCTTGTTCTAGGATTTTTGTTACACATAAATATAACGTGTCATATAACACGCACACACGTGTGTGCGTGTGTTAATATAATATAATATGATATAATATAATAACATTGGTTCTACTGACAGACCGGCATTACATGAACCAAAGCGATCATACACACACAAACACTAATTTTTATTAGTTTTCAATTACAATCCAACAATAGCCTCATTATAGCAATACCAATTTATAATACAATTACTAATACCGTGTTTCTCATATTATAAGACATGTCTTATATTTATTTTTTCCTCAAAAAAACATACTATGGCTTATTTTCAAGGGATGTCTTATTTTTTTCCTCCTCCTCCTGCCGCAGCCGGCATTGCTGCTGTGCCTATCACTATGTCTTATTTTCGGGGTATGGCTTATATTCCTTGAATGCTTAAAAATCCTGCTATGGCTTATTTTATGGGTATGTCTTAAAATATGAGAAACAGGGTACCAATCATTCAAATACCGAATTTAGATGTCCCCGCCCCCTGCGTGTTAGAAGAATGGATGGTTTGGGGTTTTTCTTTATTTCTGCATTCCAATATCTTACTAATTTCAATTGAATCCCGGTCGTAATAATAATCCCTTCTACAACAGCTGCAATATTAATAACTTCTATTCGTGTTGACACGTTAAATGGCATTTGGAACCACAAGTGAGGCACTCAAACTATATCCTTGCTCTTCCTGTGTGTGGACATTATTCTGTCCCTTGTGTTTCTTCCTGTCCTTGTAAAATGTTATGTCTATCTTTTCCAAAGGGATCTATTGTTGTCTATGTTGACCCATGCAAAAAAGAAAGGGGGGCGGGCAAACTTGAAAATAGTCCAATCTGAATAAGGGAGAAATACTTTTTTTATAAAAAAAGAATAAAAATAATGCCTTATAGCCATTGCCTCACAATCTGTGCTGAGAGGAAGGGCCTTACTGTTTGGGCAGTCCAGGACCTCCATACACACAGCACAGATTTGCACCCAAGGAAGGGTACATTGGTGCTGTATTTTGACTTCACCCCTGGAGGTTCACTCCATTGTCTCTCAAGACAGATGGATGTCAGCAGCAGCAGCAACAATAATATCCTGGATAATAGCTCTGTAGGGTAGGTAGAGGATTTTGGGAGATTATCTGCCTTCCTATTGATGCAACATACCCTTGCAGAGATCATTTTAAACATTCAGCTATGTTTTAAAAGTACAGGATATTTCCTCCCGTTAGGAATATTTTACACAATGCCTACTTTACACACTGGTGCATTGGATCCTTAGCATAGGAGTCAACTCCTAGGGGCTGAGGGGGCTTTGCCCCTTCAATAAAATATTTGACACCCCCCCCCCACCAGTTCATGGGCATTGGTATTCAAATGGCGAGTGTGCACCGTGTCATGTGATGGATTATGTACGGTGGGGCTTATTAGCTTGGCCCCCCCCCATATTTTATTTTATTTGGCACCCCTGATCTGTCACATTTCTCTTTTGCAGATGGGAAGCCAGAGCTTGGAATTTCTTTATGGCCACTCAGCAAATCCATTACTGAATTGGAACTTGAATTCATATGTTACAAATCAGAAGTTTTGCAGAATGTACGGTAAAACTGTGATGCTTTGATGCTCTTCCGGATGTTCAGTGTGTCTCCTGTTTGGCGGTACAGTTAAGAGTTTAGGCCAAATAAGGACATAGCTAATTTTCAGGGTAAGGTGAATCTCATTTTGATCTTGCAATTTTATCTGTCGTGGAAGGCTACAGTGCAGCAGAACCCTTATCATTGTAAGTCTGAATATTATATATATGTGTGTGTGTGTATGAAATGCATTCAGTTGTGTGGTATTAATTATAGCACAGAACATATAACTACTTAGTGGATAATTCATAAGCAAGACAAAGGTGGCCTCTTTGAGCCAAGAAATGTGATTTCTCACATGATACAAGTATGACTGCAGCGGGGTCTGCCCTGAAACTCCCTCCCCCTGTGCAGTGCATAACATTTGCAGCTTTCTCGCTTGGTAAGCAAGGAGAAGGGCAGAATGATATCCAACTAATTGCTTTTACGGCCTTAGAAATATGAAAGAGAAACTTGCTGCATTTTTAAATCCTTTTTTGCCAGGACTATCTTTGCAGGACAGCAAGATGGAAGATGATGAAACCAGTGCATTGCTACCAAAGGTAATTATTTTCATTTGCATATTGTTTCTGAGTTTACCCTTGTCTTTGGAGAGCTTTAGTCCTCTGTATATGGCATCGTTTCCCCATTTGTGTGGAGGGGAAATCCAGTGAGATTTTCTAATAGCATGTGCAGAGAGAGAGAGAGAGAGAGAGAGAGAGAGAGAGAGAGAAGAAAGAAAGAAAGAAAGAAAGAAAGAAAGAAAGAAAGAAAGAAAGAAAGAAAGAAAGAAACTGACGACCTTTTTCCCTAGCCCATCATGTTGCACGGTCATCAATATGAAAATATTAAGAATAATCCTAAATAAGTTTACTTCGAAGTAAGTCCCCTGAGTTCTATCAGACTTTCTTCCAATGAAATATACTTAAGACTGTGTATTAGCCTGTCCACTAAGAAGAATGCCTTAAAATGACGTTCCTTGGACTTACATACGTCCCTTTTGTTCTATTCCAAGTTCAATCACACCATCCATCACTTTGCCTGCCACTTCCCTCAATCATTTTAAGCGGTCTCTTCTCCCTCTTGAATGGATCACAAATGCCTTGTCCTTCCCATCAGACTTCTCCATAATGTTGCCCTCTGCCCACTATATCTCAGCAGTGATACATCAGAAACTTCTGTCATCACTACGCATAGGGCAGATCCCCGTCATAATTTTAAAACAAATGGTTCCTTCCCCCCCCCAAAGAATCTTGGGAACTGTAGATTATTACATTGCAGCTCTGTAAGGGGTAAACTACAGTTCCCAGGATTCTCTGAGGGGAGTCATGTATATTAAATGTTCGTTGAATGTACTTTAAATGTATGTCGTGGATCTTCCCTTAATCTATGCTTCTGCCTCCAGCTGATTTATAAAGTGGAGCCACAGGGGAACAAGTCTTCACTGACTAGATGATAATCCAGCCGTAATGGATTATACCCCCCTGCCATATAAGTCGATCAAAAATCTCCTTTCTGCCCTGTCCTCTGCTTTCTACCCTACTGTTATGCCAAAGGCCTCCAGTTAAACAACAGGATATTCCGGGAGGAATTAATGTACCTCCCTTTTTGGTTTTGTTCCTCATCTCTGACACTTGGTCTACGTTTTCTTTGGTTCTCTTCTTTGTTTAGGCGGACAAAGTGGACATATTTTGCCCCTCTAATGCACAGGGCTCCCTGCTGAACCCCAGCAGAGAAAGAGAATCATGGCATCTTAGGAAACAGACAAGAAAATGGCACCTCTGCCCCTCTTCCCATCACCCCCTGGATTCTCTTAGCCACTGTGTTAAATACTTGACCTTTGTTTGGAATCTGGCCTTCTCCATTACAGGATTGCTCATTTTGGCCATCGGGATCTGGGGTCTCTCCGACAAAGAGTCACTGGCAAGTGAGCGGATCACTTATTTGGGCAGCGACCCCATGCTCTTTTTTGTATTAGCGGGTCTTGTAGCCAGCACGATCTCTCTCTTGGGCTGTCTAGGAGCCCTCTTTGAAAACACCTGCCTCTTGAAGCTTTTTACGGGAGGAATCATGGTGTTTGTGGTCCTGGAAACTCTGGGTGGCATCGTTCTCTTTTCTCTGAGACACCAAATCAAGACCTCCTTGCAAGAGTCCCTTACGGTGGCCGTGCTACGATACCAGGATGACCCAGATCTCAAATTCATCATGGATGAAATTCAGGTGGGCCTGCAGTGCTGTGGGGTGGAATCCTACCTAGACTGGAAAACAAATTTGTGAGTATAAGCCTACTTGGAGAATTCCCCTTGCCCTGTTCTGTTAACACCTAGGAACCACGTCGTCATCACCCATCAATCAAAATTGCTAATAATGCCATCGGTTTTCTTTTCATCCACGCTTTATGTGATTGAAAGAAAACTATGTTGTTGTTCTCCTCACATGATGCCTGCAAGAAGCCTGGGAAGCCCAGGGGGACAGTGTGTGATGTGACCGACGCCCATCTTGTTTCACCATCATGGTCTTCACATTTGGGGGGGGGGTTTCACCTGAGCTACTAACCTGGGCTACTAACCTGGGTTGATCCTCTTGCTTGCTTTCATTTTAAGAGACCTAACCGAGTTCATTTCTTACCAGAAACATGCTGAGAGAGGCCCTAGTCCAGGCCATAGCTGCCAAGTTATCCCTTTTTTAAAGGGATTTTCCCTTATGCTGAATAGGCTTCCTCGCGAGAAAAGGGAAAACTTGGCAGCTATGGTCCAGGCACCCCCAAACTTTGGCCCTCCAGTTGCTTTGGACTACAATTCCCATCATCCCTGACCACTGGTCCTGTTAGCTAGGGATCATGGGAGTTGTAGGCCAAAACATCTGGAGGGCTGCAGTTTGGGAATGCCTGCCCTAGTCCATAAGCAGTTTAGCCACACTAAAATCAGTGGGACATGTTGCTTGTGAATAACTTAAGCATGACTAATTTTCTCTGGATTGGCTCCAGAATATCCAAGGAAACCTCACAGCCACAGACAATTTTCTCAATGGTTTCTGTGCTGCATCTCCTTAATGTTTCCACACACACATTCTTTATTGAAAAAGGAATTGTACCTAGTATAAAATTATAAGTGCACAAGGTAAAATAAGATGTGGAAAGAAATAACAGTTGTTAAGATACTCCCATGTAAAAAGACAACAGAAAAAAACCTTATAAACATTGAGGTATCAGGTTAAGGTATTAGGATAAGTACAATAACAAGCTGTAAGTTTTTTGTGGGTTTTTTGCCCTTTATAAAAGCATATTGTGCCATGTTACTGTCTGTAAATGCAAGAAGTGCTGGATAATTTTTAAGGCTGTGTCAGTTTAGTCTCATCTTTTGTTCAAAGATTTGTACAGATTTATCATTTTACTCAGGACCTGCATGTGCACACCCACTGACAATTGGCGCAATTGGCTTTTAACACTGGCAGGAAGTAGTGTATGAGCTGCTGCGGCTCGTTCTTGTTAAGAGGCTTCCTTAGCTGCTGCATCTGGTCTGTCTCTGTGCTCCCATCCTTTGGAGTGAGCTGGTAAGTGGTGCACAGCTTGAATCCACACCTGCCACCTCTCCCTGTGAACTCAAACCCTAACAGGCAGTGTCAAACCTGCTGCCTCCGTCCATTCATTCAGCAATGCATGCATAAAGTCAATTACGCATGGATCACACTGTGCACACAATTTCAGTTGCCGGGTGTGTAGTTTCCCTTTCCAAAGTACGCCTCTGCATGCATTGGTCCTGGTCAAGTTAGCGAATCCATGTGCAGACTATCCTTACCAGCAGGAATGTCCTCCTTTGCCTGGGTATCTTCTGCATTCACATGCAGAAAACGGAGTGGGTGTGCTGGAAGAGGCGGAGAGCCTCTGTGCCTTAGCAGCAGGTGAAATGATTCTTCCTGTTCTTACATTCCAGATATTTTAACTGTAGTTCTCCAGGCGTGCAAGCCTGCGGCGTCCCATCTTCCTGCTGCCTGGATCCGCTGGAAAACGGCACCATCCCGAATTCCCAGTGCGGCTTTGGCACCCTGGCCCTGGAGGAGTTTGTGGCTCAAAGCATTGTGTATCTCGGAGGCTGCGTTCCCCAGCTGAGCAGATGGCTCAATAATCATGCAGGAGCAATTGGCTTGTATTGTGTGCTTCTGATTGTGATTGAAGTAGGAAGCTTATTACTGACCACTAAGCTCCTGGCAGGCATTGCCCTTGCTAGGGCTCGGTATTCCAGTGAGAGGGAGGAAACATATTTGCTCTCCTATCATCAGAGACAAAAGGGATTTTTCTCATGATCTGCTGCAAACGTAAGAATCCAGTTACAGGTAGGTAGCCGTGTTGGTCTGAGTCGAAACAAAATAAAAAAATTCCTTCAGTAGCACCTTAAAGACCAACTAAGTTTTGAAGTGTTTCTCCTACTGGTTTCTCCGTCTTGTGGTTCCTGATATCAGATTTATGTCCATTTATCCTTTGGCGTAGGGTTTGGCCTGTTTGTCCAATATAGAGAGCTGAAGGGCCCTTAAATGGACATAAATCTGACATCAGGAACCACACGACAGAGAAACCAGTAGGAGAACACTTCAATCTCCCAGGACATTCTATACAATATCTCAAAGCAGCTGTTTTATTACAGAATAATTTCAGAAACAGACTGGAAAGAGAAGTTGCTGAATTGCAACTCATTAGCAAGCTTAAAACCATGGAGCCACCTGGAATGAACAAAGACATAGGATTCTTATCTCATTATACATGATCAAGCTTTCCTTAGCATCTCAGCCCTTGCTTACCCCCCCCCCCAGACCAATTGCAGTCATTAACAGTCGTTAACAGTCATCAACAGGTTTACCACAGGTTTACCACCCATCACCCCCACCCCCACCCTCTGAATATACATAAGGGTCTGGCTGCTTCTGTTTCAGTGTATCTGACGAAGTGTGCATGCACACGAAAGCTCATACCAAAATAAAAACTTAGTTGGTCTTTAAGGTACTACTGAAGGATTTTTTTTAATTTTGTTAAGAATTCAGAATACTGTAGAAGCGCTGTTATGCCCCACCAGGTCCAGTATACTATTTAATTCCTCAGAGCAGGGTTTGCACCTTGTATGAGGAACAGGGAGATCCTTTGTGCTTGGAGTTCTCTTGCTTACGTCATACCCTTCCTCCTTATTCTCACTGTCCCCGATTCTCCTCCGGCTGCATCCCGTTCCATCAGTACTGCCTCTCTTCCTCCGACACACCCTCCAAATATGCATAGAGAAAGAAGAAGAGTGTTGCAGCAGAACAGCTCCCTTTCAGGATCTGGTCTCCATGTGTTGTGGAAAGTTCTTGTGGAAACCCATCCATTAGTTTCCTGTGGCCCTTTCTCAAAGCCGCTTTCTGAAATGTGCCTGGGAAGCATTTTCGGCCCAACAACCGACTTCCCCCACCATTCCCAAAACCAACACTCCCAAGGTATGTTCCTCTGCGGTGGCAAGATTTAGGGAACATGCTCCTGTAGGAATCTTACTTATCCCCTCTCTGTATGCCTTTCAGCAGGCAGTGAAAACAGAGATTACAAACCAGCAAACCTTTTATGGCTACCCTACAACCTCTCTGGAGAAACTATATCCTATTCTATATGTGCAGAATCCATATTTTTCAACCTAACTCCTTTCCACTGCAGTATTCCACTCACATCACACTGCATCTTAAAGGTTCCCTGTTGCAATTAAAGTCTCTCTCCCTGCCCTCATGCTTCCTTGTTTGAGCCCAACAAGTAGTGCTGCAATAGCTTTCATTGCATGAGTTCATCTGCACACAGGAGGCTGATCACTCCAGTATTTTTTTTTGCTCGGTCTTTGATTAAGTGTCCACAACATCTTCACAAGGGAGGAGGGAGAGAAAACCGGAACAAATCTGCCCTCCTTCTGGTGAACTCCTTGGCTGCCCCACCAGGTCCAGTGGTTGCTAGCCACATTGCATCCACTGCTTTAAACCTCCCCACCACCACCACTGCCCCACTTCCAGGAAATAGATAAGAAGGAAGAGAATGTCACAGACCCTCCAAGTGTCCCTATTTTCCAGGGATAGTCCCTGATTTACAGAATCAGGGTTTCTGATTTGATCCTGGAATGTCCTGCTTTTCCTTAGGACGTCCCTATTTTCATCGGAGGAACATTGGAGGGTATGGAGTTATCCAACTCCCGAGCCACCTGAAGGCAATCCTGTATAGTGTATAGGGATTCATTTTTTTTAATGTTTAACATTTTATTATGTTTTTATATGTGTTGGAAGCTGCCCAAAGTGGCTGGGGCAACCCAGTGTGGAGTAGTAAAATTATCATAATGGAATGGGACATCCCTATTTTCATTGGATAAATGTTGGGAGGGTATGCTGTCATAGTAAAATGGAGAAACTAGTATACAGTACATGTAAAGATGTCTATTTTTGCAAACTATAGCTGCGATGGGGGGGAGGTTCATTGCAGATAGAGACAATAGCATAAAGTCAAGCGTAATACTTGCCCACTTGGGTTTTATTTTGGTTTTATCAATTGCTGGAGGCCAAGGGCTGATTTCTGCAAAGTTGGTTCATTTGAAGAGGCTAGGAGCACAGATGAAAGGAAGGTCACAGAATCTGCCTCCTCAACTGGAGGGAAGGCAAATATCCATGCAGCCCCACTTTTCTGGCCTCTGTGTGTTTATATGATGCCATATTGGGCCAGCTCGTGTAGCTCCAAGTGGCTGAAGGCTTCCCAGGGGCAGATCACAGTAATATCTGAAAGAAAGAGAGAAGCATCAGGGCAACCTACGTACAGTACATGCTCATTGCCAAAGGTCATCGCGCTTCTAGGCTGAAATCTGCCCCAAAGGCCTATGGTGACAACTGGTCGAGGAAGCAATTGTGGGGGTTCATAATCATAAATTCAGCTCATGCTAAGTGAGCACTTCAGCTTCTGTGCAGTGATGTTTAGAGAGAAGGGACCCTGACTACCAAACACTGCGTGGTATGGTGGCATGGCCTTGGCCAGGATGCCAAGACGAGCGATAAAAACAGTCTTCAACCAATGTATGGAAGGAGGTAGCACTAGCAGACATGCAAAGAAAGCTCTGCAGGTGCTGTGGAGGTAGTGGGTTGCACCAAGGCCTTCTGGGAATGAGTTCTAGACATACAAACACAAGCTGGTTCCCAGGTCTGTCTCCATCCGTAGGCAAAAAACGCAGATTCCTTGGTAGGTGGGAAATGTCAATAAAGAGAAACGAGGCAGTTTTTATACTAACAAAGGTGCAGATTAATGTTGTGTGGTGCACTAAAAATAGGAATCATTGGTACCTGTTCCCAAGCCCTCCATTCCAGGGATGTCATCGCCAAATCTGCAAAAGAAGAGAGAAAGAGCAGTCTACCATGCAATTGGCTTTTTCACCCAACCCGGATCATTCCTCCACATTATATAATTCATGGATGGTCAATGTGATGCCCTCCAGATGTTGGACTACAACTCCCATCAGCCCCAGCTAACCTGACCAACAACCAGGGATGGTGAGAGTTGTCCAATAAAATCTGGAGGGCAACATGTTGTCTATCCCTGATATAATTTCTTTATAGGGCTCCACGTGAAGCGGTTTAAGGCGGAATGCTGGTTTTTTTTTCCATGCAAGAGCTTAAGTCTCAGGACAGCCATTGATTCAATAATTCCATACATGGCAGAACCTTCCCCAGCTTTGGGCAAAGTTGCCGCAGGTTCCTTGCAGGACACAATCGAAACACAGTCTAAAGGGCACATAAATGCTATTGCCATGGTGCCTGACATATTAATCATATTCTAAATATCTTTTTGCTCAGAACCTGCATTTGCACAAATCAAGAAAGAAAAGAAGAAGAAAACCAGCTCCACGTGGAGCCCTATAAAGTCTCAGACTGGCAAACCTTGCCCTTTTGAAACCTTAAACAAAAGCAATGGAGCATGCCACCATTGATTTCTATCTGCTGCAGTACCAACAAGACAAGATGGGTGAATATTAAAGTAAATTGCAGATCCAAAGGAACATAGGAAGCGAGGCCAGTGATTTGTCTAGCTTAGTATTTTCTATACATGTTAATTGTTACATCATTGTCAAATATCTAGACCAACCATTTCCCCAGAATAACAATTTGCACCACATCACCAACTTAGTGCCCCATCTCCCAGTTTGGCGGTGAGAAAGTGAGTTTCTTAATTGAGAAAGAATGCACTTCCCCATGATAGTGGAAGAGGCACTGTGAAGGATATTTGTTCCTGGATAGGCAAATGACTAGATTCACTGATGGGAAAGGTTCCAACATGCTGCTTGTAAAGGAATCGTTCCCAGCCAGAAAAACTGCTGGCAGAGAGAAGAATGCTACAAGCAGCAGGATTGCACCCGTTCTCTCCGTTACCAGCAGATTGATTAATGAGTCAGCATTCTGGCTTGCTGTTCCACATAGCAGGCTGGCATGCTGACTCATAAGTATTCCTTGTGGGTGCAAACTGGATAGCTTCACTAGTTTAAATCCTAATACTATCAAATCCAAAGTGTGTATGGATGGCAATTGTTATCCCAGGGCAGGATTAAAGGTGTTGCGTGTTTATTTAATTGCAACATCCCATGTATAAGACAACCCCCAATATTAAACTTTAAAAAATTGGGGGGGGGGAATACAGTCTTATACATGGAAAAATACAGTATTTATGTGTGAGCAGACCTTGTCCCTTGTTTGCATATCCCACTTAGCATTGCATTGAATTCTACTCACAGAAAATTTCTCCTTTATTTTGGGGGACCCTAAACCATGGTTTGTCCAAATCCCCCAAAATTATTAGCGTTGTGGCAAATATAGAAATTCCCATTTCTAGTCATCTGGGAGCAGGAGAGGAGAAACAGGAATGTTATTGAAACCTGCTGTGAAGACTGGAACTAAATGTGTGACCTATAGACTGAATGTGTTCTCTAAAGCTGGCCCACCCATGAAACAGGGTGAGGCGGTTACCTCAGGCGGCACCTACCCAAGGGGTGGCAGCTGTGTTCTGTCACCCAGCTTTGCTGCTGGTCTCCCCAGCCTCCAGGGGCAGAGAAGGACCAGTGTCAAAGCTCTGCAGAATGCCCCCCCTCCTGTCACGAGGAAAAGCCCTTCTGAAGAAGAAGAAGAAGAGTTTGGATTTGATATCCCGCTTTATCACTACCCGAAGGAGTCCCAAAGCAGCTAACATTCTCCTTTCCCTTCCTCTCCCGCAACAAACACTCTGTGAGGTGAGTGAGGCTGAGAGACTTCAGAGAAGTGTGACTAGCCCAAGGTCACCCAGCAGCTGCATGTGGAGGAGCAGAGACGCGAACCTGGTACCCCAGATTACGAGTCTACCGCTCTTAACCACTACACACTGGCTCTGGAGTTTGTGCCCCTCATCACAGGGGTAGCAGCAGCAGACCCTCCAGGTGTCCCTATTTTCCAGGGACGTCCCTGATTTAGAGAAGCCGTCCCAGTTTCTAGTTTGATCCTGGAATGTCCCGCTTTTCCTTAGGACGTCCCTATTTTCATTGGAGAAACGTTGGAGGGTATGGAGTTATTACAACTCCTGAGCCATTGGAAGGCAATCCTGTATGGGGAATATTTTTTAAAAATAAATAAAATGTTTTATTATGTTTTAATATATGTTGGAAGCTGCCCGGAGTGGCTGGGGCAACCCAGTAAGATGTGTGGGATGTAAATAATAAAATTATCATTATGGAATGGGACGTCGCTATTTTCACTGGAGAAATGTTGGAGGGTACGCAGCAGGACATTTCACCTCAGGTAGCCCCTGCTTCCTATACACCAAACAATGATTTTAAAACTGCTCCTGGACTGGTAGGGATGCTAGCTGTTGACAGCGGTGGGTAAGGAGGCCTATGGCTGTTTTTGGAGGAAAGTGAAATCAGTCCTCTTCACCCAAGGAATGTCTCCATCTCTCACCCTTGGACACCCTTCTTTGGTGGCTTGCTTTTGAACTGCCTGGTTTGCCTCTGCTTGAATTTGGGGGGGCCTTTTCTGGGGGTGGCAGGACCTCCAGTCACTCTGGTGGCCGATTTGATTTCCGGCTTGGGAGGTTCGAGGCTCATGGTTGCCGTGAAGAGAAAACGCCGTGGCACACAAAATGGCTTCCGATTCCTGCGGTTTAATCTGTTGTGAAGAAAGGAAGAAGGGAAAAGAATTACACTCCCGTGTCTAGTGTTTCTGTGGACAGCTAACTGAACTTCCATCACATCTTGAGTTCGTGTTCCAAAGCAGAGAAACAAATGAGGTGTAACATATTTAATTCCAGAATATAGAGAGTCAGACCATTAACTCATCTAGTCCAGTAACGTCAATGCTAACTGGTAGTGGCTCTGCAAGGTTTCAGGCGGGGGGCACCCCCAACCCCACCTAAATATGCCAGGGTAAAGCTTTTACCTTCTAAAACACACCTCCTCACAGATATTTCATAGAATCATAGAGTTGGAAGAGACCACAAGGACCATCCAGTCCAACCCCCTGCCAAGCAGGAAACACCATCAAAGCATTCCTGACAGATGGCCGTCAAGCCTCTGCTTTAAAGACCTCCAAAGAAGGAGACTCCACCACGCTCCTTGGCAGCAAATTCCACTGCCGAACAGCTCTTACTGGAAGTTCTTCCTAATGTTTAGGTGGAATCTTCTTTCTTGTAGTTTGAATCCATTGCGCCGTGTCCGCTTCTCTGGAGCAGCAGAAAACAACCTTTCTCCCTCCTCTATATGACATCCTTTTATATATTTGAACATGGCTATCATATCACCCCTTAACCTTCTCTTCTCCAGGCTAAACATACCCAGCTCCCTAAGCCGTTCCTCATAAGGCATTGTTTCCAGGCCTTTGACCATTTTGGTTGCCCTCTTCTGCACACGTTCCAGCTTGTCAGTATCCTTCTTGAATTGTGGTGCCCAGAACTGGACACAGTACTCCAGGTGAGGTCTGACCAGAGCAGAATACAGTGATACGAATATTTCCCTTGATCTAGATGCTATACTCCTATTGGTGCAGCCCAGAATTGCATTGGCTTTTTTAGCTGCTGCATCACACTGTTGACTCCTGTCAAGTTTGTGGTCTACCAAGACTCCTAGATCCTTTTCACATGTACTGCTCTCAAGCCAGGTGTCTCCCATCCTGTATTTGTGCCTTTCATTTTTTTTTTTGCCCAAGTGTAGTACTTTACATTTCTCCCTGTTAAAATTCATCTTGTTTGCTTTGGTCCAGTTGTCTAATCTGTTAAGGTCATTTTGAAGTGTGATCCTGTCCTCTGGGGTATTAGCCACCCCTCCCAATTTGGTGTCATCTGCAAACTTGCTCAGGATGCCCTCAAGCCCATCATCCAAGTCATTGATAAAGATGTTGAATAAGACTGGGCCCAAGACAGAACCCTGTGGCACCCCACTAGTCACTACTCTCCAGGATGAGGAGGAGCCTTTGGGTTCAGTCAGTCAGCCAGTTACAAATCCACTAAATGGTAGCATTGTCTAGCCCACATTTTATTTCCATACAGAACAGTACCAGGTTCATCACCATTTCAATCTTTGAGTAGAACAGAGCGTAATAACATTTAGTTCGTGGGATAACTCTCCCATTAGCCTACTATCGCAGTGCTGTACTTAATGCCATTACATCTGCCTGAGGTACGCATTCTCTCCAGCTTTAGTTCATGTGACTTGACTATCTCTATACTTGGACTGGAACCCATGTGTGGGCCAAGCTTTGATGTTGAAACACTAATTATTCCACCTGAAACTTCAGATTATAATGTTCAGAGCCACGCAAAAAGTAGCTGGCTAGGACCCAGGAAATACCTGATTTATCTTGGCCTTGTCTGGGTGTGGCCTTGTACAAGCCGCACTTCCTGTTCAACTCACCTGATGTTTTCTATTTCACTTTCTTCCCTAGGAATGAGGGCAAGAAGAAGACACTGGAAAGGGGTTGCACAGGAGAGTGCCATGTGAAATTTATTCTGTGAATGATGCGTGCAAAATGCAACTGGCATGGCAATGGGCTTGACACACAGCAGTGCAGATAGAATGTGCCCAGTGCATTTAGTTGCCCAATGGGCAACTAAACTCCAAATTTGGTTTGGTGCTTTGTGTGCCCTCAACAGATTGCACAGCCTAGCTAACGAAAAGCTGCAGCTGTCAATGGGTGTTGTCGTTGGGACACTAGGATAAATGGGCCACTGATCTGGTACAGTGTTGTGTTTATTTTGTTCATAGTTAAATCCCTAAACAAATGCTAATCTGATTAAACCTTTTCTCTCCCTCTCCAGTAAACAAGCTTGCTAATATCTGCACTTGTTTGCATGATTATTATTTCAGGGGGAGGGAGAGGGGATTTTATTTTTGTTCATCAGTTATTACCAACCATCTCTGAAAACTCCTGCATATCCTGCGTAGTCCTGCTACTCCCCGTTTCGGTAATGTTAATTTTTCCAGATCACACAGATCATGATATTTATTCCAAAGCTATTCTAGCAAATGAGGGAAGACTTGGCAGCTGAATTGCTGTTCTGAGGATTCCCACGCCTTGTAACTAAAAAGCCAAACCGTTAAAATAGATATGATTCTGATATGCAGCCAATCAAATAAATGCGTACATTCACCCTGTTAACTGTTTAATTATACTGTACAAAATTAGCCACAACTCTCACATCTACTTTTATGCTCCCGTATCCATTAACTTCATTATTTGTCAATACCAAGCTGTCTCGTCAAGCTACAAAAAGCTATTCATTTTTTAATTTTAATTTTTGCTGCCTTGCTATTCCTTGGAAGTCTCACTTCCTCCCATGTCAGTATGCATAGCACTGCAGGATCAGTCAGTTTTATGATGCTTTTATATTTGTTGGAAGCCGCCGAGAGAGGCTGGGGCAACCCAGTTAGACAGGTAGGGTACAAAGAATAAAATGATTAATATTATGCATGCTAATAGCCACCCTATGGCAGAAAGTCAGTATTTGCCCAAAGCTACCCAGGGACGCGGGTGGCGCTGTGGGTTAAACCACTGAGCCTAGGGCTTGCCGATCAGAAGGTCGGCGGTTCGAATCCCTGTGACGGGGTGAGCTCCCGTTGCTCGGTCCCAGCTCCTGCCAACCTAGCAGTTCGAAAGCACGTCAAAGTGCAAGTAGATAAATAGGTACCACTTCAGCGGGAAGGTAAACGGCATTTCCGTGTGCTGCTCTGGTTTGCCAGAAGCGGCTGTGTCATGCTGGCCACATGACCTGGAAGCTGTATGCCAGCTCCCTCGGCCAATAGAGCGAGATGAGCGCCGCAACCCCAGAGTCGGTCACGACTGGACCTAATGGTCAGGGGTCCCTTTACCTTTACCCAGTCAGATCCCATGCTGAGGAAGCATTAGAATGAAATTCAACACACAGTCTGTTGCACCCATGGGCCACCCCTTCTATAGCTGGGTCTACCCTCCCAGGAATACAACCACAACGGGACCCACATTAAAGCAGAAGCTGCAAGTTGGCTGGACTACACAGGTCAGTAACTAGGAGCCAAATAAAAACATAAGGGGGCTGCTACTCACCAGTGTTATGTTTGCTTGAACCACTGCAGCAAGACTTTAGAGTTGCTAGTGAGTGTATCTCTAGCTTTCAAACACTCTGGAGAGGTTTCAAAGGGGTTTGCTAGATTTATTCTGCTCCTCCTAATAGGATTATATCTCTTCTTTCTAATCCGGTATCAACCTCAATGACAGGTACATTGTAGGCTGAATGTACAGGGGGAGTGGAGGAAATGTATGGAAAAAATTCCAAATCAATTGTGATAGGCTCAGCGTCTGTCCGTTGCTTCTAGAGCCAGTAGACAAATGCACGCGCAATGTTCTGTGTCGTTTGAAGGCTCATATATACTCCTATGCCAGCAGACACTGGTGCCATATGAAATCAAAATATCCTATTTGGGCCTGCAAACACCCACTTCTGTTTTATATGGTTTGGGCAGGAATGGCAAGGCTTAGTGAGAGGAGGGTGGAGGCATCCAGCAGAACAACTCAAATTACCGGTAGTCTAATACAGGTGTTATCTATGTTTAGCCAGAAGTTGTGGAATATTTGTAAAAACAAGATCTGCAATAACCAAGTGCTGAGTGACTGTGGGAGACGATGGCTGCAGGCAAGGCTTCTCAATGAATTGCACTCAGGGCAGAGAAGGGTGCAAGAGGATGCACAGAGGTTCCCTTTCATGACCAGCTGTTCAGCAGAGCAGTAGGAAACCGCAGGTTGCAGGGAGCCAAGGCCATTTTCACCCTAATGGTCTATATTGCTTGCAAAATGTTCCTCCACACCACACCCCCATTAGGAAAGAAGAGATCGTTACAAAGCAAAATGTCCTGAAAGGAAGCTTGCCATCTGGCTAGAAAACCAAACCAAACCTGTTCTGACCTGTTTTTGCACCTTAAAATATATGCCCATCAGGTTGCTGTTGGGAGGCACTGCCACAGGAACTGGTTTAAAAAAGAGTTGGTGATCTTAAAGTAAGAAGCTATACTCCGTGCAATAATCATGAACAAAGGGCTGTCTGTGTAAACATAAGGTGGCATGATGAATTCAAGGCTTCTGATGTTCTTCTTTCTCACAGGCAAGAATTCCCACCAATGAATTTCAGTACAATGAGTTCCACGCCACTTGCACCAAATTAAGCATTTTTTAAAAATGTTGATACACAAAGTGATCCAGCTGTGTTCACTTAACAGAATGTAGCTTAATCCTATTTACTAAAGTCTAGCTAGCTGTACTTCGTGGAAGGTTCAGCAGTTCCATTAAAGTGACCTGTGGTTAGGCTGTCTTGAGAAATCCTTTAGCGCAAGGGGGTTAGGAAAGGATCGTAAGTGATATTATCCTGGTAGGCAAACCAAGGACAAGGGCGGTGGTTTGCTTTTCTAGAAGGGGCAAGAGGAAATGCAAAGCTTTGCATAAGATCCTTCTCTGTTTTGAAATGGGGTTTGTGGCTTTTTACCAATGAGGCAAGGCTGGTCTGAATTAAGTGGAATTAACACAGCCAAATGGAAATTTCTCTCTTTTAGGAATGCCATCTTTTTAATTGGCTCCTTTAACAGCAGGCACAATGTTAATCCATTCTGCAAAAAAGGTTCACTGGCAGATTTGTGCCAGTTAACAGTGATCTTAAAGGTACAAAGCCAGTTTTGCCAGTTGTTTTGTGGTCAGTTCGCAATCATAGGCAGTGCTGTATATGCATGTATCACATGGCTAGGCAGCTCCCCAATAATAATACTGTATTACACAGAAATAGATGCCTCTGATACATTGGGTTTCCAGTTGGTTGCCCCTTTTGGCCTAGAAGGGGCATGCACTTTTGTGGGTGCTAGTTCTCTTCTACAAAAGCCTAGAAAAGCTCTTCCTATCATTGAGGGGGGAAAGTAAGTGCTACAATTGGCAGCACTGCTGGAAACGGAGACAAAATCTGCCAAGCCCTCATCCCTGACCAATATTGTTTTGCTGTATGCTTAGCAGCATTGCTGATTGTAGGCCCTTTGTGGGGAAAAGTAGAGGACAATGGAAACCATTCACTTTTATGGCTCATCCTCAATCTATGTAACAGGGCAGCGATAAGGATTACTGAAATAATGTAGGCTAAGCACTTTGAACAGTCATAATAAATAACATTATCATCCTACTGAGTGGCACTCTTGTTATATCATCAGCCAACCTGAGGTAGCCTTAACTCCAATCTTAAACCAGCATTTTTTCCATCATTAAATAATAAATACAGTTAAACATAATCATCATCATAGGATACAGGATAAGGACATCTTTTTAAGAGCAGGTAGTTTAATTTTACCAGAATATTATCATCCCGATAGGCTTAATAATGCTGGGACTCCTGTATAAAATTAGACTTGCCCCTTCTACTTCAGAAGGGAGAATAAACAATCAGGATATATTTTTCCTTCAGAATTTGTTATGGCCCAAGACCAGGTGTGAGGTATGCAGCTATGCCAGTGTTGTTGTTTTTCTTTTTAAAAAGTTTCAGTCTTTCTTCATGCGGAATCTGATCTCCATCTTTAAGATTATTTTTATATTCTCATCCTGTATGTGTTTGTCCACAGCTGCTAATGCCTGTTCTCCACCGTCCTGGTAATACTTCAGAAGCTCTTCAGTGTATGCAATCCACACACAGTTGTGGCATCCACTCATGCAACAGTTTGTGGGGGGGAGAAGTGTTGGAGGGATGGCAAAAGCAGAATCTTTGTCCTCTGAAGAAGCAGCCTCTTCCTTGGAGCTAGGCTCCTTGCCCATCAGGGAAGTAGCATTTTCGGAACCATTGCCCTGTGCATCTGCGTGCATGTACCGCCGTCCATCGACTATCAGCACTGCAGGGAACCTCCACATGTTAACTAAGCACTTGTGATGGGATCTGTACAAAGGCACTGTAGTACCACTATTGTGCGGGTGCCTGAATAGATAGATGCATTCCTAGCAAGAACAAAAACATAAAGAAATGGATCAAACCCTTTCTATATCCCCACCGCTTATTTCCAGTACTTCCCATCCATCCCAGGGTGTGACCTGCCAGTTTTCATTCAGGTATGTCCAACAGGTAGATCGTGATCTACCAGTAGATCATTGGATGTCTGTGGTAGATCACTGGCTCCCCCCAAAGAAGCTCAACAACTTTGGCTCCCTTAAAAAAGCTCAACATTTTAGCCCTGCACCCCCCAAAACAGTGCTCTCCTCCTCCTTAAAAAAAGCTCAACAACTTTGACATGAACTTCCAAAAAGGGGGTAGATCACTGCCGGTTTTTTAACTCTGTGAGTAGATCGCAGCCTCTTGGGAGTTGGCCACCCTGTTATTCATAGAATTTGTAACATGTGCCATGCCGTATATCCCAATTGCAGTATCAGTAATGACAAATTCAAACTCCGAACGGTTTAAAAATCTGCGACATATTAAACTCGTACGTCTTGCCTCTAGGGCAAGCAGCCATCCTCTTTGAATCTGCCCAACCTCCTGTTAAGGCCATCTCAGTCAGCAGCTATCACATTTTGAGGCAACAAGTCCTGTAAATAAAGTGTGTGTTGTGGGAAGTCTGAACAGAAATGGAGCGTCAACAAATGCATGTCTACTAAATGCCACACAGGGAGATGCAAACCTGTGGTCCTCTAGGTGTTGTTACTGGCCTTCCAACTCCCACCACCCCTGATCCATGGACCCTGAGGGTTGGGGGATGCTGAGGACTTGGGAGAAACAAGTGGAAAACCCTCCCATCAAGTGTTAAGGAGATAAAGAACTACACAACCTTCAGAAGACATCTGAAGACAGCCCTGTATTGGAAAGTTCTTAATGTTTACTGTTTCAAAATGTTTTTGTATATGTTGGAAGCTGCCCAGAGTGGCTGGGGAAACCCAGTCAGGTGGGCAGGGTGAGTGCTTTTTTATGGGGGTATGCAGTACCCGCACTTTTTTTTCCCCTAGAAGAAAAACACTGGTTAAAAATGTGCTGCTTACCGTAACAACTTCATGGCAAGTACCGCCCCCACTTTTTTAGAAGAAAAACACTGGACAAATGAAATACAGTCAAACCTTGGTTGATGAACGTAATCCGTTCTGGAAGACTGTTCAGCTTCCGAAACATTCGACAACTGAGGCGCGGCCTCTGATCGGTTGCGAGAGCTTCTTGCACTCAAGTGGAAGCCACGTCAGACATTCGGGTTCCGAAAAATGTTCAAAAACCGGAGCATTTACTTCCGGGTTTTCGGCATCCGGGAATCAAAACGTACTATAACGGAGGTGTTTGGGAACCAAGGTTTGACTGTAATGATAATGAAAGCTGCCTGGAGCTGCTATGGCAACCCAGTCAGATAGTTTAAAATGTGGCAGTAACTGTAACAACTTCATGGTGAGGACCGACCCCTTTTTTCTAGAAGAAAAACACTGGGCAAGGTACAAAAAATAATGATAATGATGACGATAATGACGATAATAATAATAATAATAATAATAATAATAATAGGGGTAATAATAATTGTGATCAGAGTCTTTCATGGTGGAGCAGCACACAAATTCCCTTCTAGAAACAGTCGCCACAACATTATTGCTATTTGTTATGGTGCCTTATAAACAAACCACAAGCCATCTCCTGAGGCTTGTAACTCTAAAAAAAAAGGGAAAAGGAAAAGGAAAAGGGAGACTCCGGGGTGCCTCTTCAAGCGGGCATTTTAGGCACAGTTGCTCTCTCCCTTTGCCTCCTCCCAGCAGCTCCTCCGTCTGCGGGCAAGAGCGACCGGCTGCCCAGTGAACGCGCTGAGGACCAGGCATGCAATTCTGCCCTTCAGCAGCTTCGCCCTCCGATCCGCCCCGTCGCTGGACCCCCTCACCTTCCCCAGCGAGCGCCCGGCCTCTGCTGCAGCCTGAGACCCGGCCAGCCGCCGGCTGCAGCGGAGGGCACCCACTAACAGCAGCAGCAGCATCTCCGGATTGCCTGGGAAGAAGCCACGCCCCGTCCCTGCACCGGGCGCCGGGACTGGCATCTCTCTCGACCAATGGCTTCAGCGGCTTCGAGGGAGGCTGTGGGAGGGGAACGACGAGATGTCAAACGGTGGGCGTATGAAAAAAAAAGATCAACCAATGGGGAGCGGGCGAAGGGGGGCACCGGAAGTAGAGCAGGCGCACGTGGGTGAAGCGGAAAGGAAAGAAGAGGCGCGATGGGCAAAAGGAAGGTGCGGACGCAGGCGGCGCCTGCAGCCGCCTCGCGGGAAGGGGCTGCTCCAAGGGACAGGTGAGTGTTTATCCCGCTGGTGATGTTTCGGGGTGCAAAGCGCTTCCTTTGCGTTGTCCCTGGGGGTGCTTGCAAGCAACAGCCCTGTAAGGTAGGCCCGCGGGATGCTCATCACCCTCATTATGGCAGACGCGGGGCTGAGGATGAAAGGTCAGCGGCTTGCTTAAAAAGCAATGTCGGGTTTCGGTTTGGCGCTTCCCGGTTGTGGGGTAAGCGTGCCTTTCGGGTTTCTTTATGTCTCTTTTTGGCACTGGGAATGTCAGCTGTGTCTGGAACCCGGCTTAAGAAGACCAAAACTCACGCAACAAATAATAATAATAATAATAATAATAATAATAATAATAATAATAGTGTAATAATAATAGTAATAGTAATTTATTATTTATACCCGGCGGCTTCCAACAGAATACAGTATTAAAATACAATAATCTATTAAACATTAAAAGCTTCTCTAATAAGGGCTGCCTTCAGATGTCTTCTAAAAGTCTGGTAGTCTTTCTTTGACATCTGGTGGGAGGGCATTCCACAGGGCGGGTGCCACTACCGAGTGTAATACTCAAGCTTGAGGTTCATTGTTTTTTATTCAGATGATTAGTAGTAGTGGACTCAGTGTTGGATATTCTGCTGTTTCTCAGGTGTTCATCCTAATCTTGTGTTGCTTTTGGGTAAATATAATCAATTGCCACTTTATACCAGGCGTGTTTAAGCTGTTTCCCATCAGGTCTTAGCTTCCCAATTCCTGTTGCTGGTCAGAGATTATGGGAGTTTTAGCCCTGCAACATCTGGACGGGCATATACTAGGTACCCTTGCTTAAAACATTGATGTCACAGTGTAATAAATGATGCTGTTGCAGCTGTCCTGTATGTGGGTAATGTTGTAGCAGCCCCGTACAGATGGTGTAACCTTGACATTCTAATAAGTCCCTACCTGTACTCATTGTACACATATGACTGCATATACTGCATCCACAGTAATTATTAAGTTTGCAGATGATACTACCATAATGGGTCTAATTGCAGGCGCAGATGAAACAGCATACAGGGGGGAGGTTCAAAAAGTATCTACATGGTGGTTGGAGAATAACTTGCACCTAAATCTTAGTAAGACAAAATAGATGGTGTTGGACATCCAGAGAAAGAGAGGGGAACCTGCCCCGTTGTATATGGGGGGGGGAGCTGTGTGGCCTCCTTTAAATTCCTGGGAGTTTACCTTAGTGAAGACCTCACTTGGAAAATCAACATAACTCAGGTGGTCAGAAAGGCCCAACAGAGACTCCATTTCCTCAGGGTCTTGCGGAAGAATTACGGTATGTTAAACAGCAACTGATGAACTCCTTTTATCCGTCCACAGTAGAAAGTGTCCTTTCATATCGTATCACAGTGTGGTATGCTGGCCTGACAGCCACGGACAGAAAGTCTCTACAGAGGGTGGTGAATACAGCACATGATATCATGGGCTGTCCCTTGAGTCCGCTAGATGACATCGCAAGGGATCGTTGCCTTAGGAGAGCGAGAAAAATTCTCAGGGATGACTCACACCCCAGCCATCACCTCTTTAATATTCTATTCTCGGGCAGGAGATATAGAAGTATAATCAGCCGTACCAACAGGCTAAAAAATAGCGATGACAATAAAGGTATTATTAGTATCAGTATTAGCCTGTGAAATTGTGAGCACAAGCTTTTGCCTGCTAGTTGCCTGTGCGATGGACAGCTGCTCTAAACCTGTCATTTGAGCGGGTCTTCAGGTCGTACTTACCAAAGGTATTTTGAAATTTTAATTGGTGGTAGCTGTTGTTGAAACAAGCTTTACAACATTGCCAATAACCCCCCCCCTTTAAAAACCCTGTAGACAAATGAAGAAGAAAAAAACTCAGTGCCTGGATGAGCAAGAAATTCCTTTTCGCCTGCGGGAAATAATGAGGAGCCGTGATGAATTAAAGAACCCCAAGAGCAAGAAGAAAAAGAAAAAGGGTAAAAAAAGCAGTCTTCATATTTTTCCAACATACGCTATGGACCCAACTCTGATAGCTCAGTTGGTGAGAGCATGGTTCTAATAACACCAAGGTTGCAGGTTCGATCCCCATATGGGACAGCTGCATATTTGTGCATTGTAGGGGATTGGACTAGATAAGGCATCCCCAACCTTCAGCTCTCCAGATATTTTGGACTACAATTCCCATCATCCCTGACCACTGGTCCTGTTAGCTAGGGATCATGGGAGTTGTAGGCCAAAACACCTGGAGGGCCGCAGGTTGGGTATGCCTGGACTAGATGATCCTCAGGGTCCCTTCCAGCTCTACAATTCTAGGATTACTGTCTCTTGACCATAATAGCACATGTGTGCATACACACATACACCCCTCTGCAACTTTCAGTTCATTAAGCTTTGGCATGGGGAATTGATCGGTTGTGGATTTGTTTTCATGAAAACTGGGTGTAAACTTATTAAGGAAATAAATAACCCATTGCAAATCCATTTGTCTTTTGGCAACAACATCAGTTGCCTGCTTATGGCAGAGGGCCAGCAGCTATCTGCTGTAAGGAGCTCTGTAATAATAAACACAATCAATGCAAAAAATGCATGCTATATTGGGAAGTTAATGGATTCCAATGTAATTTGATCCTATATTCAGTTGCAGAGCCAGTCCTCCTAGCTAGCACCAGGGCTGTGACATTTTGGGGGTGGGGAAATCTAGGGTGGTTGGACATGATGCGACACCCATTTATGCCCCACAGAAGTATGTTAGACCGCTCTAGCTTGGACCATTGTCAGACACTGTGCTTGTCAATTTTTGTTTTGCAGAGGGCCAGGGTAAATAAAGGTATTTTTGTCTTCATCTTGCTTTATTTCTCTGGGGGCTATTAGGCACAGTAAGACTGTAATAGTCTGTGTTTCTGTCTCAGAGAAGCAACCAGCGCATATACTGGAGGGCGACATACCTGTGCCGAAATTCAAGCAGCGCAAAGGAGAGGGAGACTCTACCTACATCGGGCGCATTGAGCGGGAAACTCAGCGTGTGATGTTCCTTACCAAATACCAGCTGCAGCGTGAACCCGAAAAAGAAGAGCCAGCCCCAGAAAAGTCCCAGAGGAAGAAAGAGTAAGCTTGATCCCTTAATTTGCAGCTAATGTTAGAAACTCAGATATACAGTTTAAGTACACAGTTGGTTCCGGAAGTCTGTACTTAACCTGAAGCGTACTTAACCTGAAGCGAACTTTCCCATTGTTAGTAATGGAAAATGGATTAATCCGTGCCAGACAGGTCCATGGAGTACTCAACCTGAAGCGTACTTAACCTGAAGCGAACTTTCCCATTGAAAGTAATAGACGGGGGATTAATCCGTTCCAGACGGGTCCGTGGAGTACTTAAACTGAAAGTACTCAAACCGAAGCGTACTTAAACCGAGGTATGACTGTATCTGTATAAGCTAGGTTAAAGGTGCCAGACGTCCCTGTTTCCTGGGGACAGTCCCCGGATTTACAAACCAGTCCCCTGACAAAATCAATCTATTTAGTAGGAAGTTGAAAAGTGTCCCCGGATTAATTGAAAAAATCTGGTAAACTTAAGCTAGGTGCCAAATGGCTCCTTAAACCAAGCTTACTGTCACCAAAATGAAATGTCTCATTGCCATTTTGGGGCAAGGTGGCTCTAAAGTCTTATTTTTCAAATGATGGGCTGACTGTGATTGATTCTCAGTTAAACATCTGGCTGGTTCAGATGACAACCTTGAGCTAGGGTAAGAACTTTGAGAACTTAAAGAAGAAATGTCACTTGATCCAGGGACAGTCCATATCTATACTGGCCTATTCCTACCTCTTTTTCTTAATGGTGGCACAGAATATCCTTCACAACTGTGAGCAAGGCAGTGGGGTGGGGTAAGTGAAGACAAGCCACAACAACAAACTCTTAACATTCTTCACTGCTCCTGCACAAACTCTTAACATTCTTCACTGCTCCTGCTCAGGCAGCACAGAAAAAGCATTTTGGTTCTTGAAATTCATTCCAATTGTGCAGATAAAATATGATTGATAGAATTATACAGGTTGTGGTATTAGTGTGTGCAAACATTTCAGATCCAAGGATCTCCAGGCATGCATCTCAGGGTGGTGGAGATGTCAGGCACCATTCTGGCACCCAGGCATCTTCACTTGACCCCAGGTGGCCAATAACCAGGTACACAATGCCTTTTATTGACACAGTATTTTTGTAGCCCTCTTTGCTCTGATTGGGGCTCTGAATTGTATTCCATTCTTCCTTTGTTGAAATTCATGTGCGTCCTTTCTTTAACAAAACTTGCTTTCTAGATTTCAGAAGAAGAAGCTGGATAAAATCCGTAGGAAGAAAGAGGAGAAAAAAGCAGCATTGCTGGAGAAAGACTTTCTCAAAGGTAGAAGAAGTATTTTTCAACGTATGACTCTTCGGCTTTCTTCAGAGTTCCAGAACACCCCAAATCTCTGCCACAGAATTCCAAGGATTTGAAAACCACCACATCTTTCTGGATAATTCCTGCATGTATATTTTTTTCAAGGGGTGCTTTGAGTGTGCATTTATTTTTGTGGTGGTAGTTCTATCTAGATAATGAGAATTTCATACTGAGAAGAATTGTGATGTTGACTTATGTTACAATAGTAAAGGTAAAGGTACCCCTGACCATAGGGACCCAGGCCTAGGGCTTGCTGATCAGAAGGTCAGCGGTTCGAATCCCTGCGACGGGGTGAGCTCCCGTTGCCAACCTAGCAGTTCGAAAGCACGTCAAAAATGCAAGTAGATAAATAGGAACTGCTACAGCGGGAAGGTAAACGGTGTTTCCGTATGCTGCTCTGGTTCGCCAGAAGTGGCTTTGTCATGCTGGCCATATGACCTGGAAGCTCTACGTCGGCTCCCTCGGCCAATAATGCAAGATGAGCGCGCAACCCCAGAGTCGGTCACAACTGGACCTAATGGTCAGGGGTCCCTTTACCTTTACCCCTGATCATTAGGTCCAATCACGGACGACTGGGGTTGCAGCGCTCATCTCACTTTACTGGCCGAGGGAGCCAGCTTACAGCTTCCGGGTTATGTGGCCAGCATGACAAAGCCACTTCCGGCGAACCAGAGCAGCGCACGGAAACGCCGTTTACCTTCCCGCTGGAGCGGTACCTATTTATCTACTTGCACTTTGACGTGCTTTCAAACTGCTAGGTGGGCAGGAGCTGGGACCGAGCAACAGGAGCTCACTCCATTGCAGGGATTCATTGCGGGGATTCGAACCACCACAGAAAATTGGTTTAGCATACCACTGTTTACAGTGATCTGTTAAATCAGTTGCCTATTATTTATTATCCTGCTATTCTGGTGCAAAATTTCCACTTAAAAACTTCTAACATTATAGTTTTATTTTATTTTAAATATTCTAACACAGCCAAGCAGGATTGGAAGAATGAATGCACCCTTAAGCTACAGGCCATCTGCCGTAGCATCCAGCCATGGAGAGCTGGTGTTAGGAGTTTTCAGCACTGCAAACACTTTCATCAAATGAACCACCAGTCTCTCTGTCAGTTGTTGTTGTTGTTGTTGTTACTTATTAGTTGCTTTTTTAAAACAAATGTAACAACAACGAATAAATAAATAAATAAATAACACTTGGAGTAAAACCAACACAAAGCTGAAACAGAATAAAAACGAAAACTTGTTTGTATTTTTAAAAGGCAGGACTAAAACATCCTAAATATTGAAGAAACCAGATAATTAAAAACCAAAGCCTGGTGGTCTTTGATATCAAGCAGATCTATTGTCAAGAGGAAGCTGGGTTCTAGCTCCACTTCCAAAGTTTGGACACCTGCTTTTTAGGGCACACCTTTATGTCCAAAGCAACAAATTCCCAGCTGGAAATAGATAAAAGTGCATAGCTGTCAAGTTTTCCCTTTTCTCGCGAGGAAGCCTATTCAGCATAAGGGAATTTCCCTTAAAAAAAAGGAAAAACTTGACAGCTATGAAAGTGTAGTTGCATTGTGCTGAATTTTGTAATAGGGACAGGTACATTTGAATGGGAGCTGAACAGTAGTCTCTTGCTGAGTACTGTGGTGATTAACGTACAGGACGGAAAGGCACTTGTTCTTTGCTGTGACGTGACAAATGGGAGTGGCTGTGTTGGCCTCTAGACTGCACTTCAGGCTGCTAAATGGGATATTACGGGAGGAGAATATACAGTACATAGCTGCCAAGTTCTCCCTTTTTTTAAGGGAAATTCCCTTATGCTGAATAGGCTTCCTCGTGAGAAAAGGGCTATGATACAGTATCTATTTTAGTGCTATCTCCATCTCAATTCAGTCACTTGGAGCTTACCTCTTTGCCATTCCTTTCAGACTCGGTGAAGTTTGGAGAGGTTGCTGAACAGCCCCCAACAATTACAGCAAAACCTAGAAAGAGTGTTGTCAAAGACAAGGTAAGTTATGTAGCTGCATGAAATTCTATCTCTGTCTTATAACTTTGCCCTGCTACCTATACAGGAAATAATTTTACACAATCGGTAGCAAAGCTTGGGGAAGAACACTGACTTGGTGTTAGCAATACTATTATCAAACTAGCTGTATCAGAGTTTCAGGTATTTCAGGGTTGGTTTGTTTGTTTTCTGTAAGCTGGTTCTGTGTTCATGATCATACTCAATCTATAACCTCTTTCCTCTGTGTGCTTCTTTAACTTCAGCCAATCTCTTACATTCCAGGCCGGCAAGAAGCAGCTTCTGCTGACATCTCTCTTGGGCTCCGGTGGGACACCCTCCACTCCAAAAGTGTTCCACGCATCCCTTGCTCGCCAGAGGATCATGCAGGAGGAAAGAGAAAGGGTTGTCCAAGCTTACCGGGACATAAAGAAACGCAAGCAGCAGCAAATGGCCGAAAATCAGCTTGCTATTGACAAACTAAAGAAGCCCTTCTGAGATGTCGGAATGCTTCCACTGGGCCAGAAAACAGGAAGAAACATTTTAGTACAAGGACAAGATGGCGGTGTATTTAAATGGTCCTCTTTTTGGATGACCGCATCAAGCCATCTGGACGAGCAGATTGACTAGTGTTGTACGCATTGGGCAATATGGCAGTCGTCTGCTACTTTCCAGAAGCAGAGTGAAGTGTATACAGTGGACTTTTTCTAGACTCAACCTTGGAACTTCACACCTTAGCAACTTGGGTCTTCTGTAATCTTCTCTTAACTTTCCTCTGGGATTCAGAGTAGAAGGACTAGTATGGGAATGGTCTCGGAGGCAATTACACCGAATAAATATATTTATATTATCCACTGGTGCAGCCATTTGGCAGAGGAATGCGGAATGAAAATAGCACCCTGAAAATGACCACAAAGCAAAGTGGTCTCATTTTATTTTAAAGGTTATGAAAGGCCCAATGCTCAGTTACTCCCGCTCTTTCCCGCAAGTTCTGTTTCTTGCCGCTAACTGTCCAGGGCAACTCTGCATCTGTTTATTCCCCAATTCAGTTGGAGAAACACAATTTGCTCCCACTCTCAATGCACTGGCACAAAGATAAATAAGATGTGAAAGGAGAAAGAGGATTGCCAAGCAAAGCTATTTAGGGTTAAGATACATTTCTTCCCAGCTTGGTCTTCCTCTTGTGGCTGGAAGGTGGTCAGAAATCATTCTTCTGTTTAATATTACATTGGTATTTCTAGAGAGATGCACATTTTCCCTATCTACTTCTCTGATGTGCCAGAAAAAAAGGCAAAAAATCCAAGCTGGACCCCCTCCTTTATTATTGGCAGCTTCAAACACAAATGATGCTAGAGATGATTGGACTGCCTGCTCTTGTCTCATACAAGCAGATACTATTGAGACCAGTTTGGATGATGTGGTCCCTGTTCAGCCTGCAAATGAGTTTTGGAGCAGAAATAGAGGAAATGCTGCTTCCCACTGTAGTGGTAGGAAAGCTGGGGGGAAATTCACATCTGACAACCCATGTGCCCCTTTGGTTTCAGATAGTACATGGGTAGACGAGTCTAAAAAGCCCAGGACACAAATTTTCACAGCCATCTTGCGGCTATGGTGGCTCATTTACCAGCAGCAATGTATTTAGCATCAACTCTGGAAGTGTATACAGTGGTACCTTGGTTCCCGAACGGCTTGGCTCCCGAATGCCGCAGTTGTTCTGGTTTGCGAACGTTTTTTGGAAGCTGAGCGTCCGACTCGGCTTCCGTGGCTTATGATTGAGTGCAGGAAGCTCTTGCAGCCAATCGGGAACTGCGCCTTGGTTTTCAAATGGTTTCGGGAGTCGAACGGACTTCTGGAACAGATTAAATTTGAGAACCAAGTTGCTACTGTACTCAACGTTGAATACATTCCTTCTGGAAAATGAGCCACCGTAGCTGCAAGAGGGCTGTGAAAAATTATGTCCTGGGCTTTTTAGACTCCTCTACCCTATGTGCTATCTGAAAGCCAAGGAGCACATGAGTTTCCACCTTTGAAATATCTTGGGATTATTTTTAGCTCTCCTACTCCACTACCAGATCTGTTGCCTCTTCTCTCCCCGCAGCTAGGAGGCATTGTTGTGTCTCTTCTCTGCTGTCCTGTTCTAGAGGGTTATTTTCCCTGCAGTGGGATGAGGCTTCAGAGCAGATAGTCCTCCCTTGGGACTTCCATCCAGTATTGGGATAGGTCAAAGTAGGCAAGATCTAAAATGCAAAGATCTAAAATGCAAAGAGGAGGGTTGTTAATTGGCACGAGAGATTCAACAGTCAGCACCGGGTATACCTCTCTTTGGGGGAAGGCATTTCAAAACCGGGACGCCATTACGGAAAAGGCTAAAATACTTAATTCCATCCTGGAATGTGGGGCTGGTGAAGCTAAGAGGGGAGAAAGACCTATGTCATTTCTCTCTTCTCTCCCCTGCCCCCCCCAATATTCTTCAAGGCTTCTAGCTTCTTCAGTCACTGCCAAGAGTTAATTGAAAACAGCCAGCAATTTACTTCCCCCTAACAAGATTTGCATTAAATCAGCAACAACCCAGATTGATGTTCTAGACCAGGCATCCCCAAACTTTGGCCCTCCAGATGTTTTAGACTACAATTCCCATCTTCCCCGACCACTGGTCCTGTTAGCTAGGGATCATGGGAGTTGTAGGCCAAAACATCTGGGGGGCTGCAGTTGGGGATGCCTGGTCTAGTCAGTGGGATGTCCCATAAGTGCAAACAAAGGAGGTTGGGAAAGAGTGGCAGCAGCGTCTTAAAATGTCTAGCACGGGTCTTGTCAGTAGGTGGCAGGATGTGCCCATAAGCAACAGGGAATCCTCTCGTTTTTTTTATAATATGGTGTGTTACAATTAGTATCCTGTGGGCTGGGAAGACGTAGCACCTCTTCTTGTCACAGCCAAACAGCAGGAAACATTGTCCTTGATGATTCATCAGTAGTGAGGGATGCTCACACAGCTTCTCTTTGCATCTCCTGACGCCTCCATGCAGAACTGGGCTGTAGTTGCTGGTTTGAACCTTTATGTTCACTATCTGTGTTCTGGCTGAATCTAAGGCAGGAGTCCCCAAACTAAGGCCCGGGGGCCGGATGCGGCCCAATCACCTTCTAAACCCGGCCCGCGGACGGTTCGGGAATCAGCATGTTTTTACATGAGTAGAATGTGTCCTTTTCTTTAAAATGCATCTCTGGGTTATTTGTGGGGCCTGCCTGCTGTTTTTATATGAGTAGAAGGTGTCCTTTTATTTAAAATGCCTCTCTGGGTTATTTGTGGGGCATAGGAATTTGTTCATATTTTTTTTCAAAATATAGTCCGGCCCCCCACAAGGTCTGAGGGACACTGGACCAGCCCCCTGCTGAAAAAGTTTGCTGACCCCTGTAAGGGGTTGCAATCTGTAAGAGAGCTATTTACTACACCGCATGGTGCTGGTTTAGGCTCTAGGAGTATGGTAATTTTCTGTCAAAGCACCTAATCTACATCCACCACCACTTTTAGCTACCTGTTGCTTGAATCATTTTGTTTTACTAGCTTTTCACAGCTTATCCCTTGGCTTCTAAAACTCTGGATACTACTAGACTGCTGGGAATGTTGCGGTTGCATGTCCTATACAGTCGTATTCAAACTGATGAACACCTTGAGTTTGTTGTGCCTATCACATTTGCTTGAAAGGCAAGTATTGCACTGACTTCACTGGGAATCGCTAGAGAGAAAGTGTGCAATAAGAGCATTCAGGATTGCAGTTCTGTCGGAAGATGTCGCACAATGTTTAGAGCTGGGTGTATTGAACTGCAAGGTGCGTGTTGCCTTAAAAGCACAAGAATGGGTGCTCGGCTTGTCCCAAAGTATTGCAAGGTCCAGAAATGCTAAGACTTTGCTTTTGGGTGGGTGGGCTGCGATAGTAAAATATATTGGCAAGCTTTTGATTTGCACAGAAGAACTCCTCTTGTTCAATGGGACGCAGGTGGCGCTGTGGGTTAAACCACAGAGCCTAGGGCTTGCTGATCAGAAGGTCGGCGGTTCAAATCCCTGCGACGGGGTGAGCTCCCGTTGCTCGGTCCCAGCTCCTGCCAACCTAGCAGTTCGAAAGCACATCAAAGTGCAAGTAGATAAATAGGTACCACTCCAGCGGGAAGGTAAACGGCGTTTCCGTGCGCTGCTCTGGTTCGCCGGAAGCGGCTTAGTCATGCTGGCCACATGACCTGGAAGCTGTACGCCGGCTCCCTCGGCCAGTAAAGCGAGATGAGCGCCGCAACCCCAAAGTCGGTCACGACTGGACCTAATGGTCAGGGGTCCCTTTACCTTTACCTCTTGTTCCACGAGATGCTATGCAGTCTCGAGGTCTGCTGTGTAGCAGCTTTTGAGGAGCACCATGTTGACTTTCCCCATCCAACACATACAGAGGACACCATCAAGGACGGTGTCCCAAGCATGGAGTCTCGGGGACAGTCCTATTGCTGCAGTCATTTGCGTTCAATTATCCCACAAAGGAGGAGGAAAGGAAAGGTAAACTGTCCCCAGAAGAAAGAAAAATGATCAGGAGCATGTTCTGAAGCTGCTGAGGATGGGACAGATGTCGCTGGTTCAAACTACTTGGCTGAGATTTAATTAAAACCAATTTGAGCCTGATTGCACAAACGATGACATGGTGGGTGTGCTGTGCTCAATTAGGAGGACTCATATACAGCTTCTCGGATGTACAGCCCGCCTTTCCCTCTCTATGGCCTTACCTAATTCCTGTTGAACAATGACAGGATGCCCCAGGGGAGAGCTCTCTCTAGATTTTAGCAGTATTGCATTCATGTGGGGGCACCAGCTCTATGTATTTTTCTTAAAGTCAAAAGTAGCTGTGTTGGCCCATGAGAAGAAGAAAAAAACCATCAGCTTTCTTTCTTTTTAATTTTTTTCAAATCTTTATTGCATTTTTAAAAAATTACAGAGAAAGCATAAATTAAAGATTACATCCCTATATTCCAAAAAAAGGTTAATAAAAAAATGAAAAAGAATTGATCAAGTACACAAAATTATTCAAAGGATACAAACAGAAGTCTGAATATTCTAGACACCAGGTTCTCAGAAAGAAACACATTTGTAGTTTTTCTTCTCTTTACAGTCACTTTATTTCTGTAAAATAAATCCCTGCTATATTAGTTGACTTCCCTCTGTCTCTTCGCGGCTTCAACTTCTCTTAAGTGACAAATATTCTGTATTCATTTATTAAAATCAGTTTTTTTTCCATTATGGAAAAAACCTGTTATCTTGAACCTGCTCCTTGATCTCAGGAGTTCCCATGCAGAATTTGGTTACAATATCTTAAGAAGTGCCCAGATTCATAGTGAACAACTAACTTACCAAGATGAAGACACATTTAATCAGAGAATGGGGGCAGTGAGATCTTCAGGCCACTGAGTTGTGGACGGAGGATGTTTGTCTTTCCAGTTTTGGAATATTTGCCACCATAACAGGTCTCGGGTTCCGTGTTTGTTCTCCCATCTGTTGGTCCCCACACAACAGGAATATAACCGAAGATTGCATGACCATCCACAAATATCAAGGATTTTTCCAAAACAAAGTTAATAGGAACAAGAACTTCTGGCCAGGAAGAACATGCCACAAGACATGCCCACACCATATTCATCAAAGGGGCTGTTGTTTTAAAGTTGTCCTCTTTTCCTGTATGTCATGCTTCAATAGAGCCTAATAAACGCACGTGCAGGTTTTTGAACATCTGGCTCCAAGACGCCCTTCGTTGCCACTCGTGAGAAGACACCCCACAGCTTCCAGGGCAGCGTGCATTATTATATTTCGTAAAACCCTTCAGCTGCACCTGGTCATCTCATTTGGGGTGAGAGGAGAAAAGGATGCTGGTTTTCTTGAGCACCTTTGGCAGTGGTCGGACAGGTCTCCTCAGCAGTTCTCCTTCCCCTCCTCCCCTTGGCTGTGCTGCCACTGTTCTTCCCTCCACCTTACCAGTGGTAGATGAACGGAGGACCACTGAGCCTCTTGGGCTTCCTGATCAGAAGGTCGGCGGTTCACATCCATGCGACGGAGTGAGCTTTCGTTGCCCTATCCCAGCTCCTGCCAACCTAGCAGTTCAAAAGCACACCAGCGGAAGTAGATAAATAGGTACAGCTGTGGCCGGAAGGTAAACAGCGTTTCCGTGTGCTCTGGCTTCCATCACGGTGTTCCATTGCGCCAGAAGCGGTTTAGTCACGTTGGCCACATGACCCAGAAAGCTGTCTGTGGACAAATGCCAGCTTCCTTGGCCTGAAGCGATAAGAGCGCCACAATCCCATAGTTGCCTTTGACTGGACTTAATCGCCCAGGGGTCCTTTACCTTTTACCCTATTGCACACACTCTTAACTGATCTCCTGAAATGTCTGATTTGCACGAATCATTTCCCTCAGAGACAAAGGCAAGACAGTTCAAACACTCCAGTACACGCAGGGTGTATTTTAGATAATAAGCTGACTTATTAGTATGATTTTTTTTGTGTGGGGGAGTAAGTCCCATTGAAGGGACCCAGGTGGCGCTGTGGTTAAACCACAGAGCCTAGGGCTTGCTGATCAGAAGGTCGGCGGTTCGAATCCCTGTGACGGGGTGAGCTCCCGTTGCTTGGTCCCAGCTCCTGCCAACCTAGCAGTTCGAAAGCACGTCAAAAAGCAAGTAGATAAATAGGAACCGCTACAGCGGGAAGGTAAACGGCGTTTCCATGTGCTGCTCTGGTTTGCCAGAAGTGGCTTTGTCATGCTGGCCACATGACCTGGAAGCTGTACGCCGGCTCCCTCGGCCAATAATGCAAGATGAGCACACAACCCCAGAGTCTGTCACGACTGGACCTAATGGTCAGGGGTACCTTTACCTTTACCTTTTAAGTCCCATTGAGTTCTTTCTTTGGGGCTTACCGTTTTTCCAAATGTGCTTAGAACTGAAGGCTGTATGCCTAAAGCAGGGGCCCTAAGCATGTGTACACAAGCCCAGTGCTTTTTTTTCTCTTATAAAATGTTTAGGGGTGCTCTCATTTTGACTCAAGAAAATCACCATTTCATGGTTCAAATCAGAGGAAATAAATACAGTAAATGGACAAAAGTACAAAGATTCACAAAATGTTTAGGGTTATGCATACCCCTGCCTACCCCCAGGAAAAAAAATAAAATCACTGTGCAAGCCTGAGTCCCATTGCCCTCAGTGAGGCTTCTACATAAATGAAGTTATAGGCTACTGCTTTAAGATGGTGGTGCTTATTATTTATTCCTACGTATAGCCTGCTTTTTGGAACTTCACAGGGTGCGTAAGGAGGGCAGGGGTTTCAAAGCTAGCCCACCCATGGGAGTTGCTTTCAGATATGTGGTTCCATCATGTGACTCCTGAAGTTGAATCATTCACCCAATTATATTTCAGGAACACATTTCCCCCTAAGGATTAGAAGATTTGGGGGCATGTATTTCAGTGCTGAGTTCCGTTGTCCTTTTTGTTACATTATTATTCAAGCCAAGGAATTTCCTGGATCTGAACAGGGGGAGCTATTCCTTCTTTGTCCCTCTATTGCCTGAGACATGTCTAAGAGGTTAGGGCAGAAATAAGAGGTGCTTTTCAAGGCAGCTGCTTCCTAACAATGTGTGTTGTTTGCATATCGGGTCTCTGTTTGCACACGCCACAGAAATGTTCTGTTTGCTGTTTTCCAGCCTGGATTACTGAATTGTGCTTTGATGTATCTGGAGTAAGCTTTTTCCAAAGAGTTGTTGTCTTAAGCTTAATTTGTGCAATAGCAACCCCTTATTCTTTCAGCTGAGGTTGTGATTTGGGAGTATTACGGCACAACCACAAGAGCGCAGTAAAGATTGGTGTCATATGACATGTTATATGTAATTTTTAAAATTATATCAGCTCATGTCTAATGAAATGGACAAGAGGCATAGAAGGGTAAATTATGTTGGTTTCCTTTTAAGAAAAAAAATGCTCCTTTCCCCTTGTGGGGTACCCAAGAGCCGTATAGAGTCCTTATGTAGGTTCTCTATCAGTAGGAGAAAATAACAGAGGCTAACCAGATAATATCAAGAAGCAAAGCAGCTAGTAAGCCGTTTCCGAGCACAATTCAAAGTGTTGGTGCTGACCTTTAAAGCCCTAAACGGCCTCGGTCCAGTATACCTGAAGGAGTGTCTCCACCCCCATCATTCTGCCCGGACATTGAGGTCCAGCGCCGAGGGCCTTCTGGCGGTTCCCTCACTGCGAGAAGCAAAGCTACAGGGAACCAGGCAGAGGGCCTTCTCGGTAGTGGCACCTGCCATGTAGAACGCCCTCCCAACAGATGTCAAAAAGAAAAACAACTACCAGACTTTTTGAGGACATCTGAAGGCAGCCCTGTTTAGGGAAGCTTTTAATCTCTATGAAATTAGTGTATTTTAATATTTCTGTTGGAAGCCGCCCAGAGTGGCTGGGGAATAAATAATAAATTATTATTATGATCTTTATTAACTCTTGCAACAGGGTGCTCACCCCCCACACACGCAGGAGGGAGGAGGAACCCAGAACAATGGTGTGCAAGCCCTTATATAGACATATGAAATTGCCACCCTGTAGCTCAAGGCAGTGAGAGATTTTACTTTCTTGGGTTCTATGATCACTGCAGATGGTGACAGCAGTCATGAAATTAAAAGACGCCTACTTCTTGGGAGAAAAGCAATGACAAACCTAGACAGCATCTTAAAAAGCAGAGGCATAACCTTGCCGACAAAGGTCTGTATAGTTAAAGCTATGGTTTCCCCACCAGTGATGTATGGAAGTGAGAGCTGGACCATAATGAAGGCTTCCATAAGCAATCGCCAAAGAATTGATGTTTTTGAATTATGGTGCTGGAGGAGACTGTTGAGAGTCCCATGGACTGCAAGAAGATCAAACCTATCCATTCTGAAGGAAATCAGCCCTGAGTGCTCACTGGAAGGACAGATCATGAAGCTGAGGCTCCAATACTTTGGCCACCTCATGAGAAGAGAAGACTCCCTGGAAAAGACCCTGATGTTGGGAAAGATGGAAGTCACAAGGAGGAGGGGACAACAGAGGACGAGATGGTTGGACAGTATTCTTGAAGCTACCAACATGAGTCTGACCAAACTGTGGGAGGCAGTGGAAGACAGGAATGCTTGGCGTGCTCTGGTCCATGGGGTCACTAAGAGTCGGACATGACTAAACAACAACAGCTCAAGGCCGCCCCCCCCCAATACATCATACAAACATCACAGAAGGGGCGGTCTACAGCAGAATCCTGTCTGGCAGGAAACCTGTTAATTGGTTTACCTGGAGAGCCTGGCCATTCTTTTGTGATGATAAATACTTAATTCCTGAGTCCAGGTCACAGGCTCACCCTACGGTATTCATACACCAATGTGCCCTTAAGGCAGGATTTGTGAGCACAGAGGCAATGGGGAGGCTTTTTCCCATTTCCATCCAAACTGCAGACGAATATTTGAGGTCACTGAAAGAGTCAAAATGGCTTTAGGACTGTTTTCCTGTACTGTTTCAGACATGTGGTTTATATACTTATGTACAGTATGTGTTTGCCTGGTACATTTATGAACATTTTAGACCAGGGGTCCACAAACTAAAGCCCGGGGGCCGGATGTGGCCCAATCACCTTCTAAATCCAGCCCACGGACGGTCCGGGAATCAGCATGTTTTTACATGAGTAGAATGTGTCATTTTATTTAAAATGCATTTCTGGGTCATTTGTGGGGCCTGCCTGGTGTTTTTACATGAGTAGAATGTGTCCTTTTATTTAAAATGCATCTCTGGGTTATTTGTGGGGCATAGGAATTCATTCATTCCCCCCCCCCCAAAAAAATATAGTCCGGCTCCCCACAAGGTCTGAGGGACAGTGGACTGGCCCCCTGCTGAAAAAGTTTGCTGATCCCTGTTTTAGACCTTATACTTCTCATAACACTTTTACTAGTATAACACTATCAACATTTCAAAAAAAAAAATGTGGTTCACAAGAGGAGATGTTCCCATGCACTCATATGCACATGCCAAGGAGAGCCTAGTTGCCCCGGAGTAAACTAATATGCAATTGTGAGGTGTGCTTCCAATGCAAAAAGCACAGGAAGGATCGGAAGGTGAGCTGCAAATATGCAGCAAGCAATGGGAAGGAAAAAACGTGAAGCAGAAAGCCAGCTTCAGGTTTCACCGAGCGCTTAGTTCTCTGTTGCAGGAGGGAGACTCTGAACTCTCACTTCCCAAGGAGCCCAGCTAGAATGGAGTTGGCATTAGGAAGAACTTCCTGACAGTAAGAGCTGTTCGGCAGTGGAATTTGCTACCAAGGAGTGTGGTGGAGTCTCCTTCTTTGGAGGTCTTTAAGCAGAGGCTTGACAGGCATATGTCAAGAATGCTTTGATGGTGTTTCTTGCTTGGCAGGGGGTTGGACTGGATGGCCCTAGTGGTCTCTTCCAACTCTACGATTCTATGACATGCTGGGAACAACCTGACCGGCTGTGAGTGAGCCCACTCCAGAACTTAACCTGTACCAGGATTCAATTGGGAATCCAGTTGTCAGTAGCCTTTAGTCTTTTTGCCACACAAGCAGGCTGGCTGTAGACAAAGTGTTTCTGAGCATGTGCAGAGTTGCATCACTATGTAACTACACATCTAGGCTCTTAAGCAGCATGATACCTAGGGTGATGTGGGCTCTGGAGCATCTTGTTTTAGAAATGATTAGAAGAGTTGATCAGGAAGTCTTTAAAAAAAACAGCAACACCCGAAACATCCATGCAGTTTTGAAACCAGTGGGCAAAATCAGTGCAGCTTTGAAAGGATCAGCTGGCCATCTTGATTCAAAATAGTGTCCAGTTTTATCCAAACATTGGCAAACATCTGCTCCTCAATCTCAGGAACTGCTATGCAAAATTCAGTTACCATATTTTAAGAGGTGTCCAACTTCCCCAAATGTATAGAAACTTTGGACTCAGGCACAACCCGCCTACCATTTAGCATCTTTAAGCCCCATTTCTTCCCATAGCAGAGCTAAGCATGTGTCTAAACCCCTCCCACTAAAATCAATGGGGCTTGAAATCCAGCCTGAACTAAGCACCTCGGACATGCCTAGCATTTCCTTTGGGTGAGAGCAGGCTATAAATAAACAAATCTTTGCTTATGGAACACATTTCCATGGGGACGTTGAGAAGGCCAAAGTCACGTAGCTGGAAGTGGTGGTTTTCTTTTTTCTTTTTTAAATCGGGAACTGTTTTGTAGCAACACCAATGCTGCTTTTGTTATTGGAACCTATTGCCCATTTCGTGGCTGTGCTACCCTCTCCTACTTTTCCATCCGTGTCTTTATTGTGCAATCTCTAGCTGGCTGCATAATGGCATGTGGATCTGCTGGAGACTTTGTTTGTTTTCCCTTGCAGTTGCCCCCTTCCCCTCTCCTTCAGCGTGTTCAGCAAACAGGCCTCTCGGTGAGGATGTGCTGCTGTTTAATTAAGCCTGAAGATAGAGCATGTGCGGCTGGCTGGTTGCTGTGCCGCCCCCCTGGTTCTACCTTGGCGACAGAAGATTTGGAAGGAGGCAGCTGCCTGGAGACCCTGACTCAGAAATACAAGCTTCAACAAGATCTAGAGCTGACCACCCTGGGAAAAGACTTATGTTCAGGGCCGTCTCAAGGATACCTGGCGCCCTGACGCCGTGGTTCAAAAATCCCTCTGGCAGCCCCCCCCCCACATTCAAAGATCCCTCCTGCGCACGCACACACACACACACACACCGTTTCACCTTTTTATAGCGGGGAAGAGGCAGAGGCTCTGGGGCTCGCTCTCAGCGGCCGGCCGCCTCTTGGCAGCCCTCAAGCACTGCAAGGGTTTGGCGAAGCACATGCACGTCGTGGTGGGCCTTGGCGCTTCGGCAGCTCCTGCCGCCATGCCCTGAGGGCCCCTCCGGGCAGGCAGCACTCCGATGGGATGGAGGCTCCGGGCGCCGCTCGGTATGGCGGAGGCGGGCGAGGGCAGCAAGCTGATGCGGGGAGGTGCCGTGTCCGGGCACAGCGCCGCTGTCTGGCGGGTGCCGCAGCACGGCGTCCCGGGCGCCCTGGCGCATTGCGCCACCCAGCCTTGCCTTGGGGCCGGCCCTGCTTATGTTCCTGCTTCTTGAAGCATGGGGCAAAGCATTGCACTTGAATGCACTCCGGCCCACACTCACACGTGCTGCTTTCTGATATCCTGGCAACAGTCATCCTAGTGAATCGTTTCCATCCTCCCAAAATCCTGCCCCATTTTAACAGGCTAACAAGTGTCATCACGTAGCGTGAGCGTCTTTCAGGTAGGAGAGATCTGCTTCCCTGCAAATGCAGCATAAAGGACCGCATCCGTCGTTAGTCACACACAAGTGTGTGAAATCAGACTTAAAAGGTAAAGGGACCCCTGACCATTAGGTCCAGTCGTGACCGACTCTGGTGTTGCGGCGCTCATCTCGCATTATTGACCGAGGGAGCTGGCGTACAGCTTCCAGGTCATGAAATCAGGGCGTCCACTCTGAGCACAGCTTGGTCGGCAACTTCCCAATAGCTGCATGTGCCCTCAAAAAATTACAACCCTGCAAGAGGGAAACCCCAGTTCTGGCTCAAGAATTTCTGTGGGATGTACAAATTTGAGACATTGAGATGAGCTGCGGTTTTACGCCCCCCCAAAACACACACTGCGCATTTGCACAAAGCACCCCCCCTCCCCTAACTCCCCAGCTTGTCTCAACCTCCCCCTGAATGCAAGTGCTTGACGGGCTCAGTGTCCCACTTTTTCAAGCCTAAATCCCCTTTTAAGAATCTTATTGTAATCTGGTTGAATAATCCTCCAAACCCAGACCAGGCTTTCCCACTGTTAATTCTCCATTAAACCATGTTTTTCTGCACCCCTAGAGAACTTGCGGAACAGACGGATTTAGCCTCTTTGGCGGCTTTTCGTATTGATTCAGCTTCACAATGCGGGACTGGCAGACGAGAACTGAACACAGAGTAAATGGAAAACCCAAGGGTTGCTTGTACTTGTCTTGCAGTCCTGTTGTGGCATTGAGGGTGTAAACCTCTGTGCAGAATAGTTTTGCAGTGAAGTAGGTTAAGGATAGGCATCCCCAAACTTCGGCCCTCCAGATGTTTTGGACTACAATTCCCATCATCCCTGACCACTGGTCCACTTAGCTAGGGATCATGGGAGTTGTAGGCCAAAAAATCTGGAGGGCTGCAGTTTGGGGGTGAGCAGTAAAGAAGGAAGCAGAGACTAAGTCAGACGAGGCGTGAGTGATTAAATATGCCGAAGACAGAGAAATGTTCAAGCAAATAGCGATGGAGCAGCAAGCCATTGTAGAAAACAACACATCTACGACATACATTAATGGTCACAATCTACTGGAACTTCCCACTTAATGCCATTGGTAAAGGAAACCCCTGCCCCATCAGATTTATTAGGGAATATAACTGGGATGGCTGCTGCTATGTAGATTTCACTGCTCCTTAATCCATGAAACAGACAGATTTATGCCTAGAGCAGTGGCATGCTCTGTTCAAGATTGTGACACACACTCTTGGTCAGGGATTGATCACACTGCTTTGGGCACACACACACTGCTGGTACCCAGACCCAGGAGAATGGGCCAAGATGGAAAATACTTCCTTTGGGCTGCAAAAGGGTCCCCACTGCTGCTCTGTGGATGACTTGAATTGGCAGGACATCTGGGTGTGCAGTCAGTCAAAGCGTCCCATGATGATAGTTCTCCGTTGTTGTGTTAATTCTTTTGCATTCTTTGTGCAACATCCAAAACAAATTGAACAGTCCCCCCCTCAGATAGGGGTAAAGGTAAAGGTAAAGGGACCCCTGACCATTAGGTCCAGTCGTGACCGACTCTGGGGTTGCGGCGCTCATCTCGCATTATTGGCCGAGGGAGCCGGCGTACAGCTTCCAGGTCATGTGGCCAGCATGACAAAGCCGCCTTCTGGCGAACCAGAGCAGCACACGGAAACGCCGTTTACCTTCCCGCTGCAGCGGTACCTATTTTGATGTGCTTTCAAACTGCTAGGTTGGCAGGAGCTGGGACCGAGCAACTGGAGCTCACCCCGCCACGGGGATTTGAACCGCCAACCTTCTGATCAACAAGCCCTAGGTTCAGTGGTTTAACCCACAGCGCCACCCGCGTCCCAGCTTTTGGCAAATCCCTGTGTTACCCTGATCTACTTCAAGGGGTGTGGGGCGGTTCAGACAACCTATTTCTCAAACTTTCATCCTGATTTGTTTGCAGGGAGATGAGATGACGCTGGCTATTTAATGAGCTTTCATTCCGATTTGTTTGTGGGGTGGTTAGATGACACAGGATCAAAGCACGTGTTAGCCCACACTTTTCAATGCATCTCCCATCACTTTCCTTATCACGAAAGGTCCTATCTTTTGGGGTGATGGATTAGTTGTGCAAGACGTCCCATTCGACTATAATTTTATAACGTGAATTTGAGCATGCGCTATTGACTCTGACCTGAAAAGGACGGCAGTCTGGAAGCACCCAAGGATGTTCTGAAGCACTGTGGCTTCCCAAGTTACTTGGAAGATAGGTAAGGAATAAATGTGGATGCACAGCTGCGGTTTGGTATGCTCTGTACGTAGAAGTAAAAGGAAAATACATCTTTCAAGAAGTGTTGTCCATTTGTTGCTAAAAGAGCCCCTACACTTTTACTACTGTGTGGCAAGCTGAAATTTATAGGTGAAACTTTGGCCTAAACCTCACACAGTTAAGCAAGCTCAGCAATGATACCTAACTGTGTTGGATTAAGCCAGGCATAGGCAAACTCGGCCCTCCAGATGTTTTAAGACTACAACTCCTATCATCCCTGGCCACTGGTCCTGTTAGCTAGGGATGATGGGAGTTGTAGTCCCAAAACATCTGGAGGGCTGAGTTTGCCTTTTCTGGATCAAACCCTTTGCCTGGCCTGGAGATGCAATGATAAAAGCTTCATCTGTTGAATTTCTTTTTGGCACGCAGCCTTTTAAAGGTACCAAAATCTTGCCAGGAAAGCACACACCCAACAACTGATTTTTCTGAGGCGGTCCCCAAAAATGTGGGGCAAGTAGTGCATATGCTCTCTTCATCCCACACCTGCAGAATAATGGACATTTTCCTAGCAGATATGGTGGTGACGCAAGCGACGGGCGTTGGTTTACCACCCAGCAAGTGACATATTGCAGTGCAACACCAGCAACAAAAAGGACATATTTCATTATATACACAGAGCTTGACGTCTGTTTTCTACTCATTTGCAAGAGGTAGATTAAATCGTACTCAGGGCTTTTTGTTTGCACAAATGGGGTGGTTTCTTGAGAGCCTTGGCTTGGACAAGAACCATTCAGAATGGAACAGCTTGCAATGGAAGTGGTAATTAGCCCACACGATTAGCTCAGCTCAGTCTCACTCCCAGGTAGTGCTATTTTTCTAGGAAAAAAAAGAGGTGCCCAGACTCGCCGTGAACGCCTCCCTTCTTCTCCTCGAATGGCAATGGCGTCCACCTGAGAGATACCGAGAGTGAGTTTTGGTGAGTTCCGGCTGGGAAAAAAAAAGCCCTGCCCAGGTACAAGAAGTTCCCAACCTCATCACAAAGGTGATGCTCTCCGTGTACTGAAAAACAACAACAAATAAACAGACATTGTTAAGCCACAACAGAATTGTAGTGCTAAACTGAGCCAAGAAAGGAAATGGGGATGTTGGCTAATTTTGGCTTTAGAAGGGCGTCACGCCAGCAGACAGCTGTGAAACATCTAAAAGGAGAGATGGAAAAACGTGCTGCCGAAGAAGGGCATCAGGATGGTGCAATATGTCCTCTCCTACAATCCATCTCTCTTTCCCATAGCTTCTCTTTTTGGGGGGTCACCAGCATGCCCAAGGTCATGGCTGGAGGATACTCCTCAAAAACAGCAGTAGTATCAAGTAGTCTGGAAATGAGGAGCACAGCCCTCTAGGGTAATAAATTACCTTATGGCAGAGATGGGGAAGCTTTGGTCCTCCAGATATTGCTGGACTTCAACTCCCATTGCCCCTGACTACTGGCAATGCTGACTGGGGCTGATGGGAGTTGGAGTCCAAAGGGCCACTGGTTTCTCATTCCGGTTCTGCAGAAAGGAGATGGCCAAGCAGGGTTTTGGATGGTTGTCTCAAAGGACCTGGCACAACTTACAATGCCAGTGGGTTCTCAAATGCATTTTGGCCATTAGGGGAAACTGTTATATCATAGCATTATAGCAATGTGCTGGAGATCATTTTCTGAACATTTTGTCTCTGCCTGTTTAGCAAAAAATTGTGCTGTCTCTTAAATACCTTCAAAATATCACAGTTACTAAAATGCTGAAGTATTTGAGCAGCTTAATTGATGTCATTGACTGATTGGAGGCTGAGGAATGATGGGAGGCACCAGGTGGGGATCCCCCAGGGGAAGAAGGCTCAGAGCCTGGGGATTGGTGCTGGGATGATGATGGGTGGCCAGAGGGAGAAGAGGGAGAAGACTGGGAGGCAAATGAGGTGATGGAAGCTGAAGAGAGGTAACAGGGCTTAGTGAGTGGGGAGAGTCTGTGGCAGAGAGAAGTCCAGAATGTGAGGCACAGGCTGAAGCAGGAGAGGAGGGAGGCCAAAAGGCAAAAATGGATCAGGCTGGTGAAGAGTCACAGGTGTGTCACCCTCCTGCTGTGACAGGCTTTCCTCCCCACCCTCGGTCTCCCAGAACCAGGAGAGGCATGAAGTGGGAGAAGCAAAGGCAGGAATGTAGGCACAGTCTCCGAATGCTTGGAAAAAAAACCTGGAGAGGAAGAGACATAGATGGCTGTGGGGAGGTGGGAACCTTTAGTCCAGGCATAGCCAACCTTGGCTCTCCAGATGTTTTGGAACTACAACTCCCATGATCCCTAGCTAACAGGGCCAGTGGTCAGGGGTCATGGGAGTTGAAGTTTCAAAACATCTGGAGAGCCAACGTTGCCTATGCCTGCTTTAGTCTTGGCAACTGCTTCCTGGGGAGCAAGACCTGAATTGTTGTGCTCATTAGACCACCTGACACAGATCTCGCTTTGCTAATAAAGAGTTAACTCGAGCTTGCTTGGTGTGCTTTGCTCCTGCCAACTGATTACACTGGAAGTGAGACACTGATGAGAAATAAATCCTTTGACATTTTAGGCTCCGAGGAACCACCACATTCCCGATGAAACGGTACCCTTGAGTTTCTCAGTGCATAAGGTCCCAGGTTGCCCCCACAGCATCTCTGGCTAAAAGGCTAGCGATTTAGCAAGTGTGAAAGACCTCTACTTGAGGCCATGAAGAGTCAGTGCTGTCAGAACAGGGTCCGAGGGGCCAATAATCTGATCAGAATATCGCAGCTTCCTGTGCTCATTTGTGTGCTGTGTGACAAGGGGCTCTGGAAACGGCCACGTAGCAAATGCTCCCTTGCCATTCCAAGGGTCCAGTTGGAGGCAGAGAACTCCTGGCACAGCGGCCCAGGCCCACGATGGCATTTGTGGAACTCTCCTGGAATTTGCAAGCTGGTGCCAATGTGTTTAGGTGCAAGCCAGGGTCAGGCTCTTAGAAAATAAACCTGAGCCGTGGAAAGAAATAATCTCAAGGAAACAGCATGTGTCCTGGTCGCCTTTGGTGATGATTCAGCATATATTGCTGGCAGAAGCTGCAGCCCATGGCCAGATGCCTCTGTTGTTGTTGTTGTTAGTCAAGGACAAATTTTCCCATAGCAGCAGCTGCTGCTGCCAGGCTGGTTGGAATCCCCTCTCAGCTAAGCTTTTAGCATGGGAAGTCTTCTAGCACAAAGTGGAGGAAGGGCCAAGGAGGCAGGGAGCAGGTATCCATCGAGGAAAGGTATTTTAGTAGACCTCCCTCTCCACGCCCTCCAGCGCTTATAATGAAAATGTGTACCTATAGAACACCCCTGCCTTCGCACTGCCTGCCTTCCTCTCTCCCTCCTGCCCCTCCACCCTGCCAAAGGACCTTCTCTGTTTGCTCAGTGCCGTGAATTCATTTCGCCTGCCAGGCACTGACTTAAAGAAGAGGAGGGTGTTCTTCTTTCAGCTGCAGATAAATGGCAAAAGTGTAATTGCACTGGCAAATAAACTTTGTCAGCTGCAGTGGCAGAAATAGCACATGATGGGGACTGTAGGACTGTAAGATGTGATATCTATCTATCTATCTATCTATCTATCTATCTATCTATCTATCATCTATCTATCTATCTATCTATCTATCTATCTATCTATCCATCCATCCATCTACAATAATAATAATAATAATAATAATAATAATAATAATAATAATAGTAATAATAATAGTAATAATAATAATTTATACCCCACCCATCTGGCTTGGTTTCCCCAGCCACTCTGGGTGGCTGCCAACAGAAATATTAGAATACACTAATTTCTTAAAGATTGAAAGCTTCCCTAAACAGGGCTGCCTTCAGGTGTCCTCTAAAAGTCTGCTGGTTGTTTTTCTTTTTGACATCTGGTGGGAGGGCGTTCCACAGGGCGGGCGCCACTACCGAGAAGGCCCTCTGCCTGGTTCCCTGTAACTTGGCTTCTCACAGCGAGGGAACCGCCAGAAGGCCCTCGGCACTGGACCTCAGTGTCCGGGCAGAGCGATGGAGGTGGAGACACTCCTTCAGGTATGCTGGACCGAGGCCGTTTAGGACTTTAAAGGTCAGCACCAGCGCTTTGAATTGTGCTCGGAAACGTACTGTCTGTTTGTTTGTTTATCTGTCTGTCTGTCTGTCTATCTATCCCCCCCCTCATATCTGTCTGTCTATATCTATCTATCATCTATCTATCTATCTATCTATCTATCTATCTATCTATCTATCTATCTACACACACATACTGTATATATGCACATACTAGCTCAGGTTCCCCCCCCCCAGGCAGTTAAACAGAGGTGTGTACATTTGACTCAACTCTTTCATGTGGGCAGATGACTGCACATATGCAGGTGACAACTTCAGGAATAGGAGTTGGGGGTGGGGTAGGTTGTAGGGATGGGGAAGCCGAACAGGTAATGTGCATTGGATGAAGACATCTCCGCCCTTTTTCTGGTGTGTGTACAGCAACATGCAAATGCAACTTGAAATGCAGTGGGGTGGGTTTTAAGCTGCTGACTTGTCCACGGCCTTAGGCTGTTTCTAAGCCTGGAATGGAATACTGTAGGCCAGAGCTGCCCTTTGGACCAGTCAGACTCCCAACTCCCTGACCCTTTGGCCTCTCCAGTATTTCACAACAGCTGCCGTGTTCCCTCCAGGAGCTCACTGCCAGCCGCTCAGCTATTTTGAGCGAAAGAGGCACCTAGAAGGGGAGGATCTCGCTGGAATTTCAACCCAACAGGAGCCGAGAGCCCACTTGCTTCTCTTTCCCACCGCCACCTCGACAAACACAACTCACAACAAAACTAAACGCAATGCATGGCAGCCAACCTGCAGCAGGACTTAGGAAAATGAGCATGCAGGCCAACCTCTTGTAGCATTATAAGCCACTGGAGCCCCAGCCAGAGGCTGCGACTGTTCCCCCAGAGATCTTTTAATCCTCGATACTGCTGCGTCAGATGGTGAAATACCTTTTTCTGCTCACCTGCTGCGCAGTTTGTGCAATGCATTTCCGAGGCAACCTATTCCAACTTTTAAATAAGAATGTTTGGGGGAAATCAAGCAGCAGCCCCCAGAGCTGCTGGGAAGAAAGTTTAGCGAGGTATTGGTGAGGAATGCTTCCTGCTTGATAAACTCGCAGGGAAAACAGCCGATGGGCAGACTGCCGGACACAGATGGGCTTGCCAACTCACTTCCAAAAAGATAATGCACTGATAACGAAGGGAGCTCTATGGATGAGAGCAGGGGTAGGCAACCTAAGGCCCGTGGGCTGGATGCGGCCCAATCGCCTTCTCAATCTGGCCTGCGGACGGTCCGGGAATCAGCGTGTTTTTACATGAGTAGAATGTGTCCTTTTATTTAAAATGCACCTCTGGGTTATTTGTGGGGCCTGCCTGGTGTTTTTACATGAGTAGAATGTGTGCATTTCAAATGCATCTCTGGGTTATTTGTGGGGCATAGAAATTCGTTCATTATTTTTTTCAAAATATAGTCCAGCCCACCACATCGTCTGAGGGACATGGACTGGCCCACGGCTAAAAAAGGTTGCTGACCCCTGGATGAGAGAGTATGTGAGTTGCATCTGAAGAAAAGAATAGGATTGTATGTCTGTAGATCTAAATCTATAGGTAGGGTGATATCCAATGTTTGTCATACAGAGAATTAGATAGCGGTTTTTCAAGGAACATTGGAAACTTCCCTGAGTCAGGCCCTGAGTCTAGCTCAGTACTGCCTACTCCAGGCATCCCCAAACTGCAGCCCTCCAGATGTTTTGGCCTACAACTCCCATGATCCCTAGCTAACAGGACCAGTGTTTGGGGAAGATGGGAATTGTAGTCCAAAACATCTGGAGGGCCGAAGTTTGGGGATGCCTGGCCTACTCGAATTGGCAGCTGCTCTCCAGGGTTTCAGACAAAGAAGTCCTTTCTCTACCTAGAGATGCCATGGATTGAACCTGGGAGCTTTGGGCATGCAAAGCAGTTGCTCCACCATTGAGCAATAATTAATAATAATAATAATAATAATAATAATAATAATAATAATAATACCCCACCTATCTGACTGGGTTGCCCCAGCCACTCTGGGCGGCTTCCAATGCACATACACATATACAAATATAGTAAAACGTCAAACATTAAAAACTTCCTGATACAGGGCTGCCTTCAGATGTATTCTAAAAGTTGTGTACTTCTTTATTTCCTTGATATCTGACAGGAGGGTGTTCCACAGGGAGGGCGCCACTACAGTCATACCTCGGTTTAAGTATGCTTCGGTTTGAGTACTTTTAGTTTAAGTACTCCGTGGACCCATCTGGAACGGATTAATCCACTTTCCATTACTTTCAATGGGAAAGTTCGCTTCAGGTTAAGTACGGACTTCCAGAACCAATTACACTCATACCTCGGGTTAAGTACGCTTCAGGTTGAGTACTCCGCGGACCCGTCTGGAACGGATTAATCCACTTTCAATGGGAAAGTTTGCTTCAGGTTAAGTACACTTCGGTTTAAGTACTCCGCCAACCGTCTGGAACAGATTAATCCACTTTTCATTACTTTCAATGGGAAAGTTACAGGTAGGTAGCTGTGTTGGTCTGATGTAGTCGAAACAAAAAAATAAAAAAATTCCTTCCAGTAGCACTTTAGAGACCAACTAAGTTTGTCATAGGTATGAGCTTTCGTGTGCATCTGAAGAAGTGTGCATGCACACCTATGACAAACTTAGTTGGTCTCTAAGCTGCTACTGGAAGGATTTTTTTAATATTTTTTGTTTCAATGGGAAAGTTCGCTTCAGGTTAAGTACGCTTCAGGTTAAGTACAGACTTCCAGAACCAATTGTGTACTTAAACCGAGGTACCACTGTACTGAGAAGGTCCTCTGCCTGGTTCCCTGTATCTTTACTTTTTGCAGTGTCCAGGCTGAACAATGGAGTTCATGGCTTTGCATATTCCGTTGCAGAAAGGGGATTGTTTAAATTTTGCATACAACAGCCTTCCCCACAACAACCAACAGACCATTAGCCATACTGGCTGGAGGCTGATGAGAGTTGTAGCCCAAAAACATCTGGAGGCACCAGTTTGGGGAAAGCTGAATTGGGGATGTGTTGGGGTGGGAGAGGTGATTTTAATTCCTCTGGATTCTCTACCTCTGACTTTTGGGTGAATAGCCATTTCAAGGGCCAATTGCCATGAAAGATGGCAGAGCTGGGAATGATTAACAGAGCAGACTGCATTTCCCAGCTCTAGAATGAAGCTTATGGATGATTCTTGCAAATTGGCTCCCATTTGGATGATTATCGTGCTCATATATTGTGTGCAGGGTTGATTGCCTTTTATTTTCTGGCAGGGCCCCTCTCTCTCCGAGAAGCTATCCCATGTTCAACACACAACGGGCAATTTCTATTGTTAATAATGCAAGGGCAATAAACTCTATATGATGACGCAGCCCCAGAAGCTAGTGTGTTGATGTTTCAGGCAGCAGCCGGTTAATTTCTTGCTACACTGGGCCTTAGACTTAAGGGAGCGTACACTTTGCGGCGTTTAGAGGGAAGTGTGTTTTGTTTTCCAGCTTCCACAGCCAGCCGTGTGCTGATTGGGCCATAAAGACTCGCATCATGTGACCCACCATTTGGGAAAACTCCGCTCTGCGACGCTACACTTACCCACACTTCTTTGAGCTCATAAGGGGCTGCTTCTGTCCACAGCGATGTGCCCCCAGAGACCGGTTCGTGGGTTTGCCAACACTGAAGATCCCCACAGACTTTTTGTGCAAGAACCAGCCTGGCTTTCCCCCAGCTCCCAGTTCGCTGGTTACACTTTTCAGAAGAAGAGCATTGTCAAATAAGAGGCATGCTCAGTAAAAACAACAACGTTGCCCCTATGATTAGCGGCAAGCGAGCGAAGCAGCACTTTTAACAGAGCCACCTGGTATTTAAAATTCTAAAAAGAAGCTTTCATGTCTCGCCGGTTCTTAGGATGAATGGGGGGGGGGATACAGACAGATAGATGTCACTGTGCTAGGCTGCTGTACATTCAGCAACGCCTGCATTGCAGTCTTTGGGTACCAAAGTGCAGGAAGTGGGTTAAAGCAGATCCTTCATTGATGCTGGTGATGCTGGTGGAGGTTCAAGTTACACAAAAGCCTGGAGGGACAAAGTAAGGTGTGTGTGTGTGTGTGTGTGTACGCGTGCGTAACAGCCAATAATAAGCTATGTCTGCGTCTCCAATGCCATCTGGCCATCGCAGAGCTCTTAGAAAGCACAAAACCAGCAGAGCAATCGTTCCTATTAGTAAAGCTAGAGATACTTGCTGAAGGCACAGGCATTAAGATGCTGATAAATCTCAAATGTGGTAGGACTTCCTAGTGGTTGGAAGGCATGGGGGATGCCATGCCCTCCCCTTAGAAGAAAGTCCCGCTCCCAAAATTATGGGAAATTTCAATGGCACATCCTCCCTATCTTTCTACCTGCTGCAGAATTGTCTTATCAGTGCTTGGATCTCTTCATGGTCTTGAATCAATTCGTACCCGTGCTCTGCTGATCACAGGATGAAGACATCCCTTTTGCCTCCCCTAAGCAACCTAAGGCCCATGGGCCGGAAGTGGCTCACAGAGGTTTTTTGACTGCCCCCCGAGCTGCGCCTGAACCAAGCTGCCTGCTTGCGCGCTGCGCTAAACCGGCGCAGGGACGCAGGCGCTGGAAAGTGTGTGTGCATGCCCGTGTGATCCGGCCCACAGAGGGATCTCCGCAGGACCAATCCGGCCCAGGCAAGATAATAAACCTTGCCAACACCTGGTCTAGTACCTACAGTTCTCAGCTCAGGCTTCTGACCAACCCAAGGAGGACCTTTGTGCCAAATGTTTTGCAGAGATGGGAAAATTGACAGCACCGATAAAAGATACAAATTTAGAATCTTTTAAAGAAGACTGGAAACTCTTTCTGGTCTATACAAAAAGTTATTTCCCACATGCAAAGATCACAGTGGGGCTTGAATAGCAGAATATTTTAAAAAACATGTTAGAGAGGACGAAATTAGAAAAGACGGAACCTTAAAACGCAATTGTACGTAATTTGGGTTATAAACATCGGCGTTGGGTGAGCAGGAAGCCACTAGAAGGTTCTCCAGATGTTCTGATATTTCCTCTGCATCCCGCACGTGTGCCCAAGCTGCTCCCTTGCCTGATCTTCACCTCCACACTTTGCTCCCGTGCGCTTTCCTGCCTGAGTAATTCGAACCCCTCACACAGCTGTGCACAGAGAGCATTGCCGGATTTCACAGCGCTTAATTAACATGACTGTTCCCCTTGCTTTGCTTTTCTACCTGACTCATTTTCTGCCGTTCCCATTCTGTTTCCTGAAATAAATATTCTCCTTATTTAAATACGTCACAGGGTGCCCTCCAGATGTTTAATGTATATTTCATCAGTCTTGGGCTGATGGGAGTTTTAGTCCAAAAAGCATCACACCCTGTTGGCGAAGGCTGCCCTAAGCTATCCCAGGATGTTGTCGCAGGATAAAATGGAGAACCGTGAAGCCACTGTATATGAAAATGCTACTGAAATAGTAATAGCACTGAGATGTGTGAAACCCCCTATTTCAGGGCAAAAGTCATTTCAGGAAATTATTTTAATTGAAATCCCTACTGAGGAAGGAATCACAGTGTTATCATGTAGACCTTGGGCTCCGACCATATTTTGTATCAAGAAGAAAAGCTCCACAGGAATAGGGCAGGGTTTAAGTGGAAATCAGGATCCCAGACAGATGAGTCAGGGAGCCATGGAGCGATTTAAGACCAGGATGAGTCACCTTGCGTTTCGGGAACTGAGATATATAGTATCCTTGCACATTCACCTACCATGCTAACAGGGAGTCCTTCTGCTATTGAAGACCCACAACCAGAGGCTGAGATAAGAATACTGGTGGTGACACCTGGTCTACCCCATCCTCTCCCTTTGGACCCTATCCTGACTTGGATGCCGAGACCTAGCATTCCTCCACCCTGGAAAAGGACTTTCCTGTTGCACTGTTGATAAGTTGTTGCTGCCAACATATAATTCCATTTCCCAGGAGCAAGGTACGGTACCCTCTTCACAGCCTCTCTCTTAGCTTGTAATTTCAAACATCCTCTAAGGAGAAAAGATTAAACTGAGTTCTGGATGGACAGGTGCCCGAAGCAGAGGAGTGTGTTTTTTTGTGGTGCAAAGTGAAGAAGGCACAACTGAAATATAGTTTTCGCACAAAGCAATCTTGACATAGAGTTCTATTTGTACAAATCCTCGCCGACAGGTATCTCCTAGGCCAGGCATAGGCAAACTCGGCCCTCCAGTTGTTTTGGGACTACAACTCCCATCATCCCTAGCTAGCAGGACCCGGCAGTCAGGGATGATGGGAATTGTAGTCCCAAAACAGCTGGAGACCAAAGTTTGGGAAACCCTGTCCTAGGTTAATGCTTTTTCTAGGTGAGGAAGGGTGTTGTAGAGCAGCTGGAATCATAGAATCGTAGAAGTGTAAAGTTTGAAAGGACCACAAGGCTCATCGAGTTCAACTTCCTACAATGCAGGAATCTTTTGCCCAAGGTGGAGATAACCCTGAGATTAAGAGTCTCATGCTCTACCAGCTGAGCTGGAGAAAGCTTTGAATCTCAAAGCGGCAAATGACTATGTTTTGGGAGATCTAAAGCATTAAAGCCAATTGAGGAGGGTGAGGAATTTTTTTTAATTTCTTACATTTATACCACCTTTTCCTCTAAGGAACTCAAGGTAGTCTACATGGTTCCTCCTTCCCCATTTTGTCCTCACCACCACCCTGTGAGCTCGCTTAGGCTGAGATACAGCCACTGGCCCAAGGTCAGTGGCTGAGTAGAGATTCGAACCCTGGTCTCCCAGGTCCTAATCCAACTCTCTCACCACTACACCAGTGTTCGAAACTCCCCTTGTTCTAGGCGCATTTTGGGACAGGGAATTTCATTAGTGTGAGCAGTTTTTGAGCTCCGGGCCCAGTACTGCGGCAAGATTTCAGATTAAAACTGCAGAGTGGAAAGAAAGGAGGACCTTTTTCTGCCTCCCCACTTCCGACTACTCTCTGATGACTGGAGAAGAGACCCTCTTAAGAACATTAGGGGGGTTGGGCAGGGGAAGGATTGGAGCATGTGAAAAATGAACGTACTATTTTAGCGGCAGTTCGTTCATTTTCAGCTTTGTATTCTTGCTCTTTAACAAAAGCATGCCTAGACATTCCGTTGTGCCTCCCCTAATTTAGGATTAAAGTGCCATTTAGCTCCTAGCTTTCATATCTGTCACAATGGCACCACATTGGCAGTAGCAGCTTCTAGGAGCCAGGTGCTTATGCGCAGTTTGGGTTTCAAACATGCAGCCTGAGAGACTTGGACCAAGGTGTGTAGTGAAGCCACAGACTAGCAAGGCTCACACAGTAGCCTGAATCTCTGCCCTACCCCCTCCTCAAACCACTGCAAGCAATTGCTCCTTGCTGATGGTTGTTTTCCCCTTTGAAATCAAGGAATCTGTGCTGTCTGGGAGGCAGACCAACACCCGTCCACTTAGTGAGTGCATTGCTTCCTTACCTTTGGAACGGGTTTTACTTGTTTTGTTCTTGCAATGTTTTATCTGTTTTTAATGTGATGTTCTATTGTTGTGATCCGCCTTGGGGACTAGGATGAAGAGCAGGTGATAAAATCTGATGCACAGATAAATGAATATACCGTAGATTCTGACAATTGCCTCCAGAGTAACAGAAGTAAAAGGGAATATTAAACTAATTATCTCTGCCCGACCGCCTGGGGAAAGTGTGCACAGGATATGATCTGGTTGCACAGGGTTGGGCAAAAAGGCCCAATAAGAGCCCTGAATGGGAGCTGATGGCACAGTGATGTCAATCCTGTGTCTTCCTGGAGCCGAAAGCAAGGGAAGAAAGTGCACTCGGGAGGCTGTGGACTCTCCTTTCTTGGAGGTTTTTAAGCAGAGGTTGGATGGCCGTCTGTCATGGATGCTTCAACCGAGATTCCTGCACTGCAAGGGGTTGGACTAGATGACCCTTGGGGTCCCTTCCAATTCTACAGTTCTACGATTCTACAATTTGTGATTTGGCAGCAAGGCCAAAGAGATCCCACTGATGTGAGAACAGGGCTGATGTAGCGACAACAAATCCCAGGGTGCCTCTGAGCATATGCAGAGTGCCTCTGAGCACACACACACACACACACACACACACACACACACACACACACACACACACCGACGACGTTTCTTATTGCAATTAAGCCACCAGGGTAACCACCTCGTTGTTAAATGCAGCTTCGGAACAAACGCGCACACACGAAAGATTTAAGCTTCACCAGTCATGCGGGATTTGTTGTACCTGAGCGCCTGAATACAATGAAGAAAGAGGGAAGAGGCGTGGAGGAGAAAAGGGGGAGTGTCGGTCACAAAACCAGGTCTGGAATCGCAGCGCCAGAGAACCGACTCGAGGATGAGCCGGAGGAGGAGGAGGAGGAGGCGGGCGCGGAGGCACTTTCGCTCCGGCGCGTCTACTCGAGACACAAAGATTTCGGGGCCGGTGGGCGGGGAAGGTGATTGATTAGCCTGCAATCTGGTTGCACAGGGCTGGGCGAAGGCCCGATAAGAGCCTTGAATGGGGGCTGATGTCACCGTGATGTCAAGCTCGTAGCTTCCCGGAGCCGAGAGCGAGGGAGCGCCGAGCGAGGGAAGAAAGAGCCTCTCCGCGCCCTGCTCGCCCCTCCGCGCCCACCCGCGCCCAGCGCGGCTGCTCTGCCACGGCACGCCCCCTGCCTGCCTGCCTGCTTGCCAGAGCCTCGACTTTCGGATCCGGATTGTGAAAGGCACCAGGTGGTGGCGGCCGGACTGTAGCCGCCTCGGAGTCCCGGGCGCCTGGCTTGGCGCCGCTTGGCTTTGTCCTCCGCGGTGGTGGGGAGAGGCAGGTAAGAGCGCCCGGGCTCCTTTCTCTAGCTCTGGGGACGCGTGGGGTGCGGATCTTCTGTGGAAGTCGCCCACTGGAGAGCTGATCCATCTCCCTCACACTCCCCCGCACGGGTCTCTAAAAGTTTGGAACCTCCCCCCCCCGCCTTTGCTGACCCAGTTGACTATTTGTGTGCGTCAAAGGTGTTCCCCCTCCCTTGGCTGAATGGAAGGGACGGAGCAGGTCTAACAACAACATCCCCCCGCTGCCTCCTGTTCTCAATCTCCCCTTCTCTAGCCTGTGCGTTGGGGGGAACTCCTAGGTTAGCCCTTTAAACTATACCTTAGAAATAGCTTACGCAGCTGTAGTGTTTGAATTTGATACAGATTCTTCCCCCAAAGAATAATACTGTCATGGTGTGCATTTGAGTTTTGATTTTCAGATGTAGGCATTTCTTTTTAAAAACCTGTATTTGATACTGGGGGGGGGGGAGGTTTGAAGCTTCGAAAAATGGAGATGAGGAAAGCCTGTTTAAACAAGAGAGGAAATAGCGCCCCCCAAAAAAGGTTGGATTTCAGCAAGGCGACAGGTCAAAGGGTTGAAAATCCGGACTGGCAAACTGTGAATTGGCCTCTGCTTAACAGCTGGTGTGGTAGTTTTGTTTATACACAGAAACCCACAGGACAAAGGGTTTGCAAAATGCAATCGGTGCATATTAGGTTGTGTCTTAACCCTCCAGTAGGATCTAATAACTGGAATAGGGGAAACGAAACCATAGTGGGTTGTGAGTTATAGTGGAGGGTGGGGTAGTAATGATATCGGCCCCCAGAAGACCAGGAAACATATCTCTGCTCAGTCTCAAAGCTTGCTAGTGGGTTGGGGTTATTGGGAAGATAATGTGGAATAAATTCACGTGTGCCACCCCGAGTGCCCTGGAGGAAGGGCATGATGCCAATGTGACAGATAAATGTTGTTTCTCTCACATGTTGCCCTGGTAATGTGGGAATGGGAGTGGTGTGGGTTGGCGTGGAGAACCAGGTGAGCTCTGTTTGGGGAAAGGAAAGGAGTACTGCGGTACAAGATTTTGGGCATGGGATAGCGAGTTGTAAAGCAGAAAGACAGAACTCTTAGCTTCTGTCTGGTGCTGTTTAAGTGGATTTGGAGTTTTGGACTCCAGGCCGGGGCTCACATAATTTCCCAAGCTCTGGAGTAAATGAAAAGGCCTTGCCAAGCTCCCATCTCAGAACCAAGTTAAAAAAATACCCCAAACACCAAAGTTATACTGCCCAATGGATGACACTGCAGAGTTGTGGGGGGTTGCCAACCCTTGCAGGCTAGTTGGCACTTTTGCAAACCGAAAAAACAATTGTGAGTGTCTCACACATTTGTCATTGGCTAGGATAGAATGCTTTCCCCAAGCCTACAGTAATTGCAGCAGCAGCAGCGTGGAGAGGCAGGGATCCTGATTAGGCCACATTGCTAACTCCCGCTTTAAGGTAGGTGACAGGCCATCCCATCTGCGAGAGTATAGCTCTGCGATTTGGAGTGGAATATGAACCTTTTCACTCCCACTGCCGCCCCACACTTTCTTGCTTGCTTGCTGATTTTGCTATATGACCTTCAGTAACTCCCCGTTTTTTCTTTTGCCTGCAATACGAATAAGCCAATCCAAGGTACACTGACTGGGGAATGAAGCCCACTGGATTCAGCGGTGCTTACTCCCAGCGGTTACCCTCTCCCGAGAAGTCCTTGGGGGATTTTGAACCCCTGTGAGAAGGGCGAGATCCAATAGGATCTGCTACACCAACTCCTGACTTTCCAAACCATTCCTCGCTCTTCCTCTCCAAAATAGATAGTCTCTCCTTGCTTCCTTCTCCCTTGCCTTTTCTCCTGCCCTCTGCCCACACCAGGCTCTTAGCTGGAGCCAGCCTCTTGAGACAGATCGGGTAACAGCTTCCAGCTACCTTGATAAATGTGGCTTGCTTCCTGGAGAAGGAGTGAATCATACGGGGACGGGACAGCCTGGGCCTCTGAAGTTAAACTAGGTGTGTGTGGGTGGGTGGGGGGGACACATGGCAAGTTGCATGGATTGTTTTGTTTTGTTTTGCTCTGACAAAGACATGCCCACGATGGCACTGGGGGTTTTCCTCTTTGGAATGGGAAGCACAACACGTCCCTATGCTGTGTTGTGCAAGATCCTTTTTTAGTGCAGTGAAAAAGATCACCCACCCAAGTCTCTGTTGTGCAAGAAGAGACATGAGTGGAGAAGTTTAAAAGACCCTGAAGTGTTTAACAAAAGTGGTTGGCTTGCTCTGTGCTCCTGAGCTGGCATGGAAACAAGCAGAAATGTCAGCACTGTTATTCTTCTTCTTTGGCGATCCCTCATAGCCGAGTAAGATTGTCTTTTTCATAAACATGGTTTTAACAGTAAGTCCATAAGTGACTGTGGAGGCCAATTCTGGATCCACACGTCCTTCCACAGTGGGGACATAGGTTTCCGGGTGGGAGTTGATCAAGGTGAGGGTTTGCCAAGCGTGCCTTCCTCTTAGCACAGCACATTTCTTCCTTTTGTCCTGAGTTTGAGTGTCTTCGAAGCCCATATGACACCTTTGGTAAAGGCTGTTCTCCAACTGGAGCACTCGCAGGCCAGTGTTTCCCAGTTGTCGGTGTTTATTCTACCGTACATTTTTTTGAGATTTGCCTTGAGAGAGTCTTTAAACCTCTTTTGTTGACCACCAGCATTACGCTTTCCATTTTTAAGTTTGGAATAGAGTAGTTGATTTGGAAGACGATCATCAGGCATCAGCGGTTGTGTCAGTACTGTGGTTTCACATTGGCACGTGATTCCTCTCCCCTTGAGCAGTGCCTCTACCCACGGTTATTATTATTATTATTGCAACATGTTATTTGTTGGTTGCGCCTGAGAAATGTTGATAGCGTGTGAAGTTGTGCTATTACGGAAAATCAGACCATTTGCCTATCTGGCTCAGTACTTTGCTTTTTCTGTTTGGCACTGTCTCTCGAGCAAGGGGTGTTTCCTGTTCCTCCTTCCCGAGATCCTTTTAACTGGAGGTCCCAGGATTGAACCTGGGACCGTCTGCATGTTCACCCTTGGAGCCATCCCTAGGCATTGATGACCCATTAGAGCAAACCAAATCAGATCTCAAGACGTCGCTACCAAGATAAGCAAGTGCCCAGTTTCAACGTGCTCTTTTCTTGCCAGTTTGGGATTTCAGCTTAGGGAAAGCAAGGATGAAAGTTAAGCCACTTCACTGACCATATAGTCCGGGGGGAGTTCTGGTGAGCCAGCAGGGATGTTAACAGAACTACCGCCAACCCCAGGTTGCTCTTCTCCATAATAACTCCCACTGGGGCATCTACACCAGGAGCTTGCATGGGTTAATCTTGATCAAATGCTGTTCATTAGCAGGGCAAAAATGTTCGCTCTGAAGACAGAGGTGGCGGCAGCAGCTAGGCCAAGTCCTCACTGAATGATGGTTTCTTCCATCCTGGCACTCAAGGCAATGCATGTGGGGTTGTTAGGCAGCCTCCCCTGCGCACCTCTTCCCAACACATCCATGCACTCAGACCATGCTTTGGGACGCAGTCTCTCCTTCCTCTTAGGTGCGCAGGGAAACTGCATGTGTTGTAGATGTTCCATAGAGATCCAGGTGCTTAGAGAAGCAGTTTCAGCGAGGAAACCCTGAGGCAAGGAGTGGTGGTGAGAAACTGAGAACTATAATTGCCGCATTCGTTCAGCAAGATAACGAACAAAAAGCACCCGCCGCCTTTTGCGAGATGCAGACTTGCAGGGCAGAATACTTCCGTAATGCTTCGAGTACGCAGAGCAGGCGGCTGGGATTTGACAGTGCCCAACCGTCCGGACTGAGTGACTATTGGGCACGCCATGGCTGCAGAAAAAAAAGAACACCAGGAATACCTGCACATTTTCATTATAATTTCCAGGCTGTAACAGCAAGCCGGTGGTGTGTACCTCGGTTTCCATATGCAGACTGCAGCTTTCTACTCATGCTTAGAAGGACTTAGAAAAATGTATTTTTATTTGTTGCATTAATATTCCGACTCCCCCCCCCCAAACGAGCTCGAGGCAGCATGCATAGCATTTCTGCTCCTTCCACTGCATCCTCCCAAGAACCATATGAGGTAGGATAGGCTGAGAAGAGTGGCTGACCGAAGGCCCACCCTGTGAGATTCATAGCTGGGTGTGTGTGGATTTGAGCCTCCCCAGTCATAGGAGGAAGCAGCGCACGCAAGTGTTTCTTATGCTCATCTTCATTCATCCTGACTATCACATGGATAGCCTGTAAGCCATAGGGGACTTTGTGGCTCTGTTGAAAGGAGTGGGTTTTTATTATTATTTAAAAACCCCCACCTCTAGAGGTGTGAGATGCAATCAACCTTCCTGTCTCCCGAAATGATTGGCAGACTAGAATTAAAGCCTCACCACAAAACAGTGGCTTCCAGAGTGAAGTGCAGCTATTGTTCAATCTACACAGTTATGCTCTAGGCAGGAAACAATGGATCCCATAGTTACACAGCGATCATCCGTAGTCTCCACAATTCTGGAACGCAGTGGGTTTTTTTCCCTACGCAAAAAATGAAATGGGCTACGGTATATAGAATGGTGCATTTGAAAATATGGTAACGTATATGTGATACCTGATCTGTAATGGGGCGGGTTTGTTGTTTTCCTTTCAACCCCCCCAAAAGTTTGCAAATTCTTTGCAGAGAAAGTGAATGCGTCCGCACAAATGCACTGCAAGTTTAGTGGCTTAATCATTAAGCAGTCTTAACAGTGTGGTTATTGAGATGGAAACCACATTAACTAAAACAAAGCCTTGTCCAGCTGCTAGGGCAGGGAAGAAGTTTATTTGAAGTAGATGTGCTGAAATGAGAGGTGTGGACTGGCAAACGGCACCACCAGCAAACTTCTGCTAGTGAGTTAGCCACTCAAGCTAGTCCACATGTAGCTGTTGGGTGACCTTGGGCTAGTCACACTTCTCTGAAGTCTCTCAGCCTCATTCACCTCACAGAGTGTTTGTTGTGGGGGAGGAAGGGAAAGGAGAATGTTAGCTGCTTTGAGACTCCTTCGGATAGTGATAAAGTGGGATATCAAATCCAAACTACTACTACTACTACTACTACTACTACTCTTCTTCTTCTTCTTCTTCTTCTTCTTCTTCTTCTTCTTCTTCTTCTTCTTCTTCTTCTTCTTCTTCTTCTTCTTCTTCTTCTTCTTCTTCCTCCTCCTCCTCCTCCAGACAAGAGGGAATTATTGAATTTCTCTCTGTCCACAGATAAGCCACCAGACAAAACTCTTTTAACACTAGTGGGATGATAAATAATCTCTTAAGCAGGAAGTCTGATATTCCACACCATAAAAACTATCCAAGTTTGGTGGCTAGAAAATGCTGAATTATGCAATGCTGATTTATGTAAGCTGGGGAGGAAATCACATAAGTGCTCTGGCTTTCATAGAATTGCAGACATGCAGAGCTGAGAAAATATTCTGTGTGTCAAGCCCTCCCAGATCAATGGTCTCCTCTGAAACAAGAACATTCATGCCCCAAACCCCTAGGTGTTCAGCTCAGATAAGAGTTGTCCTAACGGTTTCCATTTTCTTAGGAACACTGCCAGAAAAAGATGGTTGCACCCCTTTTGCAGGCAGAAATTAATCAGATTTGCCATCCCTTGGCATGGAGATGCAATGATGGAAAGATGTGTGGCTCTTTCATTTTTGCCTGTCCTGTAGTGGTTTAAAGGTACAGGAGCTCTGCTTGGACATACTAGTAGCCAGCATGGTGTCTTCTAGATTTTGTGAACTACAACTCTCACTAACCCTGACCATTGGCCCTGCAGATTGGGGGATGATGGGATTTGGAGTCTACAACATGGGGGGCACAGCTCTAGCTATTTCTGAGCATCAGTTGAGCATGGGCATTACATGGACGATGTCCTGTTGCTCCATCATTGTTCTGAGCATTCCTGCCTCTTTTTGAGCTGTATCCGTATGTTTTCTGAGCCACCGATAGAACTGCAGTCTTAAAAAAATTAAATGGTCTTACTTTCTCAGGATTTCATCCAGACCTCCAGGTTAATACATTACATGGACCCAATTAAAGCCACATAGGTGACGATCTATACCAGGCACCCCCAAACTCGGCCCTCCAGATGTGTTGGGACTACAACACCCATCACCCCTAGCTAACATGACCAGTGGTCAGAGATGATGGAATTGTAGTCCCAAAACATCTGGAAGGCCGAGTTTGGGGATGCCTGATCTATACAGTTCAAGTTGGTACTTGATCAGGATATACCAGTAGGTTGTTTACTATGGTGATTAGTTTTATATATTGCTGCCCGCTACGAAAAGTCCCAAAGCGTTTTACAACCAAAATCAAAATATAAAAATAAAAACAAACCTATTAAAAGCATAATCAGAATACAAGCAGCTAGTTTCTGGAGCTGCCCAAATGCCCTGGGGGTGGGGGACATCTTTGCTTGGTGCTGAAACTGTGATAAAAGGTAAAGGGACCCCTGACCATTAGGTCCAGTCGTGACCGACTCTGGGGTTGCGCGCTCATCTCGCATTATTGGCCGAGGGAGCCGGAGTATAGCTTCCAGGTCATGTGGCCAGCATGACAAAGCCGTTCCTGGCAAACCAGAGCAGCACATGGAAACGCCATTTACCTTCCCGCTGTAGCGGTTCCTATTTATCTACTTGCATTTTGACGTGCTTTCGAACTTCGAGGTTGGCAGGAGCTGGGACCAAGCAACGGGAGCTCACCCCGTCACAGGGATTCGAACCGCCGACCTTCTGATCAGCAAGCCCTAGGCTCAGTGGTTTAACCACAGTGCCACCTGATAAGACAGGCCTTATTCTTACCTAAGCCAGCGAAACGGGTCCCTGAACAGCCCCTGCTAAAAGCTGTCTGATGCATTTAGTTCCTCATTGCATCATTCGGCCTCAAACTTTATAATGGTTATAGTTCAGAAAAGAAACTGAAAGGATAAAGGACCTTTCTGCTTCTCGGCACTTTACCCCCAGACTGGAAAACGTGCTTTTGCAAAGCAGAGAAAGCGCAGCATTCACACTAATGTATGGACTGTTACGTTTTGGAGCTGAACTAGCCCCGTGTCTGTACTCGTAAAGGTAACCCAAACTGAAGGGGTGCCAGCATTCTCAGCTAGTACAAGAAGCTCTCACATGCTGTAGCATAAAGCCCCAATCCCCAGAAGCTAGGACTAGCCCATGATCCAAGCCCCAAGACAAGCGGATTTGGAAGGCATGTGAGAGAGTTCTCTTCTTTCGGAAGTCATCTGGAATCCTCTAAGCCTGGGAACCAAGAAGTGTTGAGTGGCAGCCAAGGGGAGGCCAACAGTTTGCCGGCCGATTCTTTCTCAGGGGGAACATAGCTGGTCTGGGAATATGCTTTTGCACTGGGGCAGCTAATTACTTTATTTCCCCCCTTATTTTGATTCCCCCCCTTTTATGCTGCAGTTACAGCTGTTTTTAGAAATGACATCCTAGGTGAGGATGTGTTCTTCCTCCTCTGCCCTAGTGATTTCTAAAAAAATAATAATGATCTAAAAGTCACCTCTGTTTCGTTGAACTCGTAATCCCTCAAAAGCCAGCCACTCTGCACCTTAACAAAAAGACAAAGGGGGGGGGGAATTCAGGCGTTTTTCATTGGCCTGCCTGACCTAGCTTCTCTCTGTCCCCTCTCCTCTCTAGCCTTCAGCAATTTGCCAATCTGGAGGAGAGGGACAGGGAGCAAGACGCCTCCCTTGCTTAGGCAAATCTTTATTTTATATTAATTTTGTGAAAACTTTGAGGTCCTTTTTGTTGTTGCTGCTGCAAAGGAAATCAAGGTAATAGACCAGGGGTCAGCAAGCTTTTTCAGAAGGGGGCCGGTCGACTGTCCCTCAGACCTTGTGGGGGGCCAGACTATATTTTGAAAAGAAAAACAAACGAATTCCTATGCCCCACAAATAACCCAGAGATGCATTTTAAAGAAAAGGACACGCTGATTCTTGGACCGTCCTGCTGGCTGGATTTAGAAGGCGATTGGGCCGGATCCTGCCCCCCCCCCGGGCCTTAGTTTGCCTACTCATGTAATAGACCTTGGGAACGGAATTGCTAATTTAACTGTTAGCCTGCTTCCAGGGAGGTCAGGGTGAGGCACATAGGGGGTGGGGCAGGATGCCTGACATAAATCATCCCAACAAGATGCTAAAGTTACAGGTACGGTATGCTGCCGTGTTGGTCTGACGCAGTCAAAACAAAATAAAAAAATCCTTTCAGTAGCACCTTCGAGACCAACTAAGTTTGTCATTGGTATGAGCTTTCGTGTGCATGCACATGAAAGCTCATACCTATGACAAACTTAGTTGGTCTCTAAGGTGCTACTGGAAGGATTTTTTAAATTTTGTTTAAGTGCTAAAGGCAGCTGCTCTAGGTGAAGCCTGATAAGGCTGGCTGCTGGTGGTGCGGTGAATTAGCATATTTTTGCGAGTGAGGAGTAAGTCTCAAGAGGGTAGGATTTAATGGATTGCTGCTGCCCACTCTGGGAGTCTACGGTTTCTTCCTCTCAACCCATTTATTTTTCTCTTCTCGCCTTGGTCCATCATTTTAAATACTCCCAAGTCTATGTAATTGTGGTATCACCTGCCCATATACCCTTTGTGATAGGATGGGATAAGAACCTAAGGGGCTGCATTATGCCAAGTCAGGGCAGTGGCCCATCTAAGCCCCGTACTTTACCCAGATTGGCAGTATCTCTCCCCCTCTCTCTGGGACGAGCTATATAGTGCATTTTGCACCTGGCTATTGCCCACTTAGGGACGCAGGTGGCGCTGTGGGTTAAACCACAGAGCCTAGGGCTTGCTGATCAGAAGGTCGTCGGTTCGAATCCCCGCAATGGGGTGAGCTCCCGTTGCTCGGTCCCAGCTCCTGCCAACCTAGCAGTTCGAAAGCACGTCAAAGTGCAAGTAGATAAATAGGTATCGCTACAGCGGGAAGGTAAACTGCATTTCCGTATGCTGCACTGGTTCACCAGAAGTGGTTTTGTCATGCTGGCCACATGACCTGGAAGCTGTACGCCGGCTCCCTCGGCCAATAACGCGAGATGAGTGCCGCAACCCCAGAATCGGTCACGACTGGACCTAATGGTCAGGGGTCCCTTTACCTTTATTGCCCACTTGTGGCCACGTGAAGATGCCTGGGCGCTAGGCTGGCGCCTGACATCTCTACCATCTGGAGGTGTATGCCTGGGGATCCTTGGATCTTCTTGACTGTTTTCACACACTCATGCTCTGTCCTGTAAAAATAGGCCAATATATACAAGGTGAGTCTTTTAAAAGAGGCCCCGTGGAACATGTGTACTCTGTATCCACGGGGAGTCCTTATACATGGACTGTCCCTAGATCAAGTGACTTTTCTTCTTTTAAGTTCTCAAAGTTCTTACCCTAGCTCAAGGTTGTCATCTGAACCAGCCAGGTGCTTAACAGAGAATCAGTCGCAGTCAGTCCATCACTTGAAAAATAAGACTTTGGAGCTGTCTTGTCCCAAAATAGACATTTAAATAGACCTTTAAAGCCCTAAACGGCCTCAGTCCTGTATACCTGAAGGAGCGTCTCCACCCCCATCATTCAGCCCGGACACTGAGGTCCAGCACCGAGGGCCTTCTGGCGGTTCCCTCATTGCGAGAAGTGAGGTTACAGGGAACCAGACAGAGGGCCTTCTCGGTAGTGGCACCCACCCTGTGGAACGCCCTCCCAGCAGATGTCAAGGCAATAAGAAACTATTTTAGTTTTAGAAGACAACTGAAGGCGGCCCTGTTTAGGGAAGTTTTTAATGTTTGATGCTGTACTGTTTTTAATATTCGGTTGGAAGCCGCCCAGAGTGGCTGGGGAAACCCAGCCAGATGGGCGGGGTATAAATAATAAATTATTATTATTATTATTATTATTATTATTTATTTCGTTTTGGTGACTGTAATCTTGGTTCAAGGAGCCATTTGGCACGTAGCTTATATATCTGAGTTTCTGACACAGCTCACTCCCTATCCGAAACGAAAGCTATTAGCCCTTCAGGAGTGGGGAGGCTCAAACACACACACACACCCCGCCAACAGGGCTGTATTGGCAACTTGAGGGGAAATGATCAGTTCTGGAAGAGAACAGTGGCAAGGGAAGGGTTAAAACACTCACTGCCTGCCCCCCATCCATGCTCCACTGCTCCCATTTGGAGCCCCCCCTGGCTGCCTTAAAAGTACTGATTAAAATGGCAGATCTAATCTCGAAAGTCCTGCATAATGTGTTGTTTGGCCCCGAGGCACAGGCCTGCTTCAGGGTGGAGGAAGTGAATGGAGTAAGGCTTTGCTCTCCCATTCTAGTACGTGGGGCCATCTTAGTTTTGAAACTGAACGTTTGGAGATTGAAGGCAGAACATGGTGCAGATTTAATAGAACACACTTCTGCAAGATGTGCTAAGTGGTCACCGAGTTTGGTGGCTTTAATCATTTTTCTGACAAGCGACTTAATATTAAAACCTATTTAAATAATACAAACAAAACAACAGCAACAATTCAAATCAAATACCAAGAAATCAAAGACCAAAACAAATAGGGAGGGATACAAGTCCTGTCCCTCTGAAAGAGGCCAAAATATACTTCAAATTAATGGCGAAAAGCCTTTAGGTGGGGTGGGGGCTAGACTTTGCTTGTATATATATATATATATATATATAACCTGCTATATTTAAACATTGTTTGTTGGGAAAGGTCTTGCTTGTGGGATTCGTATAGGTATCTAGTTGGCCTAGATCAGCCATCCCCAAACTCAGCCCTCCAGCTGTTTTGGGACTACAGTTCCCATCATCCCTGCTGACCACTGGTCTTACTTGCTAGGGATGATGGGAATTGTAGTCCAAAAACATCTGGGGACCGAAGCTTGGGAAATGCTGATATAGACCAGGCATAGCCAAACTCTGCCCTCCAGATGTTTTGGGACTACAATTCCCATCATCTCTGACCACTGGTCCTGTTAGCTAGGGATGATGGGAGTTGTAGTCCCAAAACATCTAGAGGGCCAAGTTTGGCCATGCCTGGTACAGACCATCACCGGTTCTGTTATACGTATAACCAAGCACTGCCATTGATACTACAAAATTGCCCAGTTCTGATAATAATACGCTTTCTTTCGGATACACTAACCTTGTCTTTTCCCTCCTGTTTTTCAGTTCTTTCCCAAAAAGCCAAAGAATATGTGCCATCGCTCCAAAATGATGGGTGTACCCAAGGCGCTGCTGCCATACCTTTGGCTCGTAGGACTTCCCACCAGAGTATGCTTGGCGGAAGTGACTTCATCGCCGCCGGCAGGTTGCGGCAAGGACTTGCCGTCCATCTATTACAACCTGTGCGACCTGTCGTCAGCCTGGGGCGTCGTGCTGGAGGCGGTAGCCGCCTTCGGTGTCGTGACCACCTTTGTCCTCACCGTCGTCCTTGTGGCCAGCGTTCCGTTTGTCCAGGACTATCGGAAGAAAAGCTTGATAGGGACACAAGCCTTCCTGTTGTTTGGCACCTTTGGGCTCTTCTGCTTGACATTTGCCTTCATCGTAAACAAAGATTTTTCAACGTGCACCTCGCGACGCTTCCTCTTTGGCGTCCTCTTCGCCGTGTGCTTCTCTTGCCTGGCGGCACATTCCCTCAGCCTCAATTTCCTCGCCCGGCGGAACCACGGGCCCCGGGGTTGGGTCACCTTTGGCATGGCCCTGCTCCTCGTCTTGGTGGAGGTCATTATCAACGCCGAGTGGCTCATCATCACTGTGGTGAGGAGCGACGATTCGCCCAAGGACCCCTGCCGGGTGAAGAACGAAGACTTTGTCATGGCGCTGATCTACGTCATGTTCCTGCAAGTGCTTGCCTTCGTGGCCTCGTGGCCTGTCTTGTGTGGACGTTACAAGCACTGGAGGAAGCACGCCGTCTTTCTCCTGCTCACCACCTCCCTCTCTATGGCCATCTGGGTTGTGTGGATTGTGATGTACATTTACGGCAACCAGCAGGAAGGAGGCCAAGCCTGGGACGACCCCACGTTGGCCATTGCTCTCGTCTCCAACGCCTGCGTCTTTATTTTCTTCTACGTCATCCCAGAGATCTCCCAAGTGATCCGGCCGGGACCGGAGCAAATCTACGAGGAAGATGTCTACCCCACCCGGGGAGTGGGATATGAAACCATCCTCAAGGAACAGAAATCCCAGAGCATGTTTGTGGAGAACAAGGCCTTCTCAATGGACGAACCTTCTTCAGGTAGGCCTCAGCATACAGGCTGTAGAGAGGCATTTGGCAATGGGCATGGGGTTGTTTTGCGGAAACTTCCATCATGCTTTTCTGTAGGCATGAACACCACAAGGCTCATTTTAAAATGCAGCCGTACCTTGGTTTTCAAACAGCTTAGTTCCCGAACGTTTTAGCTCCCAAATGTCGCAACCCGGAAGTGACTGTTCCGGTTTGTGAACTATTATTGGAAGCTGAATGTCTGACAGGATTTCCACAGCTACTGATTGGCTGCAGGAGCTTCCTGCAGCCAATCAGAAGCCACCATTTGGTTTTCCAACGTTTTGGAAGTCGAACGGACTTCTGGAATGGATTCTGTTTAACTTCCAAGGTACGACTGTATTGCTTTAAAAAATGCTTGGGTTTGCCTTGTCTTTATCTTCTGAGTTTTTAGAGTACAATACAGTGCAAGTGGGCAGTGCCGCAAGCAGGTAAAGGGCATATTTGGCATACCTGGAGAAGAGCAGGAGGAACCAGGGCCTGACTTGGTGGTGCAGAGTCAGCCTTACTTACCCTGTTGGTTTCCTGTCTCATTCTGTGTTGCAACATGTCCGCCTGGCTCAATAGGCTTGGAAGAAAACAACAACACCAAGGCATACAAAAGAACTGCATGTGTAAAGTAGTGCTCACAAGAGCACTCCTATGTTCATTTTGACTTGTGGCACACTTGTGTCAAAAAAACCCAACACATCGGCTAGCCCTGGCATAGACAGACATGACGTCTTTTCTGTGCTCTGGTTGAAGAGACATGGCCTTATGGCTGATCTCTGCCCTCACTTCCCTCTCCTCTCCTCTGACTTAGTAATTCAATTTCCTGGCTTTTCCTGACTTTTTCACTTTCCTTTAATAAGCCATACAGAATCAAGAGCGGCTAGGTCAAATCACAGCTCAGATCTTGGTTACGTACTTTGCAAAGTATTTAGCTTTGCTAAATTGTTTTGGATTTTGAGACTCGGAAGCCCACCTTGCAGAGAAGATGTACAGCTGAAAATTTATAAACTTTTATATGAGACTTTTTATTTACTTATTTAACAAAATTTGTATACCTCTTGATTGTACATAAAACCTCTAAGCTGTTTCACACTTGACTTCAGAGGGCGTCATAGGATCGGGCTATAAATATATTGTTTGGCTTAGAACATGACGGTGTGAAATTTATTTATTAAATTTCTATCCCAACTTTCCTTCAAAGGAGCCCAGGATGGCACTGGCTTTACTTTCATCATGGGCAAAGTTCAGGTGATGATAATTTGAAACTTAGGAAGAGGACCCTAAATCCCACTCCTTCGGATTTTCATAAGCTGGCAGTATGCATAATCTTACATCTGCAAATACAAGATTTGTTTCTCTTTCCCCAAAATTTTAGTTCTAGGGGATTAGAAACCTAAAATTAAATGAGAGAAATTATGTCTTGTAAAAATAAATTGCTGGATTCCGTTTCCCTGGAAGTTGCTCAAAAGGCCGCAGTTCCATCTGCGTGAGATGATGGACCCAGATGAGTATTTCCGTAAAGAAATTGTTTTGATGATTGGATTACCTTGACTTCTCCCTCTCCACTTACTAGAGTCTGCCCTGTTTGAAAGAACCTACTACTGTGGCGCTGGCTCTTTGCCAGCGGGCTTAGAAAATGATTCATGAGCACATGATGCTGTTGCAGCCCATCAAGGATCCCCAAGTGAGCCATTCTGAGCTTTCTAAATGAAGTGTGGGATAGATGTGCCACAAATAAATGAGAAAGCTGCTTTGCCCGGGCGAGAAGGAGGTGTTTCCTGAATTGCTCCTTGTGCTGAAAATGTCACTTAAATATATTCTCTCTAACCTCTGTTCTTGGCTGCCAACCTCCCACCTAAGACTCCACCTTAATCCCACAGAAAGTGTCTTTCTGAAACCTGTTGCCAGTTTGTTGTTGTTTAGTCGTTTAGTCGTGTCCGACTCTTCGTGACCCCATGGACCATAGCATGCCAGGCACTCCTGTCTTGCACTGCCTCCCGCAGTTTGGTCAAACTCATGTTCGTAGCTTTGAGAACACTGTCCAACCATCTTGTCCTCTGACGTCCCCTTCTCCTAGTGCCCTCAATCTTTCCCAACATCAGGGTCTTTTCCAAGGATTCTTCTCTTCTCATGAGGTGGCCAAAGTATTGGAGCCTCAGCTTCACGATCTGTCCTTCCAGAGAGCACTCAGGGCTGATTTCCTTAAGAATGGATAGGTTTGATCTTCTTGCAGTCCATGGGACTCTCAAGAGTCTCCTCCAGCACCACAATTCAAAAGCATCAATTCTTCGGCGATCAGCCTTCTTTATGGTCCAGCTCTCACTTCCATACATCACTACTGGGAAAACCATAGCTTTAACTATACGAACCTTTGTCGGCAAGGTGATGTCTCTGCTTTTTAAGATGCTGTCTAGGTTTGTCATCGCTTTTCTCCCAAGAAGCAGGCGTCTTTTAATTTCGTGACTGCTGTCACCATCTGCAGTGATCAAGGAGCCCAAGAAGGTTTAGCCTCCCCCAGTTTCAAGCAGAGGGAAAAAACTGTACAGTATGTGTCACCGAAAAGCACAATTTGGAACAAGCTGTTGTCATTCTCTCTCCAGGCTTTATAAGGGGCTTTTCTTTTTTTGTAAACTACCCTCATCTGCATGATTTGAAGTGAAGAACTCACAGCATTGTTCTGTGACTCACTTCTTCATCTTGCCGAAATGCCTCTACTTCCTGCTGTTTTACACCTATTCACCATGTCTTTGAATTTCCTAAGATTATCTCTTCAGGGATCAATTTTGCTATGTATTCCTCCTTTGTTTAGAACTTCTGGATATTTCTGCATTGAAAAGAAAAGGAACCTGCTTTTTCTGCGTCTAATTTTGGATTCCCTGTAGAACTTGGTTCTCCATATTTCAGACACTGAAGCAACTCCAAAATTGTTCCTCTCTCCCCGCCACCTTATTATTTTTTAAATTAATCTTTCAGTCTTTGCAGCAGAAATATATATACTACACTGCTGAAGGAAGCCAAAGTTAAGACCTTTCATTTTGTTGCTCTTCTATAGAAGGAGACAGCAAAGCTAAGGGCGGTATGTAAATCTAAACAACAACAACAACAACAACAACAACAACAACACAACTAGGTTGTGACAGGGGCAAAGAACCTGAATTGGCTATGGAAGTCCCATGTATGTTTGATGGCAATAGTAACCAAGATTGTTGCCATTTCACACACAGTCAAAAATCTCAACCGCTCCACAATTCTTTGTTGTAAAAACCAATACAGTAGGCTAAAATATACACACATTTGACTACATGGCTGACAGGATTTTATTGCACCACGCTTTGCCTCTTAAACCCTAGAGAGGACTCTCTTATTTAGGGGAGGTCTCCTGAGCACAGTGTGCTCATTAAAACCTACTCTGTCTATAGTTACCCACAAACAAGGCTTTGTTTTATGGCTGGCTTAAGTCACAGAATGCCCCAGCAGGCTTCTGATGGTTGTTGCACTTGGGAACATTGATTAGTTAGTGCTTCCTGCTTTGCTTCCAACAGCATGGAAGAAATATAGCAATCACTTCTTTGCAAAGCTGTCTGTGCACAGAGATGAAGGCTTTTGCAAACGCATAGTGGCATATGAAATGAAGCATTGTATATTACGGAGACGAAGTCTTAACAGTTTCACTCTCTCAGGGCTAATTTGTACCCCCCCTCTCTCTGTGTGTGTACACACACACACACACACACACACACACACACACACACACACAGTGATTCTGTCAAAATGAGTACAAATGTGATTGCTGCCCATGCAATCATTTTTTTAATTTTAAAAAATAATTTTTATTGGTTTTACAGATAAACACAACAATTTAAACACAACAAATGCAAACAAAAATAACAATAACAAACACAAAAATCAAAATACCATGATCCTTTTCCTTTAACATTGTAAGAGGGGATTTCCTTGAGTTCCCTTTATCTGCGGTTCATTTCTCCTTTATGTTTAGCAATTTCCAATTCATTGTTTAAAGCTCCTTACAGTTTCAAATCTCTCATACATCAATTTAGGTAAAGGTAAAGGGGCCCCTGACCATCAGGTCCAGTCGTGTCCGACTCTGGGGTAGCGGCGCTCATCTCGCTTTATAGGCCGAGGGAGCCAGCGTTTGTCCGCAGACAGCTTCCGGGTCATGTGGCCAGCATGACAAAGCTGCTTCTGGCGAACCAGAGCAACGCACGGAAACGCCGTTTACCTTCCCGCTGGAGCGGTCCCTATTTATCTACTTGCACTTTGATGTGCTTTCGAACTGCTAGGTGGGCAGGAGCTGGGACCGAGCAACAGGAGCTCACCCCGTCGCAGGGATTCAAACCGCCGACCTTCTGATCAGCAAGCCCTAGACTCTGTGGTTTATCCCACAGCGCCACCTGGGTCCCTATACATCAATTTACTTCACATAATTCTCAAACCCGCAGTTTCTATAAACTTCTAAATCTACTCTCAATATACAATTTTGCCATATTTTTTAAAATAAACTTTAAAATCTTTCCACTCTTCTTCTGTCACTTCTTCTCCCCGGTCGCGTAGTGTCCCGGTCATCTCAGCCAGTTCCATGTACTCCATCATTTTCATTTGCCAATCGTCCACTGTTGGTAATTCTTGGGTCTTCCAGTTCTTGGCTGATAATACTCTTGCCGCCGTTGTAGCATACATAAAGAAATTAACATTTTTCTTGGGAATCTCTTTTCCAACTATACCCAATAGAAAGGATTCTGGTTTCTTAATAAATGTGTTTTTCAACACACTCTTTAGTTCATTATAAATCTTCTCCCAGAAATCCCTTACTAGCGGGCAAGTCCACCACATATGATAAAAAGATCCTTCCTCTTTCTTACATTTCCAACATTTGCCCATGCAATCATTTAGGGCTGCCACCCTTTTTAACCGGGATCTTCTCTCATAACTGTGTAAATTTAATATGAGTTAATGCAGTGTTGAATTGAGAAAAAAAATCTTACCTTTTTGACGTGACTTTGTGAATCCATCGTTGGATAGTGTGTTAAAATTGGCATGCTTTATTTTGGCTTTTAGGCGTGGTTCTTCTACTTGGGAGAAGTGTACCCTCATGTATGTCTCTTGTAAGCCAATTGTACGCGTTCTCTGACCCTATATCATGGGTAGACAACATGGTGGCGTTCAGATGTTGTTGCACTACAACTCCCATCATCCCTGACCACTAGCCATGGTGGCTGGGACTGATGGGATTTGGATAACAACATTTGGAGGTTACCATCTGGAGGGTATTCTATGTATTTATTTGAGGGACATGGGTGGCGCTGTGGTCTAAACCTCTCCCATCTGGCTGGGCTTCCCCAGCCGCTTTGGGCAGCTCCCAACATAATGTTAAAAACACGATAAAACATTAAAAACTTCCCTAAACAGGGCTGCCTTCAGATGTCTTCTAAAAGTCGGAGAGTTGTTTATTTCCTTGACATCTGATGGGAGGGCGTTCCACAGGGTGGACGCCACTACCGAGAAGGCCCTCTGCCTGGTTCCCTGTAACCTCATTTCTCGCAGTGAGGGAACCGCCAGAAGGCCCTCGGATCAGTCCAACCCCCTGCAATGCAGGATGATGCAACTGTCCCATATAGGGATTGAATTTACAGTTTTGACATGATCAGCACCATGCTCTAATCAACCGAGCTATCCAGGACGAACCACTATTCTGCCTCTTACACGGGTTATTTGAGCGAAGGTCTTCTCTGCTTCTGCTCAGCCTGCGCTGCCTGAAAACCATCTTTGTCACTGAAGATCTCCCAAGCCTGTGTGCCTTTTAATGTTACCTTTCTTGTGATTTCTCTTCTTTTCAGCCAAAAAACCTGTGTCTCCATACAGCGGATACAACGGGCAGCTGCTGACGAGTGTGTACCAGCCTACAGAGATGGCTCTCATGCACAAGGGGCCTGTAAGTGAGTGTGCAATTCTGCTGGTGTTTCTTATCTTTCTCGACTTTCCAGAATGTTGGGCTTTTTTTAAAAAAAAAAGCAAAAAGCAACATCCTCTTGAGCACTTCAGCAGGAGAAGTTTGCTCCTGACAGAATGAGGTGAAACCTCTCATAAATGTCAAATCCAGATATTCTGTGTCTTTATCTCTAGATAAGGGGGCAGGATAAACAGTGTCACTCTGTGTGTTAGCATTCTTTGGATGTAAACTTACACTCACAGGTCTTTGAGTGCAGCCCTCTTTTTGGCCTGATGCTGCAGGATAACGGGGTGAAACTGCTTCTGATCTGCGCCTTATTCAGATGGCAAGCCTAGGACCCTTTGCCTCAAACACCTAGTTTCAAAAAATGTTTTCAGAACATTTTATTTCATGGATAAGTGTTCAGTTATGCGAGTCCTCATTTGGAGTCTGAGAAGGTACAATCAGAATCAGGTTTCCCCACCTCATTTGCTTCCTGGGAGAAGTAGGCTTGACATCTTTTTATTAAAAACCAAAACCAAAGGAGTTTATTTGGCCTGTATCGTCCTGCAGAGATTACATGCGTGGCAGGGGAAAGGATTGAGGCTAGGGAAGGCAGTTCATCTGACTATTTTGTCATCTGACTTGGTCAAAGAAAGCGTTCAGATTATTAAGTGGTACCTCGCAAGACGAAATTAATTCGTTCCACGAGTCGGTTCGTGTTGCGATAATTTCGTCTCGCGGAGCACGGTTTCCCATAGGAATGCATTGAAATTTAATTCATGCGTTCCTATGGGGAAAAAAGAAGCACCCCCCCCCAGAGGCGCCGACTCACCTGCCACGGCCGGAAGTCTTCAAGGCTCTGGGGAGGGGGAAGCAGGAGGAGGGCCAGGGGTCTGGAAGGAGTCCGGAAGCCATTTACAGAGATGGGAGAAAGCAAGGCCGGAGCCACGGGGTCTCCTCCCACCGCAGCCTCCGCTCCTTCAGGTGCTGCCGCTGTTCCTGCCAAGGGCCGCCTGGCGAGCCCCACTGCTGCTCCTGCTGGAGCCGCGGAGGGCAAGGCCGGAGCCGCAGAGGTTGCCATGAGCGCCGCACTGCCGCAGGAGGCAGAAGCGGCAGCCGTGGACGTCACCGGCGGAGTCCTAAAGGTAAGCGGCGGTGGCGGTGGCTTCCCTTCCCCTCGCGAGGCTGCTTCGTCTTGCGAAACACGGCCATAGACGGCTTTGTTTTGCAATTTTTTTGTTGTGCGATGTGTTCGTCTTGCGGGGTACCACTGTATCTGAGCTTGCAGACACAGCCCATGGTGCTACCCTTTGCAGGAGCTGGGAAACGAACCAGGAAGTCTTCCAATAACTATAGTTTCCTGTTTCATCCAAACTGGGAGAAACTATGGTTAGCATTAACAGCTTCAAACAAGCCAGACACAAAACCGTGGTTTAAAGTTGCTTTTAATATCCTGGCTTATACCAGAGTTGTTAATCATTGTTTGCTGCTTCAGACAAAACTGGAAACGATAGTTAATTTGAAGGTCCCGTGATTTGCTTGCCAGCTCACGCAAAGAGAGGAATGAAAAGGGGCTGCAGGGCATGGCCAAGAGAGGCTCATCCACACCTCAGCATATTAAATTGAGGCGTGATTGTCTGAACACAGTCAAAATATACTTAATGAATTTGGGATGTCAGAGATGATGAGAGAGGAGTTTGCACCTTCCATAGCATCCATTTGTATCTCCATAGAGAAGTTCACCTCATAGCTGCCAAGTTTTCCCTTTTCTCACGAGGAAGCCTATTCAGCATAAGGGAAAATCCCTTAAAAAAAGGGATAACTTGGCAGCTATGGTTCACCTAACACTGCGACAGAAGCTGGATTTGGGCATTTGCTCAGTATCTTGGTATCGCTGCTGTATTTCTACTGTTTTGCAAGTTTTATTATCTTGCAATTTAGGAATCAAGGTGTGCATGAACTTGAAGAGTGCATGTAACCATGCTGCTCCAGGGACCCAAGTGAAAATGCTCTCTGACTGAGTCATTCCCTTGAAAATTCAAAACAAAACAGCCCCCCCCCCATTTTGATCTAAAAAAGCCTCAGATCCGTTGCATGTGCCAACAATTTCTCACGTGTGGAAATGATATAAAAAATCAGTAAAAGGTTTCAGATAGCCTGGTGATGATCTGAAAGTGGGAATGTTTTGGTGACTTGAAAATGGAACAGTTCAAGCCTTCTTCATTGAAGGTCAGATACGGTATGTATTCCGTAGATGACAAGTGCAGAATGTTGGTTGGCTCTGTGTTTCTTTGAACATGATGCAGCTCCTGGTTGCCTTCCTGACCACACTTTCTGCTCAATTCTTGCTCTTTTCGTTGCTGTTTTGCTTCCAGTCCGAGGGCCCCTATGATGTCATCCTCCCTCGCGCCACAGCCAACAGTCAAGTGATGGGCAGTGCCAATTCTACACTGCGTGCTGAGGATGCCTACATTTCACAGAACAAGCAGGCAGGTGCACAGAAAGATGGAAAGAGCGGGCAGGTGTGTAATTGGCTAATGCAGCTGCAACTGGAATTCTCTTCCAGTCCCAACTACAGATATATAGTGAATCCCTATCTTTCTGCCCCTCTGAACTGATTCATACAGTACACTACTTCTAGCCCGGTTTGCCTTGATACAATCTCTGCAATTCATAATACACTCATTTGACTGCAGCTGACCTATATGTTGCTGTTAGTTCATATTATGTGCCTTTGCAGAGTAATGCATGACTTGTGCAACCACAAAACATGGAGAAAATACAAGCTGTGATTTGGTCCTCACTTTGGATTTTGGAATATCCTGCAAATTTTATTTAGGTTGATTGCTAATTTTTAAATTATTATTATTAACAGTGGTGTTTTTTTCTGGGGGGGAATGCAGGGGTATGCATACCCCTAAACATTTTGTGAATCTTCATACTTTTGTCCATTTACTGTATTTATTTCCCCCGATTTGAACTATAAAATGGGGGTTTTCTTCCCTGTTTTTCTTTATTGGTTTTTATAAGCAGGAATAATGTTATCAAATGGTGATTTTCTTGAGTCAAAATGAGAGTACCCCTAAACATTTTTAAAGAAAAAAAAGCACTGATTATTATACAGCACTTTTCAAGCAAACTGCTTCTCAAAGCAGTTTTCAAAAATGTACGTACGCACACACACACCACCACCACCACCACCAGTTCCTAATACAGTGGTGCCTCGCTAGACAAATTTAATTCGTTCCACGGGTCTATTCTTATAATGAAAAATTCGTCTAGTGAGTCCCATAGGAATGCATTGAATTTATTATTATTATTATTATTATTATTATTATTATTATTATTATTATTATTATTTTGCCCATAGGAAAGCATTAATTGAATTTCAATGCATTCCTATGGGAAACTGCGATTCACTAGCTGAATTTTTCATAAAACGAATTCGTCTAACGAGGCAACCTCCGCTAGAAAAATCCTTTCTTTAAGCGAAAATTTCGTTCGTTAAGCGAGGCACCACTGTACGGTTTTTTAAAAAAAGATGTTTTAAACAGCATAAAATACTAGTAAATATAAGATGTGGAACTGAGCACCATAACTGTAGGGCCACCACTGAGAAAGTCATGGTTGGCATTTGCCAGCCAACCTAATTGTCTTTGTAGGGGGGCCTTTGAAGTGGATCTTAAGGCAGGGGCAGGTTGATGCAGATAGTCCTTTAAGTAACCTGGTCCCAAACTGTTCCAAGGCTTTAAAGGTCATTTGCAACACTTTAATTTGGTCCCAGAAAAACACTGTAAAGAGTGTATCTGGTATGAGATATACACCAGTGGGTGGCTGCATTTTCTACCATTTGAGGTATCTAAGCGGGTATTTGAAGCCTGGATGTCGCTAATACATAGGTGGTAACCGAGGCAAGGTCCAGAGAAGTGTGACTAGCCCAAGGTCACCCAGCAGCTGCATGTGGAGGAGTGGGGAAGTGAAGGTCCATTCTCTCCAGATAGGATTGCGGCTGGTGAACCAACTGAAGCTGTTAAAAAAGCACCCCTTCCCAACACCAACTCCTGAACCACACTCTAGTAAGTGTGGAGTATGAACTGCAAAGCTGACCCTTCAGAGGAGTGCAACCCAATCTAGGACCAATTGCAAACTTAGAAGGGCTCATTTCCTGCCCCCCCCCATCTCGGTTGGCTTTCGTTAGCTAAACTTAAAAGACCATTCCTGCTGTAAGAAAACTAATGTTATCAATCTCTTCTTTTGCTTCAGGCTTCATCTCCTTACAGCAAGAGCAGGTGGTAGAAGCCAAAGTCTTTGATTTCAGAAGGTCCTGTTCCTCGAGGATGCCTTGCGAAACCTGCCTTTGCGAAGGAGCATCTAATGAGACTTGGCCTCAGTTAGCCATTGAGATTTCATTCTGGCAGTGGAGACAAGGCAATTTCTTATTGTTACACATAACTCCAAGTGCTCTGCTTGACCTCTGCTATAGAAAATCTGGGTTGCCGTACTGGGATACACCTGTGGCTTGTTTGTTTTTTTAAAAAAAATTCTGGACAGCAGGACTTCCTTGGAGCCTTCAATCAAGTTCTTCTTAGTGCCACCTCTGCAGTACAACTAGCCAGCATTTCAGGACCCTCTTTCCTATTTTTTTTTTGTTAAACACGCCACACCATTCATGGACCACGTAGACTTTGCTGTGAGTGTCTCACATTCTTCTGCAATGCTACCTGTTTTTTACGCTGTACAAATCCGCCTTTCCTTGTACTGAGAGAGGATCTTGTCTAGGCCACAACTTGGCCTCCTGGTGGATGACTGAGTTGCTGCCCCTACCTTGCACCCCGTTGCCAAATCCCACAAGGGCGTGCTTCAGAACCGAGAAGGGTCCTGCTCTTCCGATTCTTCCTTCAATGGAGGCCATGTAGATGCTAGTCCTTCCGCGGAGAAAAACTTTGTCAAGTGTAGAAAGAACTCTCTCGTAGCCCTTCTGCTTTTGGACCAACCCTGGAGGTGCAACAGATATTATGCCTGTCCCAGAATCCTGATTGCTCCTGACCTGCTGCCTCTCCGCCCCCTCAGGGCAACACAAAATGAAGGCCGCATAAGGATTTTATAACGCTTGGTGCTTAGCTCTGGGTGCCAAGGTGCATGAGGGGGGGGGGGTTGCAGTTCTGCCTTATTTTGCAGGCAGCATCTCGGATGTCTGTGACGACTGTGTTTTGGGGGTATTTGTGAGTTCTCGGTGCCACCCATTGAACATACAGGAGGTGCCAACTGATGGGGAAAGTTAAAGGAGACAGATAGGACACAGAGTGAGAGTTGTGGGAGATCCATGGCATTTGCTGTTCCCTGTCAGTTCCCCTCCTAGTTCTGCCCCCCCAGCACAAGCTCACTGGACCCCTGAGTGAGATTCGCAAAGCGATAACCTCAGTTACATAGCAGATACGTAAGTTCATCCCCACAGAAAGGAGAGACAGAGGGGAGATGGAATTATAAAGTGAAGCCAGAGGCTCTAGCGGTGCAGGAGAATGGGGAGTGTTCCATGCCCAAAGGTGCCGTATTTCCACAGGAGTTTCAAAGGATAAAGCTTTGGAAGTCTTGGGCTGCAGAGCTCATCACAGGACAGCAATTGCCTCTCTTTAGTTTTATTCATACTTCACTCCTCATCTGCTGAGAATGGGCCGCACCTGCTCTGAATCTCCTGCCTAAAATTCTCTTGGCTTTTGTGCCATGCGCATTATAAAGTGACCCCCCCTTTCTCTTGCATTGTTAGGCAATCTGTCTCCCTTAATAACAACCCTATAATCCCCTTGCCTTCTCTCTGTATGTATATCTTGCAAAAGTGGGCTTTGACCCATGAGAGCTTTGTGCTGCAATAAACAGTTACAGTACAAACCTCACCACATTAAAAAAAAAAGTCCCTCTGAGCTCAGTGGGGCTTACTCCCAGGTAAGTGGTGCCAGGATCTCAGCCTTAGTCTTTTAAGGGGCCACCACCCACATGCTGCCCGCGCACTGCTCTGTGTCAGTTCTGTTGGGCTATGGCCTGACTTTTATCTTGGTACATTTAGCATCCTGAGGCTCCACCACCTTTTATCTCCCCTTCCTTGTTCTCACTTTGGAGAGAGGGGAAAGAGGTGCTTTTTTCTCTCCGATACATGAGGTAGACGCAGCTGTTCTGTGGGCCTGGTTGGGAGGAAGGGTTTGAAGAAATGGACATGCAGAAAGTGCTAGCTACACACTCCCGGCAATGCCTTTTTACCTGGCCTCTGCTTTCCGAGAGTGGGTCTACTCAGTGCCTTTTTGTAGATGGGCCTCCCTTTTATCTTAAGCCCTCTCTACAATGGCAGGAGAGGGATCATATCCAGCTTTTAGAATCTGCCCGCCCTACCACTTTGTGCTCAAAAATACGAATTTATGCTCACTGAAGCCAAGGCTAGTCATGAAGAGCCTCGCACTGAGCCATGATTTCTGGCCAGCCTTACTGAGAATGATGTTCTGCGCCTTGCTGTCGTATGTGTGTATTTGGGTGAGTTATCCTCTATATAGTTAATGCAGTGTGATTTTTTTTTGTTTTAAATCTGGCTGTGAGTGAATGGCAGGAAGAACTCAGGAGGAGGGCCGTGTGTGCGACTGTTGTGTTTTAATCCAAGTGTTATTTAAGTGGGGGTCGGGGGAGGCAGTGTGTGTCCTTTTTAGGACTGGCTTTTTTTAGCCCAGAGTTCTCTGACAAATTAAATCGGTTTTGTTTTTTTCCTAATTTTTGTTGCCTCCTTCTTGTTTTCTCATATATTCTTTCGTGAGTTTGGACAGGAATGGGATGGGGAGGCCAAATAGTATGGGCACGCTTTTTGGAGAACCAGCAACAAAACAAGCAGGGCCTTCCTGACCTTGAGAGTCAGGTGATCAAGAAAAAGCCAATCCCACTCCACTTCCTCCAGGTCTGCTACCGTGTTTCCCCTTTTTTAAGACACCGTCTTATAACTTTTTTATCTCAAAAAAACACAGGGTGTCTTATTTTTGGTGGGGTGTCTTATTTTTTTATTACCAGTATGGTTTTTATTATGGTATGTTTTATTATTGAGGAACCAGACACTCCAGTTGACCAAGTATTTTGAGCACATCTGTCTGTATGATTTCTCAGTTGTCTTTAGGTAGACAATTGAGTTTTGTGCTGGATCCTGTGCAATGATCAGCCCAGCAAACCATTCTAAAGTGAAGCCAGTTGCAGAGTTTCCAAAACTTCTCATGGCAAAGAAATGAAGCAGAATTTAGGAGATAATTTTGTACTCATGTATAAAAACACAGTATCAGTTACCATACTTCAAAATGGATGTCACAAGCATCTATCTTGTACTTGGGACTAGGAACGGAAATAAAATTATCTCATAAATGGTGGTCCTGGGGATTAATCAAGAAGAAAAAGGAGGAAAAATGGTAACCCTACTTGTACCTTGCAAAAATACAACTCAAAACATATTGTTAGATTACATTGCAACAGCAGGATTGCCAACTTATTTTTACTGGCTCTGCTCATGTGAGTGTAAGAGCAACCTGCTGTGCAAAAAATAAACTTCCTTTAACTAGTCCCCATTTTCAAGCCCTTTGCTGCTTAGTGCAAAGCAGAAGAGGGCAAAGCAAAGCAGCAAGCAGGTGCAATTGACGCTGCTCTGCCCGACTTCATTCTGCATCCCTCCACGCTGCCCACGATTCTTCTGCCCTGGGGTCAACTCACAAACCCCCAGCTTCTCTTCTGCCTGGAGAGAGGGCTTCATCCAGGAGTCTTTTCCAACGCTCCAAACTGCAGCCGCCAATTCCGGGCGGGGGGAGGCAGGCAGACTTCCTTGGCAGGGCCAGGCGGAGGCTGCTGGCTCAGGCGTTCCGCCCGGACTGACAGGGGGCTCCAAGTGCTCGGCGCTGTGGAGCACTTGGCGCGCTCCACGCTGCATCCGCCAGTTCTGGGCGGTGGGGAGGCAGGCCTCCTTGGCCGGGCCAGGTGGAGGCCGCTGGCTTAGGTACTCCACCCGGCCCGGCAGGGCGCTCGGCGCGCTCAGCGCTGCAGCCACCAATTCCTGGACACAAATGCCAGAGGGAAACAGAGCTTCCCTGTTCCTCCGCGCTGCTGCTGCTGTGGCCGCTGTCTCCTCCTCCCGCTTCGGCAGCCTTCGCTGCGGCTTCCCGCTTTGGCGCACACTGGCCTCGCCAGCAGCCACGCACGCGCGCACGCTGCCGTCCCTCCACGCGTTTTCCCGGGCTCAGCCTCGGCAATGGAATTCCCCCCTCTTCGCCCAGCGAACTGCCGGAGCAGCAGCAGCTGTTCCCGTTAACGGGCTGCTCCAAGCTGCTGTCCCCCATTCCAGCCGCAAGCAACAAGCCTCTCTCTCTTTCTTCCTGCCGCTCGTGCCCTTGGTGCTCCGTGCGGCACTGCTGCACACTTTATCGGCGCTGCAGCCACCGCCGCCGCTTCCAGGTGCCGACCCGACCCGGCAGGCTTCCTCCTCCTGTCGCGGCCGGCGTGCTAGGTCCCGCTAGGTGGCTGGGGCGCGCGGAAGTATGGCTTATTTTCGGGGTATGTCTAATAGTTCTCAAATGCTTAAAAGCCCTGCCATGGCTTACTTTATGACTACGTATTAAAAAGGGGGAAACACGGTATACTCCTTTAAGGGCTCATCTACACTTAAGATTTGTTCTGCATTTTCTAGGCACAGATCTGGGCTTTCCTGGCCATGCCCAAGTGGGGTGGTGCTATTGTTTTTAGGCCCTGGCGCTTTCTCCAGGAAAACCTGTGCTTTGCCACTGAATCGGATCAACCCATGGAGAACCCAGTTGCCGTTTGCTCCAATTCGGTGGTAACACATGGGTTTCCCCGGGGAAGGTGCCAGGACAAAGGGGAGGGGGGAATGCTCAGACACAGACCTGGGAATTCTGAACCTCAGCCTAGAAACGTCACAAAAAGGAAGAATTCAAAGAAGAAGAAGAAGAAGAGTTCGGATTTGATATCCCGCTTTATCACTACCCGAAGGAGTCTCAAAGCGGCTAACATTCTCCTTTCCCTTCCTCCCCCACAACAAACACTCTGTGAGGTGAGTGGGGCTGAGAGACTTCAGAGAAGTGTGACTAGCCCAAGGTCACCCAGCAGCTGCATGTGGAGGAGCGGGGAAGCGAACCCAGTTCCCCAGATTACAAGTCCACCGCTCTTAACCACTACACCACGCTGGCTCTCAAAGTGCAAATTGGCCAACTGTGTGCCAAGCAGCTCCCATCTTTCCTTGTTTAATTATAGGCCACGATCCTGATGAGAAGCACAACCCATGCCCATGAGCACTTCCCCCCTAAGCCTTGTGTATCTGGGTGTGAGATTCTCATTGGGATTGCAGTGAGAACCTGTCACCCCGGCACCTTTGAAATGAAGAAAAGAATCACCAGGACGTATAGTTGTACATTAAGGGAGGCATTCTCCATCACACTATGGCACACATTCAATATGGGCAAGCGTATCAGATGGAATGACACCCCCTCACACAGTGTTCTGGGGGGGTTCTGATACCTCTGAACCAGTTTTTTTGGGGTGCATGGGGTGGGAGGAAGCCTTGTTGTGCAAGCAGAAGTTCTCGTGCTGGACTTCTGATGACAAAATTCCTTAGGTGAACTCTGCCCTATGCATTCAGCATAATATGCAATTTTACTGTCAGTTGTGCCCCCTCCCCGTTTAGGGTAGGGTTGCCATACACCCGGGAAACCCCAGACATGTCCTCTTTTGGGGGGCTACATGCCTATCCGGGGGTATTTTTTTACAATTTTAAGCAAATGTCCAGGGTTTGGGGAGGAGGGGTAGGAAAAAAATGTGTGCACTGTTTTGGGCTCTGGTGCAGACGTCGGTGGCAGCAGACGGCCGGTGGTTGAGCAATTGATCGCCCCAAAGCCCGAAGCTCAGTATGTATATATTTTTGGTCCTGATTTTTACCCCTGGGAATATGGCCACCCTACCTTAGGGCATGTTTATTACAGTAAAAGCACTTTTTGTTGTTGTCGCTTTCCCCGCATTTGTATTTATTTGTGTGTGTGGTTTCTTTTTTGTGGTTTTTTTTTAAATGTACCTTTTCAAATAGTCACGGTGGCTAAATAAATGCACAACAACAAAAATCTATAAACCACCCCATCACAACCAAAAACACTCAAAATAGAAACTGTATGTCATCAGCACAAGCAATAACATGGTTCTCAGATGCCCTGGAATGCTAACTGAAACATTTACTATAATCTAAAAATCATGCGGGATGTACATTTATGGAAATGAAAGGGGATGGTAAACACCGGTTTCCAAAACTAGCAAGAATGCCTGGGGGAGTCTCAGGGAACAAGTGCCTACAAAGCTGGTTTGTTAGGCACTCTTGAAAACAGGGGTGCCAACTTGAATAAAAGATTGGGGGGGGGGCAGGGCTGGTCAACCCCACTCCACATAATCACAAGATAAATAATAATAAATTTTTATTTATACCCCGCCCTCCCCAGTCAAAACCGGGCTCAGGGCGGCTAACACCAATAAAATTACAATAAGACATAAAAGAAAACAATAAATTAAAGTACAGATTAAAATACAATTTTAAAATGCAGCCTCATTTTAAGTACTGAAGTCCATAAATCAAAACCGTGAGGGAGGGAAACCCAGGGGTCAGACTGAATCCAACCCAAAGGCCAGGCGGAACAGCTCTGTCTTGCAGGCCCTGCGGAAAGAGGACAAATCCCGCAGGGCCCTGGTCTCCTGTGAAAGAGCGTTCCACCAAGTTGGGGCCAATACTGAAAAGGCCCTGGCCCTAGTTGAGCACAATCTAACCAGCTTATGGCTCGGGATCTCCAACGTGTTGTTATTTGTGGACCTTAAGGTCCTCCACGGGGCATACCAGGAGAGGCGGTCCCGTAGGTACGAGTGTCCTAAGATGCAGCACTTACACAACATTTGAATATTCAACTATTTTTGGGGGGGACACACAAAGGGACCTCGACCCCCTGGAAGTGGCTCCTGTGCCAGAAAATATGAGGAGGTAGCCATGCTAGGCTGTTGCCGCAAAATCAAAGCCTGGGTGACCTGAGACTCATTGTTGATATTCCCAGGTAATGGGTTACCGCAGGCATCCCCAAACTGCGGCCCTCCAGATGTTTTGGCCTACAACTCCCATGATCCCTAGCTAACAGGACCAGTGGTCGGGGAAGATGGGAATTATAGTCCAAAACATCTGGAGGGCCGAAGTTTGGGGTGCCTGGATTACCGTAATTGCCTTCTGCAATCTTGAGCCGGAGCTGTATAATGACCAGTGCCTCTGATGAAGCGTTAACATACGGCGGAACAAACTTTCCGGAGTGCTTCAACAACTCAATGGTTGGGCTAGAGGTCGTGCCATGGTCAGGCTGCACATCTCCTGGTCCGATAGCCTTTCCTATCAGCAGCAATTTTTCAGCCACTCAGGAAATGGCAGCCGAAGCAAACAGAGACACCATTAATTATTGAGTGCCTCGGTGTGGCTGGTGGAGACTCGGTGACCTTCCATTTCTCCTTCAGGCAGGTCCAGGAGCGCTGCAAACCAAGAGCTGGAGACTGGGTGCTTTGCGATGGAGCCGCATGCATTTTTTAATGAGCCCGTTGGAAATAGCATCACAGAATCTTAGGGCTATATTCAAGCAGATTGCTGGGCTAGCAGAAGCTGGCACAACAGGACTCTCTCCCCCCCCACTTCTCTTCTTCTCCACCTCCCCAAATCTGCTCTGGAACACACACCATCTTCATTACGGTCCAAAGACCCGCAGAAAACGATTTTGCAAGCAAGCTATGGCAGAAATACAGGAAAGGCATTTCTAGACAGTCACTGTGTTTTATCCAGCGCATGTTGATTTCTAATTCTTATTACCTCCGAGAGAATTTTGCCACGGTTACCGTATATCATTTATCTTATCTCCAAGGAGATACCTGACATAGATGATATCAGCGTTTCCAGGTAAATTGACCAATAAGGGCTTGATTAATTGGTTCCTGGCTTGTTTATACAGCCCACAGTGTAATAAAATATGTTTCATACAATCAGCAGCCTGAGAACATAAGCAGAGTCTATTCTGATAAGGTATACCAGTAGGGTTGCCATATTTCCAGAGGTAAAAATCTGGACCTTCCCCCCCCCAAAGCCCTAGATATTTGCCTAAAATTGTAAAACTCCTCCCAGATGGGCATGTGGGCACCCCAAAAGAGGACATGTCTGGGATTTCCCCGGGTGTATGGCAATCCTGTCAGTCTGCGGTTTAGGTCTTCAGATGGGAATACATTTAATCTCACTTTGGTAAACAGTTGACAGTACTGTAGTTGAGTATACTGGCAAATTCAGAAGATATGAGGGTAATTGAAAATCATCATGCCCACAGGAAACCATAATGGCTTCTGTCGATGGAACAACCTTAGTGCTACTTGGAATACAACGGGACCTTGGAAGTTGTCTAGTCGACCCCCTTGCTCAATGCAGGAACCTTGCAAACACAGTCTTCCCCAGCTCAGTGCCCTCGCAGTTAGCATGGCTGGGGATTATGGTAGTCGTAGTCCAAAATATCTCTAGAGGAGACCTGGTCAGGGAAGCCTCTGCTTAAATGCTTTCAAAGAAGCAGAGTCTGCCCACCTTCCCAAGACATTCTGATCCACTAATGAACAGCTCTCTCTCATCTTCAGGACATTTATTCCAATGCTTAGCCGTAATCTTACCATTTCCACCCATTGGTTCCTAGTCTTGTTCTGTAGGACCTGTAGCTGCCCCTCTTTCTGACCAGCTGCTGTTGGACTACAACTCCCATCATGCCTGACCATTGGACATGCTGGCTGGGGCTGATGGCATCCAACAACATCTGAAGAGCTACAGATTCGCCAGCCCTTCACTAGAACAGGTTTCCCCAAATTTGGGTCACCAGCTGTTTTTTTTTTGGACTACGTTTCCCATCATCCCTGGCCACTGGTCCTGCTAGCTAGGGATGATGGGAGTTGTAGTCTAACAACAACCAGAGACCCAAGTTTGGGAAACCCTGCTCTGGAGCAGCACAAAGCAGGCTGCTCCATCTTCCGCGTTTCCTTTTCCCACCTAAACAATAGAAGCAATCCGATCAAACGAAAGATTTGGTAATCTGGCCATAAATCAGGGCGAGAGCTGGCCTTTCCCAGCTGCGAATTTCAGGGCTGCTTGGCGTCAAGAGGCCCTAAAACTGTGAGCTGACCTTGTCACAGCTACACAATAAATACTTATGTGTGAGGGGACTTCCTGGCAGGTCCTAAGGCTTAAGATAACAGAACAAATACTTGCTATAACTGCTCCATTGACTGAACCAGAGACATGAGAGAAACTAGCCTTGGTAAGCATTGAAACCCACTTTCCCAGTTTCTGTTCCTGCAACACAAGGTTGTGGGATTGTTAACCAAATTGTGAGACATGTGGCTCAACTGCAGTCTGCTTGGCAAATGGTCGGGTGTGATCGGATGATGGCAGTTTGCAGTCTAACATTGGAGAGCCATAGTTTTTCATCTGGGATTCAACAGCAGCCTGTCATTAGACTACTTAGCTGCTTAATTAACACTTTTCATGCTGTGCCAGAAAAAAGCTTCACCTGCTAATTTTCCAACTATCAGGGTTCCATGAAAGAAAGAGAAACCCGGGCCAACACTTTTTATGTTGATTGCAGCATCTAGGCTTGGCAAGGCATGTGACCCTCACCTCCAACACTTATTTGATTTAGATTTATACATTTTTGCCAATTTACTTGGTGTTAGATACTATCAATATTTCATTTTCATATAATTTTCTCTTAGACCATAACATGCTGAAATTTTATATCCATATTCTACAACCGTTCCCATGTTTCTGTGTCTATATTTATGACTGATATCTATTACCCAATGTATCTTTGGGGATTATGAAACTAACTCTTGTGCCTTCGCCTCCTTCCCAATACTGCTGCCACCCCAGGAGCTGCTTCTGTGGCCTCCACCCACTGGTGTGGGGAAAATCAGGACGTTCTGTGACCAAATCAGACGCCATGATGGCTTGGGGAATTTACAGGACCATCCCGGGAAATTGGGGCAGTTGGAGGGTATGTTGTGCTCGGATCCTGAAAGTACTCAGACACACTTACAGACGTAGGGAGCATGCAGGAGACACGGAAAAGCATTCTCTTTCTCTCTCTGTTCTCATTTAATGGAGGCTACGTGCTGTTTACAGCCCATCATTTGAAAGCCACTATCTCACGTGGCTGCAGTGTGCGCACATGAATATCACAACCACATGCGAGAGAGCCAAGCATTGAGTTCTTTCTCACCCAATTGGCACCCTCCCTCCCTCTCAAAGCTAACCCAACATGAGCTGGCGACAGCTGCGCAACAAGCTTGTATGTGGCTGGGTGAGTGCGTGGAGGAAAAGTTTGTGGCGGGAAATAAGGAGGATAATTGGAAAATTGTATGCAGCCAAATTTCACATGGTTGCTTCTGAGTCTCAGCTGCTTCTCACCAAGCTGGGTCACTGTACCTTAGCCTCAGGACACCACTTCTAAATTATGAACCTAAATTATAGTCAGGAACATTGAGAAAGAAGGTAGTTGATCTCCCCCAGCCTACTACCAAGTACAGTGGTACCTTGGGTTAAGAACTTAATTTGTTCTGGAGGTCCGTTCTTAACCTGAAACTTGTTCTTAGCCTGAGGTACCACTTTAGCTAATGGGGCCTCCCACTGCTGTCCCACCACCACCGCATGATTTCTGTTCTCATCCTGAAGCAAAGTTCTTAACCCGAGGTACTATTTCTGGGTTAGCGGAGTCTGTAACCTGAAGCGTCTGTAACTCGAGGTACCACTGTAAGAATAAATCCAACCAACAAATAATAAATATTTTGAAATCGAAATTTCTGGTACCTATGTGGGGCCCACACAAAGGGTTCTGCTGGTAGAGCTAGTGGGGCAGATCTCCGCGATCTTTGATGGGCTGTAAGAAAGGTCCCAGGGCAGTAAAGACTAGTGGGGTGCATTTCTGGATACAGGGTGAGGGTGGGAAACACAGCCCAACTCCAATGCTGTTCATTCATTAAGGCAGCCACTGCCAAACTAGCGCCTGGGCTGGGGCTGATGGGAATTGTGGTCCAAAACAGCTGGCAGTTAGGGTTGCCAGACTCAATAGAGGACAGGACTTCTGTGCCTTTAATTGCCCTGCTCTCTTTTGAGTCTAGAAACCTTAAAGAGAAACCAGCAGACCCTTTGTTTAATTTCCAAGCCTGCTGGTTTCTCTTTCAGGTTTCCAGACTCAAAAGAGAGCAGGGCAATTAAAGGCACAGAAGTCCTATCCTCTATTGAGTCTGGCAACCCTACTGGCAGTCACTAGGTTGGCAAAGGCTACATTAAGGTGATCAGCTAAAAACCAAACAACAAATGCCGTGGTGGTAGCGATGGCCTTGCTTCTTGCTTTTCTGACAATCGATTCCAAAGCGGGAGAGGCGGTCAGGCCGTTTAGCCTTATTTCTTTCTGCTGCGTGGCAACTCTATGTCACAGTGACAGACAGCTTGTGGCTTGCCAGCTATGTTCTGTTTGACAGTGGTCTCTGGCAGAAGAGGTGGCAGTCACATGCAACAGGAGAGGGGTGTGAATGATGCCCTTCTTTTGCTCTCTGACAAGCGGAGAATGTTACTCATTCTTTTGAGCGGACAGGAACTCTCATCCCGAGCTTGTCACCTGGGGCACAACCCACGCTGGGGTGTGTTTGATCCCAGCAAGGAATGAGAATGACAGCGCGGGTGCAGGCTGGGGTAGGATGTTCCCGGGGGCAAAGCAGATTCTGCCAGGGACATGCTCTGCCCTGCATGTCCAGCAAAGTAGCCACGGTGGTCTGTTGTAGCAAAGAATAAGGAAGAGTTTTGCAGCATCTTATAAACAAACACATTCTGTCGGAATGCCCCATATATGTAAGCTGTGGATGGGGCAACACGGGCCTTTATCAGCTGCTTCTGCAGATGCAGTTTGTGCTGCGGTGTTGCCGATGGCACAGATCTCCCAGAGAAAGAGCAAAAAGGATCCATTGTGTGTGCAATCACTTTGCGGTCCTTCGTCAGTGTAGCACAAGGCAGGTCAACCTCCCGATTTACTAATGCACAGTGGGCTGTGTGTGGCTAAACCTTGGAAGCAGTAAAATCTGAGTCTTTTCTTTTTTTAAGGGGCTGAGAACACTATGTACCTGTGCAAAGTAGATGGTTTGCGTGTGAATTCCTTTCTTAAACCAGCTTTGTTGTAAACAAAATCTGCCCTTTTCCCTTATGGGGTATCCAAGAGCCTGTATAGAGTCCTCAAGCGGGTTCCCTATTGGTAGGAGAAAATAACAGAGGCCAATAAGAGACTATTGAGAAGCAAAGCAGCTATTAAGCCTGATCTTTATTAAACTGTTGCAACAGGGTTCTCACTCAACACAAGCAGGAAAGAGAAGGAACCCAGAACAAAGGTGTGCCAGCCCTTATATAGACTTTTGAAATTGCCCACCCTCAAACTCAAGAGCACCCCCAGAAACATCATACATACATCGCAGAAGGGGTGTAGCCCAAGACCCCCCAATACATCATACATAAAGGAAAAGGGACCCCTGACCATTAGGTCCAGTCGTAACCGACTCACCCTGTCACAGGGATTTGAACCGCTGACCTTCTGATCGGCAAGCCCTAGGCTCAGTGGTTTAACCCACAGTGCCACCTGGGTCCCTACATCATACCGTACATACATCACAGAGAGAGGTGGTCTCCAGCAAAATCCTGTCTGGCAAAAAAAATTGTCAATGGTCACTGATTGGATCACCCAGGCAGCCTGGCTATTCTTTTGTAATGATAAATACTTAATTCCTGAGCCAGGTCACAGGCTCACCCTAAAGGTAAAGGGACCCCTGACCATTAGGTCCAGTCGTGACCGACTCTGGGGTTGCACGCTCATCTCGCATTATTGGCCGAGGGAGCCGGCATACAGCTTCCAGGTCATGTGGCCAGCATGACAAAGCCACTTCTGGCGAACCAGAGCAGCACACGGAAACGCCATTTACCTTCCCGCTGCAGCGGTTCCTATTTATCTACTTGCACTTTGACGTGCTTTTGAACTGCTAGGTTGGCAGGAGCTGGGACCAAGCAACGGGAGCTCACCCCGTCACAGGGATTCGAACCGCCAACCTTCTGATCAGCAAGCCCTAGGCTCAGTGGTTTAACCCACAGAGCCACCTGGGCAGGATTTGTGAGCACGGAGACAATGGGGAGGTTTTTTTTTTCATTTCCTCCCTCCTTGCAGAGAAACATTTGGTCAGTTGGGGAGAGTCAAAATGGTTTCAGGACTGTCTTCCTGTACTGTTTCAGAAATGTGGTTTATATATTTATGTACGTGTTTGCCTTGTACATTTAATTTATATATCTGAGACCTTAAATTCTTATAACACCTTTAATACAGAATGAGCTGGTAAGCGACAGAGTTGGTGAATTCTGAACTGTACCACTTCCGATTAGTCTGCTGCTGTTCTGCTTTGTGCGTTGATTGTTTTTAAAGTCTTATTGCATTTTTATGTTGTCTTTTATTACATTGCAAAAAGGATTTGTGAAAAGGTCGGCTCTAATACTGTGTAAATAAATAAAATGTGGCGTATTTTTACAGAGGGCGCATTCTCTGAATGAGGCTCCACCTGCCTTCAGCAAATGCAGTGTGTATGCATGTGTGTATATAGTTCTGTGAGTGTGCATGCACACACACGCACATGCACAACATCTTCCCCAGCTGTAGTAGCTGCCATCTTCCACCAACATTATGCGTTCATATCTTTGGAAGGGGGAGAATCATTCAACCCAGCCAGCAGTGCCCAAGGACACATCAGCACACCAACAGGAAATCCTTTGTTCAAACAGAGCAGATGAAGTCAGATGGACACTTTAAGCACAGTCAACAACAGCCAGACCTTTGTCTGTGTTTGCCAAGTGAATCCAATCAGCCCCTAATGACTCGAGAGCTTCTTGGAGGATTGAGGTGGGGGAAGGAGCGCTAAACCAACCCTATTAACTCAGGTCTTTTTCTTAAAAAACACACACCAAAGAAAACAGTTGAACAGTGAAAGCGACCTTGTCTGCCAGCGTCCTTCACTTTGAAGGATGAAAAGAGTATCAGTGAGCAGATTAAGCAGGCAATAGGCACCAGATGTCATGGACTGGTTGGACGCAGAGGAATGGCAGGAGAAACCAGCTGGGGAACCCCCAAGGGAAGAAGGCTTAGAGCAGGCATCCCCAAACTGCGGCCCTCCAGATGTTTTGGCCTACAACGCCCATGATCCCTAGCTAACACGTCCAGTGGTCAGGGAAGATGGGAATTGTAGTCCAAAACATCTGGAGGGCCGAAGTTTGGGGATGCCTGGCTTAGAGCCCGGAGAGTGGTGGCAGGATGACGTTGAGAGGTCAGAAGGAGAAGAGGAAGACTGGGAGGTGGAGGTGCCAGAAGAGGTAACAACTTCTTCTTCTTCTTGTCTACTTGCACTTTGACGTGCTTTCGAACTGCTAGGTTGGCAGGAGCTGGGACCGAGAGCTAACCCCGTCGTGGGGATTCGAACCGCCAACCTTCTGATCGGCAAGCTCTAGGCTCTGTGGTTTAACCGCCAGAGTCGGTCACGACTGGACCTAATGGTCAGGGGTCCCTTCACCTTTAAGTAATATAGCAAAGCACCATGTGGAAATGGTAATTCCAGATTCAATGCTTGGAGACAGGGTGGCATGTTTAAGAGGGTGATGTTATGTGGAAGCTGTGAAGAACTTGAAGGCATGAGCTGCACTGGGCCCAATGGTTGTCTTGAAGCACCCCATTGACTTTGCTTTCCAATCCTACACCATCCCACTGCTCACCTGTCAAAGCTGCCCAGTTAGCTAAAGGACAGCAATCAGCCTCTGGATCCGTGCCTGGAATTTGAGCAAAGGCAGCTACTTTTGGCAAGAGGGCATTTAAAACCTGCCAAAGATGGTAACAGCAGCCAGAAGAAACGAAACGTGTTTTAAAGCACAGAGGTGTCATTGTGCAATAAGAGCAGCCATTCCAAAACGCCCTCCGAGGCAGAGAGTTTTCTGATAAAGATGCTGTGTCCAGTATCGGAGATGTTCACAAAATGTCTCCATTTCTGGACCATCTGCCTCACAGGACCTTTGGGGACGACGGCTTTAAGAAATGTTCTGCCATCAGATGCTCATTTGCTATGGGGAGATCTTGACGTATCTTTTCCTCTGCAATTGTGTGTGTGTTGTTTTATTTATCTACTTGCGTTGGTGTGCTTTTGAACTTTATTGTTTTATTTATTTCTATTTAAAACCCCGCTTTGTCGAGCCCCCGCCTCTTAAAGCAACTAAAAAATATGTATATGCAGTGCTTTTTTTTTTAAAAAAAATGTTTAGGGGTACTTTCATTTTGACTAGAGAAAACCACTATTGTATACTTCAAATCAGGAAAAATAATTACAGCAAATGGACAAAAGTACAAAGATTCACAGAATGTTTAGGGGTATGCGTCCCCCTGCGTCCCCCCCAGAAATTAAAGCACTGTGTATATATGATTGCACTCGCACCCACTCACTCATTTATAAGTAACAAATAACTAATAAGCCTCTCATTGACTGCAATCCTATATCAACTGAGCTGGGAGTAAGCCCTATGAAATCAGTGGGACAGTGGGACTTCCGTCTGGGTAGACATGTACAGAACTGCCCTGTAAAGAACAGAGAAAATGCTGCTGAGAAAATGCAGTTTTCTCCCTTTTATCAAGGACACTTGCAGTTTGCAACACCACACTTCCATCCAGTGTCTCTTGCTCCTGCAGTTGTTGGCTACGCGCCATGCTTCATTTATGGATACTTATTGTTTTGCACTATTTTACTACTATCTCTAATGCAAATATATTTTTTTAAATGTATTTATTGAAGATTTTTTTAAACAAACAACAAAAACATACAGAAATACAAAACACAAAAAATACAAAATACAAAAAATACAAGAATACAAAAATTCTATCTTATATCCCTTATTTCTAATCTATTGACTTCCTCATTCCACCTCCTTCTGTGTTTCTTTACAGATCATCCTTAAAGGAAAAGGTAAAGGGACCTCTGACCATTAGGTCCAGTCGTGACCGACTCTGGGGTTGTGCGCTCATCTCGCATTATTGGCCGAGGGAGCCGGCGTATAGCTTCCAGGTCATGTGGCCAGCATGACAAAGCCACTTCTGGCAAACCAGAGCAGCACATGGAAACGCCGTTTACCTTCCTGCTGTAGCGGTTCCTATTTATCTACTTGCACTTTGATGTGCTTTCGAACTGCTAGGTTGGCAGGAGCTGGGACCAAGCAACAGGAGCTCACCCCGTCACAGGGATTCGAACCACCGACCTTCTGATCAGCAAGCCCTAGGCTCAGTGGTTTAACCCAAAGCGCCACCTGGGTCCCTGCAGATCATCCTTAGTAAACTCTAAATCTTATATAAACTCTAGTTTTTACTTTAATATTACCTCATTTCTCTATCTTTTATATCTTACCCTTTTACTCTCTATCTATATCTTTCCTCTTAATTGAATTATAACTATCTTCTAGCAATACTTATTTCACACCATTGTATTATCTACAACCTCTTTGTATCTCCCTCACTTCCATTGATTCTAATCTATTATACGCTTGTTCTTTAAATAAATTTTAAATTTCTTCCAATTCTCTAATGCAAATATTAAAACCCGGGTGATACTTTTATTAAATGGCCTGCTGAGAAAGCATTTGCGTAGTCCAAAGCTTTGCTGTGCTGCTGGTGGAATGTACCGGTAGGATGATATAACATGTGTAAGTCAATGTGAAATAATAAAAAAACTAAATACAAGCATGTGAATATGTTTCACTGACATGAGTGGAAGTGGTGAAGTGATCTTTGGAAAGATCCTTTCTCTCCAGTTCTAGCACTCTGTTGTAACAGAAATAACCGTATCTCTGAAATAAGCTGTTTCTATTTTTAAAAAAACGAACAAGGGAGGGGGCAGCCTAAACGTTTCCCATAAAATGTAAGCTTTCTTTTCATTTTTTTTTTATAAAAATCATTGTGTGATGGGAGCTACTAAAATAGCGTTCTGGTGAAAGCACACCCAGCCAAAACCACAGGATTTTTCTACACTGCTAGAAAAATAAGACTCAGATTGGAGCATTCAGCCATTCCTTCAGCTGAGCCTATTCACCAGGGACTGTGAGATCCAAGTCCCTTGACAACCAGGTGACTGCATATTTCAATTGTGCAGTCAAAGAAAGACACACAAATCAATACAGTACAATCCTTGCAGGCTTCTCCGTTGTTTATTTTCGTTCAACTTGTGATTAAGGACACAGCTACATTAGTAAAGAAAAAGTATTTTATATGCGTTATAGCACACTGGCACCAGATGGCGCTGCGGAGTCCCGCCTTTCGCCAATGTGATTTCCCATTTTGAAGTTTACAACACGTATTCCTGAAACACATTTTTTGATGTGTCTAGATCCAGCCTAAGTTTTTACAACTATATTGAGCAGCCTTAATGGAGAAAGTAGTTTCTATCCTGCTCTCCCCCTCTTAAAAAAATGCAAATTAAAAAACCCTAGGACTTGTGGAAAAAATATCAAAGGTCGGCGAAAATCAAGATAGTTTTTATCAAGTCTATGTATTTCTATCCGCTCCTTTCCTGACTCTGTCTCTTCTGCCCTCTTGTGATGGGAGAGAGATTGACTGGTGATGTTTAATGTGTATTTTTAAAAACCCAAGCATTTAAAGGGTGCTTCCAGGTAGGGACCTTGTATCTCAGATCCAGTTCTTCAGATCCAGTTTTTTGTTTTTTGTTTATAATGTGTGCATGATTAGCATGTTATCTTCCACATATTCTGGTCTGATTCACCTACATTTCAATATGTGGTTGGAAACCGCTACCTTGAAATGCGCATGTGGAAGGTGATTAATAAGTATCATCATCATCATCAACAACGGCCCCTTCCTATAATTCCTGTCTGAAGTGGCCCAGACCCAAGTTTATCGCCTCAATGAGAAGACTGGGCCATGCTGGGATATAAGGAGGATTCACAGTGTCTTCAGCTAAGCCATCAGTCAAACACCTTCAACCTGTGGTGGAACCACCTTTGAATGAATGGACTACTGTACATACATTTGTGTTTCTGCTTTGCACAGCCATATACCGGTACAAACGTGTGTGTGTGTGTGTGTGTGTGTGTGTGTGTGTGTACTAGCTGGCCCTGCCACGCATTGCTGTGGCTAATCCCTGTGACTGCCTCCACCCTGTGCCGATCCATGACGTATCCCGCCCCCTCCCCCCGGGCTTATCCCTGTGATCCCCCCCACTGTCCTGACCCATGGCGTATCACACCCCCTCTTTTCCCCACCCCCTGGCTCATCCCTGTGACTGGTCCCACCGTGTCCTGACATATCCCGTCCCCTCCTCCCCCCAACCCCCACCCAGGCGAGTCAGTACCTCCATTCTGCCTAGTCTGTAAAGGCTTCGGCCTAGTATGTAAACGGGAGCCAAGGTGTTGTTGAGAGAGAAGGTTTTATAGGTGCAGTACCAGTGTAGCCGCCGCTAGAGGGCGCTGGTTTGCAACCTGGTTCTTTTCCCAGAATGCATTTTCCTCTGAGTGGTGTGTTTTGAAACACGGGGTTTTACGTGGCACAGGTGTAACGTCTGTCTTTGAAAATGGTACGGGCTTGCTCTCATATTCGCATGCGGCATTGTGTCAAAATTTGAACGCAATCGGTCAAGCGGTTTTGGTGAAACGTGGATACTAACTGACATGGCCAGTTTACATTTTTATAGATATACACACAGAGACGTGATGTTTGGAGCCGAAATGAATGCATCTTGTGTGAGAGAGCATGAGCTGATGATGAGCATGGCAGGATAGAGCCAGTTTTTCTCCCAGGCAGTGTTCTCCAGCAACTTGGGATGCAGCCAGGTTTGAGGAGCACTCAGGACTGGTGTGAAAGGAGCTTTTCAGAGAGGGAGAGAAACCCACCCAAAGGCAAATATTATGGGAGCAAAAGCAAGGGGGTGGGGTGCGAGGAGAAGCGTGCCTGTAGTCTTGAAAACGTGGAATGGATTTTGCAGGCTCGGGCATTGCTCACCTTTCAGCTCCCTGGTTTCCCACTCTGGTCAGATGCTGAGTTCTGTCTCCAGAATTAAAGAAATGCTGTGTCTTGGTTCTGGACCAGGGCTGGTATGAAAAAGGGAGAAAGCAGAATGGGGAGTCCTGCCGGGCTCTAAATCCCACCCACCCCGCCCAGAAACCGACAGCACTTCTGCGGTGGGGGTATTGCATTATTTTAACACTTGCACCGTGCAATATTTTGTCACTGGGGAAATCTGCTCCTGCCCCATTTCCCCCATACAGCATCAGTTAGGAGTGTTGGGTCGAGATATTCCTATTGAGTATAATGCCAAAAGAAATGGAGAAAGTAAAGGTAACATTACTTATGTACAACTGCGGGGAGAGTTCTAATCGCGAGAAATTGGAAGAATAAGACAACACCAAACATAGCAGACTGGCAAGCCCTAATGATAGAGTATATGCAATTGGCAAAAACAACTGGTAGAATAAAAGGACAAACTAAACAAAAAGTCAAAAAGGAATGGGAAATTTTTGAGGAGTATTTGAAAAAGAATAAATTGAAAGAAACCCCATTGGCAGAAATAGACTGTACCTTGTAAAACAAACTAGTAGATACTATTTGGAAAATAATAATGATTGTTTATAAGTTACTGTGCAGAATATAATGGAAATAATATACAAACCAGCAAGTTTAATTGGAAGTCTGTTCAGAATCTGGTGAAGAAAGGGAGAAGACGAAAAAGTAATAGAGCATCTGATCTTTTAGTATCAATCTGTGTTGATACCACCCATAATCGACCCAACACTCCTTTTTTAAAAAAAATAAAATAAATTTTTATTGTTTAAAACAGAAAATTACACAGAAACAATTATTATCACAATTACAACACCCATACTCACACTTGACAAATTCTTACATACCTTCACGACTAACTCATACATGCATACATACACCTGCCTGATTTCCACACCCTTACAAAACCTCATCTAGACAAACAAATAAACACAGATTGATACTAAAAGATCAGATGCTCTATTACTTTTTCGTCTTCTCCCTTTCTTCACCAGATTCTGAACAGACTTCCAATTAAACTTGCTGGTTTGTATATTATTTCCATTATATTCTGCACAGTAACTTATAAACAATCATTATTATTTTCCAAATAAAAAAATAAAAATTTATTTTTTTTTTTTAAAAAAGGAGTGTTGGGTCGATTATGGGTGGTATTCAACTAAGCGATACCTATAGCAGACCTATTGAAATGTATGAACATGACTAATTAATTTCAATAGGTCTTCTCTTAGTAAAACTTAGTTGTATGCCATCCTACCGGTATATCTATGTGGGTTCCGTGCCCCACTATTTGATAGGATCTGTGACAACATTAGCGCTGAGCAATAAAACCAAGGATATTTGCAAGTCCTCAGCATAAGAGGAGGACGAATTACTCCCCCTCCCCAACCAAACCAAACCGAGCCAAGAAAGGTGGGTTATTTCAGGATGAAGCCATGTTTTTATTCCTTGGATGGCATTCGTTACCTTTTGGAGTTTCTTCAAAGGTTCTCAGGGCAGCGGAGGAGGCAGCTAGTTATTCCCCTTATTCCTCATCACAATCCTGTGAGGTAGGTAAGGGCTGAGGGACAGTGACTGGTTCAGTGGCCTTTGTGGGGATTTGAACCCGTGTTCGAAATCAACATACTAGCTCCCCACAACACTAAACATACTAGCTACCCACGGCACACAGGGCGGCACCTTAAAATATCCCCGTGTGGTACCTCTTACTGTGTTTGTGGAGAGACAATCAGAGCAAACGGAAGGCTGATCCATACTGTTGTTAAATGTGGATAGTAAAGTTTTTGTGCCTCCATTACCGTAGTTCTCTGTTTTTTCAAACCCTCTCCTTTTTGAGTATCGCTGGTATGGAAAAGTCCAGATTGAGGGAGGGGAAAGTGTGGCAAGTCAGTGATTTGGAGGAGAATGCCAAATGGACAATGGAAAAATACTACTACTATTGGTAGTAGTAGTAGTAGTAGTAGTAGTAGTAATAATAATAATAATAATAGTAACAATAATTTTATTATTTATATGCCACCCATCTGACTGGGTTGCCCCAGCCACTCTGGGTAGCTCCCAACAGAATATTAAAAACACAGTAAAACATCAAATATTAAAAGCATCCCGACCTTCATATGTCTTCTAAAAGTCAGATAGTTGTGTATTTCCTTGACATCTGATGGGAGGGCATTCCACAGGGCGGGCGCCACTACCGAGAAGGCCCTCTGCTTGGTTCCCTGTAACTTTGTTTCTCGCAGTGAGGGAACCACCTCAGTGTCCGGGCTGAACGATGGGGGTGGAGACGCTCCTTCAGGTATACTGAGCAGAGACTGTTAAAGATCAGCACAAACACTTGGAATTGTGCTCAGAAACGTAATGGTAGCCAATGTAGATCCTTTAGGGCCGGTGTTATATGGTCTCAACGGCCACTCCCAGTCACCAGTCTAGCTTCCACATTCTGGATTAGTTGTAGTCTCCGAGTCACCTTCAAAGGTAGCCCCACGAAGAGTGCATTGCAGTAGTTCAAGTGGGAGATAACTAGAGCATGTACCACTCTGACAAGACAGGGCGCAGGCAGGTAAGGTCTCAGCCGGAGTACCAGATGGAGCTGGTAGACAGTTGCTCTGGACTCAGAATTGACCTGTGTGGAGGTACAGGAAGCTTGTTATCCACAATAAACAACAGTATAGATGAGCCCTATTTGCCCTCTCCCTTTGATTTTTGTCATGGGAGCATGTTGACTCATGGTGTGGTCAAAAGCAGCAACGACCTGTCCTCTTATGTCCCATTGGTTGGGATATTACAGATGACCAGCTCCCCCTGTGGATATATGCACACTGTGGAAACCCTCCTACTTTGTAAATGGTTATCTCTCTGCACAAAGAGTCTCTCTCTCTCTCTCTCTCTCTCTCTCTCTCTCTCTCTCTCTCTCTCTCTCTCTCTCTCTCTCTCTCTCTCTCTCTTACACACACACCCCGTCTCCATGCACAGATACACAGAATACATATATGCAAACAAACATATATAGATATCCATGCACACATATGCATCCATGTCTAGTAGACCCTCCTATGTTGTCGTCTAATGCTCTGGATTCAGAGTCATGTCAGGACACCAAGCCTATCTGTCCCATGTCCCAGGGAGCTGTTGGGCTGTGGAAACTTTCAGCAGTGTTGGAGCTGGTTGCAGAAGGGAGATGCTCTTCCTAGAATAGTCCCATCTAAGACCCCCAGGGGTTTTAGCGCTGGATCCAAGGGGCCACTCTTCCTCGGCGATTGGGTGCATGGGAGCTGGATAGACGCCAGCACCTCCTAGACAGTGCGCCGGAAAGTCTTGCTGACAAAGCAGTAGAGGAAGAAGTTGAGGGAGGTGTTGAGCATGGCCACCATGTTGGCAACGTCCATTGCGAGGTGGACTTCCCAGTTCTGTCTGACGGAGGCCACATAGAGGTGGTAGATCATGACAACGGTCCGTGGAGCCCAGAGGATGATGAAGACGGTGGTGACGGCCAGCAGAATGGCTGTGGTCTTGCTGAGGCGCCGGTGGGGCCAGCCTGAGTGCTTGAGCTTGTAGATGATCACAGAATTCGTCACCAGGAAAATACTACAGGGGATGAAGTAGATGAGGAAGCAGTGGAGCCATTTCAGGACCTTGTCCATGGTGGTGGGTGGGTAGGCATCATGCCAAACATCCAGCCACCCGTAGAAGGGGATCCCGGTGGCCAACGATACTGCAAAAACGGCGCCAATGATCTTCCGGGTGCGCCCTGGGTAAGACACAGCCCTGTACTGCAGTGGGTGGCAGAGGGCCACGTAACGGTCCACAGTGAGCAGGACAGTCACCCAGATGGAGGCATGATTGGCTGTGAACTGCAGCACGTTGATGGTGAGGGTAAAGGCGCCCGGAACCTCGCGGCCCAAGATGGCCGCCTGCACAATGAAGCCCGCGAAGACGACAAAGACCTGGGTCATAATGTCGGATCCCGTGAGGGCCAGGAGGTACCAATAGGAGGATTTCTTGGTGCGGGCAGCCAGGCGGGTGAGCGCAATGGCAGCCAAAATGTTCACTGAAATGAGGAAGAGAGGCAAGCGAGTTGGAATAGGTGGGAGATCATCACAGAAAACAACAACCACCACCACCACAAGCAAGGCACAGGAACATAACAAATAGCCTCCACCTGCAAATCCGCTCGACTCAAAACTCAAATTAAGAAAAAGAGAAATGGAAATGTGGTGGTAGTTCCAAACAGAATGACTCTGCTAAAGACAGGCAGTGCGGCTGTCAGGGAGCCCTGGGTTCAAATCCCCACTCAGCCATGAAGCCCATTGGGTGACCTTTTGCACATTCCTTCCCCAGCTTTCCTCAATGTGCCCAATGTCTCTCCAGGCCATAACTCAGTAGCAGAGCATTTGCTTTGCCAGCCGAAGGTCCCATGTTCAATCCCTGGCGTCCCCGGCAAGGCTGGGGAATGTCCTCTGTTGGAAACTCAGGAGAGGCATTGCCAGTCAAAGTGGACCACACTAAGCTGCCAGATGGGCCAGTGGTCTAACTCAGTATAAGGCTGCTTTCTTTGTTAGCAGTGGAGGTCTCTATTCCTTCGAGATCCAAAGTCTTCTCATTTATGTTGGGGAAGCATGGGTATCTCGATTTAGGCTTGGCTCTGAACCTTCTCTCCTGCTCAGTGCTAGTCAGATTCTCCTTCAGGGCCTCCGGTCTACCGTGTTTCTCATATTATAAGACACGTCTTATATTTATTTTTTCCTCAAAAAAACACACTATGGCTTATTTTCAAGGGATGTCTTATTTTTTTCCTCCTCCTCCTGCCACGGCCGGCATTGCTGCTGCGCCTATCACTATGTCTTATTTTCGGGGTATGGCTTATATTCCTTGAATGCTTAAAAATCCTGCTATGGCTTATTTTATGGGTATGTCTTAAAATATGAGAAACAGGGTACTTTCCCCCAGCACAGATTCACAAAGCTACACTTGCTGAACGGTCCAAACCAGTCGCATGTCCAGGATTGTCTTATCTACATGAGCTCATGGCTCCCTCTAGTGATTGGTTCTAAAAATAATACTCTGCTTTACATAAGGGGACCATCTATTTGTCCTAAATAACATTTCCTTTCCCAAGCCAATACAGTAGCTTCTATATTTTTTCCCCTTTGTTTCCTGAAGGTATGCCATTTTTTTTAGCTCATAAAATGTGTCCCCTTTACAACACAGGGAAAAAATATGTCCTTTTGATGCAGTTGGCCACAGACAAAGAGATGGGTCTCTTGTGAGTTGTGCCTTGGCAAAGTATCCCAAAGTTTGAGAATTAAGTGGCATTCATGCAGATTATAATTTAGAATTTCAGAGAACTTGGTGCCATCAACGAACACCCCCACTTTGTGCAGCATAATTCTCACTGTAGGAAGGCCACTACACAGTGGTTGAGTTTTGGCACAACCTTACAATTTGCTATCTATATTTATTTCCAACCACTGGCACAACTTTTTAAAAAACCTCACATTTATTTGCATTGAAATGCGTTTCATTCTCATTACAACGTCCCAATTTTCAAAGTAATGAATTCTGTGAGAACACGGCACTCCTCTATTTACAAAGCTTAGTAGCATTTATGACTTGTGCTCATATAGAACATTTCATGACCATTTTCCATTTCCTGCTTTCCATTATGGTGTGTGAATGCTGCTAACAGTGACCCAGCTGCATTTGATTAAAAAGGTTTCTTATTTTGTAAACAAGGGGTAAATTAATCCATACCAAGCAGCAATGTATCAACAAACCCTCACTTGGAAAAAATATGCCTTTTTAAAATTTGTTCCTTTGTTCCCTTTCTGCTCTCTCATCACATGACTCCTTGGCTTTGCATCCTTCTGAACTCCCTAAGGTTATTGTGATCATTGTCAGATTTGCTTGCAAATCATTTATGTGAACACTTCTTTAACCTACTTCCCAAAGCCCTTGCTATTTTCATACCCAAATTTTCCCACCATTTGCCACTTTCTCTCACCCCAGAGCTCATGATCCACATGTTCTCAAGATTTTATTTCCTTTTTGTTGATGGGTACCAGCCACAGGTCCTTCTCAGTGGTGGCTCCACATCTTGGAACAGTGCATTTGTTTGTCCCCTTTGCATCAAAGTTTTAGGTTGGTTCCAAGAAGCATTTACCTCTGTGATTCTGTTGTGGGCTTTTATTTGTTTCATGGTTTTTTAAAGTTGTTGTGATGTGGTTTTTATTGTATCATTTAAAATTTTAAAAGCATATTTTTATTTAATAAGATTTTTTTTTATTTCACTGTATTTCAATTCCACTTTTCTTTCAAAGCAAAGTACTGTGAATTAAAAATTCATTCACTCTGAATTGCTGCTTCTCTTCCTCCTTGTTCTTTGTACCTCTTAAGCTTCTCCCAGACACACCTGCGGAGATGGCTTGCTTCTCATCCTTTTCCTTACCTGGTAGACCCACACACAGCAGGATGCAGTAATAGATGACAGCAGCAGTGCCAGCAAGACAAGGCGATTTTCCATCCCCATCTGGGTCCCTGGCATTGTTTGCCCATGTTGCATCGGTCATGTTCATCTTTTCTTAGTACCTTCCAGCTAGGAGGGAGGCAAAGGAGCAAATGGTGAAGAATGCAGTCAACTCTTGGCCTACATCATCCCAGTTTCCCACAAAGCATGGAACACTTTGATTGAAATTCTCCCTTCGCTAAGCACGGGGTGAAAAACAACAGTACAAGCAGAGAGAAGAAGAAGAAGAAGAAGAAGAAGAAGAAGAAGAAGAAGAAGAAGAAGAAGAAGAAGAAGAAGAAGAAGAAGAAGAAGAAGAAGAGGAGGTGGAGGAGTTTGGATTTGATATTCCGCTTTATCACTACCCGAAGGAGTCTCAAAGCGGCTAACATTCTCCTTTCCCTTCCTCCCCCACAACAAACACTCTGTGAGGTGAGTGGGGCTGAGAGACTTCAGTATAGAGAGATCAATATAGCAATGGTTGCAGCAGCTCTTGGCAACTGTTGATTATGTTTTAACCTCCTGGTGTACTCTGTGGATCCCTAGATTGTGGCAGACCACCCTGATCGGTATCAATATATAAGTGGAGGCTCTCTCGCTTGGCCTAGCGGTCTTGTTCAAGGCAAAAACAGATGGAGAGGTATTAGCTGGATGCCTCTTCTCCTCCCTGACCCAGATATGATCAGCCACTGACTTCTGTTTCCTGAAGATTATCAGCTGGCTACAGGACTTTGAGAAATGCCATGACAGCCAATTCCCACCTTCGCGTCCAAAAGGAATGAAGGCAGGGTGCCCTCTAGACATGTAAAGCGAAGTGGTAGAAGGGTGGCACGCACAAACACACAAGCGCGTGAAATCACGCAACAGAACCCACTGCCAGTGGATTGCTGAAGCCTCAGAGACAGGAGTGGGTCCAATGATTTAAGCACCTGCAAAGATGCTCACTTAGGGAGTGGGCAGCAAGTGATCATTAAATAGAAGCAAGTTAAAAGGTGGGATCCATTTAGTACTAACCCCCCTGAGACAGGAGCTAAGCAGAGGCATATTTGGTTGGAACGGTAGGCATAAAGTCACACAGATGGACAGCAGCAGCATGAATATTGGACACACACACACACACAGACACACACACACCCCTTTATAATGGGCCCTGCTAACTTATTCCAACCTTTCCTAGTTATCTGGACCCCTCCATACAGACCGAAGGTGTAAATAGGTGAATAAACCCTATTTCTTAAAGCTAAGACAGTCTCTGCCATGGCTCAATGCTTCAATGGAACACAGGTCCTGGGTGAGTGCCTGGAGCCCCCTGGAGTCTTGCAGAGAGTGGGGGTGGGCACCCAGCTTTTGTAACAATATGCTGGAATCTCCTGTCCGTCTATCCCATGGGTCTCGTGGAACTGAGCAAGGTAACATCACACCTCGGGTTAATTCCAGGGTACCGGTCCACTTACCCCCTTGTCGATCATGCTACTCTGCTCAACCCACATTGCTAGAAAGGCAGACGTTTGCAGTGCCGTCCAGCAGATGGATCCTGGCGGGAATCTTACCTTGATGCCTTTGCTGCAGAAAGTGGTGCCCTGTCTTTGCTCTTGCTTCTTCTCCCTGATCAGATGGTTCAGCAGTGCATCTCCTCCTCCTCCTCCTCCTCTTCCTCCTCCGTGCACCAAACCTGTAAGCCTTGAGAGCCAGCGCTGAGAGGCAAATTGTGAAATAGGCTGAGCGAGCAGCCAGAGTCTCGGAAAGAGGGAGGAGGAGCAGCAGCAGGTGTGTGCTTGATGCAGACAAACCTGGAATGAGTTGAGAGAGTGTAAGTGGGCTGGCATAGCACAGATGGAGTGGCCACAGGGCATTTTTTTTTGTCAAGCTCCTGTTTCATGGTATAAACTACATGTCGGAAGAGACAGAGCCTCAGATCTGAGTGTTGAATGCAAAATATGTGGGCAGGGTACAAATAATAAAATTATTTTTTTTTAAAAAAATATATTTATTGATTTTATAAAAACATGACAAAGAAAACAGAAAAAGAAACACAGAATATACAGAACAAAACAAAACAAAACACCAACATTACAATAAAAAGAAATATCAAATCAGTCTTATATCACCAATCTTAGTCGACTTCCTCCATTCCCTCCCAACTACGCTTCCTTATCTTACTTCCTTAGTACTTTCCAAATCTTAATTGCAATCTTTTTATCAATTATCTATACCTATTTATACTCTTAATGGATTATATCAATACTGTAAATCTCCTATACCCATCTCAGAATACAATTCTATTCTATTTAAATCTTAAAATTCAATACAATAATAACTCTTAACTAAATCTTAATACCTAATAAACTTGACTAACACTCTTCTACAACCTCCCATAATAATAAAAATTATTATGTGCAGCAATAAAGCCTGTCAATTGCTATTCCTGGGATGTCAAGCCCGTTTAACATCACATACGCCTTTGAAAGATTTGTTGTGGTGTCTGAGGATCAAAACTCAATCTCACCAAACTGTAGGAGAAATGGCTAATTCAAACTGGTTGTCTTTTAAACATATCTACTCTAATATGCTGATTGAACCACTACCAAGGACCTAGCAGTTAGCAAGTGAGTATACTACCTAAAACAGGCATCCCCAAACTTCGGCCCTCCAGATGTTTTGGACTACAATCCCCATCTTCCCTGACCACTGGTCCTCTTAGCTAGGGATCATGGGAGTTGTAGGCCAAAACATCTGGAGGGCCGCAGTTTGGGGGTGCCTGACCTAAAACATCTGAAACATTCATCTTAAAGCAGCAGAGGAGGGTATGAGAGCCACATAGCACATTAAGTTACAAGCAATGCAAGCCACACTATTTCTGGGGACTGCGAACAACATAATTAGATACATGGCAACTATCAGGGCTGATAGAAATGCAGGCACATTTCTAGGCATTGTTGGAAGCAAGAAAAGAAAAACACTGTTGATTACCAACACTCATTAGGTTTTCAGTTATCAGAATACTTAGAAGCGAAGAGCTACAAGAAATAGCATTTGGCTTGATCCATCCCTCCATACTGAATTAGTGGCAAAATAGGAATTTTTTTAGGTCTTGGGAAGCAAACACTAAATGTGACTCAGAAGATCAGGTTCCTTGCAAGTTAACTTGCATATAACAACAAAAATTAAATGCACCCCAGAATAAACGGTGTATATTGACAGGACGGATGTAAAATTGAAGATACCGGTAGTTGCAGTTACAATGCCAATGGGTTGGCAGCAAGACTGTTGGCATTTGGTTGGCCAGCTGCTGCTTTGTTTGTCAAAACCATACATTTTTCTTGGCTAAAGTGATACAGCCTTGCTGGCTCAAGGATAACTGCAACTAAGAAGTATCCTCAGCAGGGATATACAATCAATCAATCAATCAAACAATCAATCAATCAAATTACATAGAAAAGCAAATGTCTTGGTCCAAGCTGACCTCATGACTACAACATCCAGCCTAATTTCAGTGCTTTTTTATTTTTATTTGTGTCCCTGCTTTGTGTAGCCTCTTGCCTGATGAAGAGTTCTGGAGAACTCAAAAGCTTGCCACAGTTTTGTGGCATTTGGGCGAGTCGTAATGAAGGCATTGCCCACGAATGTTAGAATCAAAGTACAATTTTAAACCACACATTTGATGAAAGACACAAGTCAAGGCTCTTTTGATCTGAGGAGGCCAGTTTCAAAGACCAGATCAAGTCTATTTGCATATGGCTAGCAGTTATGTGCTAGGAGACGGGAATGGGTGATCTTAGGCATGGGTCTATGCCCATCACATGAGCTAAACTAAACAAGAAAGCAGGTTGTTGTTGATAGAATAAATCTTATAGGCATGACAAGTTCCTAAAAACCAACAGACTTCCAGTCTTGTTTTGGACAGCCAAATACCTTCCAGTTGACATTCAGCTGGGGCTCCCTGGGTGAATTAGCTCATCAACAACAAAGGGATCAGCAGGAAAAAGCAAGAGAAACTGTATGTCTCTCGTACCCTGGTGTTGCAAATTCTTGGGTTTGGGAGCTTCGCAGCCTGAAAAGATGAGAATATGGTAGTGGGAAGTAGTGGGAGAAATTGGGATCAAATCTCCTATAATCACAGAGGGAGGAGGGGAGTTTTGTTGAAGTAATTCTCCTCCCCCACCTTTTTCATCTTCCACATTTGTCCTGCCTCATTTCAGAATAGCAAAAGATGATCAAGTTTTTGAACGACATGAAGCCTCTGGGTTTCCCACTGCCTTCCAACATGGTGGGGGTAAATGCAACTGCCCGAGGGGGGTCACACAACCCCATGAAATTCATTTAATACAGCTCATTTGCTCAGTTCCACAGGCAACAGGGTTTACCAGGAGGTCAAGGAAAGTTACAGGATTCATTAGTATTGTAACACCTCGGTCAACTTTAGCAACTGGAACTTAATCAGTAACAAACTGTACTGTGTCCCTAAGATTCCTTAAAAGAACTGGTGAGACTACAGTGACTTTCTCTAACCACCGATTTAAGAAGCAGACTGTTATTTTACCTGGCTTGATTACAAAGTTTTAGAAAAGCATTCTGAAGGGGGAGGGGGAATGTAATTCACAAAACTGGCTGGTCAGTGTACATGATTTTGCCCTTTCAAGCCAGGCGATCAATGTTTTGGGATGCTCCTCACACAGTTAAAAGGTAAAGTACCTCTGACAGTTAAGTCCAGTTGCAAACGGCTCTGGGGTTGCGGCGCTCATCTCGCTTTACTGGCTGAGGGAGCCGACGTTTGTCTGCAGACAGTTTTTTCCAGGTCATGTGGCCAGCATACCTAAGCCACTTCTGGCGAAACCAGAGCAGTGCACAGAAACGCCGTTTACCTTCCCATTGGAGCGATACCTATTTATCTACTTGCACTTTGATGTTCTTTTGAATTGCTAGGTGGGAAGGAGCTGGGGCCGAGCAACGGGAGCTCACCCCGTTGCGGGGATTCGAACCACCACCTTTTGATTGGCAAGCCCAAGGCTCATCCACTAGAATCATAGACTATGCTTGTCCTACCCAAAGACCATCTCTGTTGGAAGATGTCTTCTGTCACTTCTCAAACACAACTGCAGAGGGGAAACTGTGCTTGTACAGGATGGTTGTATTTGGGTATTAAAAGGTAAAGGTAAAGGGACCCTGACCATTAGGTCCAGCTTGACCGACTCTGGGGTTGCGCACTCATCTCGCATTATTGGCCGAGGGAGCCGGCGTATAGCTTCCAGGTCATGTGGCCAGCATGACAAAGCCACTTCTGGCAAACCAGAGCACATGGAAACGCTGTTTACCTTCCCGCTGTAGCGGTTCCTATTTATCCACTTGCATTTTGACGTGCTTTCGAACTGCTAGGTTGGCAGGAGCAGGGACCGAGCAACGGGAGCTCACCCCGTCGCAGGGACCGAGCAACGGGAGCTCACCCCGTCGCAGGGATTCGAACCACTGACCTTCTGATCAGCAAGCTCTAGGCTCTGTGGTTTAACCCACAGCGCCACCTGGGTATTAGGTTTCTTTTAAATATGTTTTTGAGACACTGGTTTCTTCATTTTTGTGAGCTGAATTTTATGGTTTGGATTTTATAGCTTTGTGAGCCACCTTTGTGGCTGAAAGGCAGCACAGGAATAAGCTCTGCCCTATCTTTTCTGCCATTGGGTCTAAATTTTTAGACCCAGGTCTTGAGGAGGGAAAGCCATCTGGTCTGAGTTGCGGAGAACTGATTTTCCACGGGCTACTTGTGTTAGGACGACCCTTTTAAGCAGCGTGCAAGGTTTGCTTGGGCAGTTTGAATCAATTTTTTTGAAGTTTGAGCCGTTCAGTCTGATAAACAAGTAACATTGTATTGTTACTATGAATACCTTGGAGGTTTTCTTTGTATTGCTGTTTTGTATTGATTGTTTTTGTTGTTTTACCTACGGGAGAAGCAGATCGATGGACCCACTCCCTCACAACATAAACCTTCATTTGGCAGAAAGTACACAAAATGGGGGAAAATGAGGCACCCGACATGTGAAGCCACCCTCACCCCCCCCCACTAACAAATTATACCATGTGTATATTTGTAGACAAGCCTTTTCTCCAACCTGGTTCCATCTAGATCTTGTTGGACTGTAGCTCCCATCATTCTTGGCAGTTGTCTACGCTGCCTGGGGTTGGGAATTGCAGTCGAAATTCCTGGACTGCCGGAGGACACCACATTGGGGAACGCTGCTGTGGCTACAGCCTCTCCAATCCTCTAACTCAGAAGTAATTAAAAGGTAAAAGTAAAAGACCCCTGGATGGTTAAGTCCAGTCAAAGACGACTTATGGGGATGCAGCGGTCATCTCACTTTCAGGCCGAGGGAGCTGGCGTTTGTCCACAGACAGCTTTCCAGGTCATGTGGCCAGCATGACTAAACCGCTAATGGCGCAACGGAACACCGTGACAGAAGCCAGAGCGCACGGAAATGCTGTTTACCTTCCCGCCGCAGTGGTACCTATTTATCTACTTGCACTGGCATGCTTTTGAACTGCTAGGTTGGCAGGAGCTGGGACTGAGCAACGGGAGCTCACCCTGTTGCGGGGATTCGAACTACCGACCTTCTGATCGCAAGCTCATGAGGCTCAGAAGTAAGTCCTATGGAGTTCACTACTTTCCCGGGAAAGTAGTGGCTATAGGACCTCCACTGCTGGACTAGAGCCACTGACCTCATGCAGCAGGACTCTTTTCCTGTGTTCTTAAGAACTACAGCGTAAGCCCCCAGCTGTCCAGGACACTCAATGACAATGGCTGAGTTGGAGAGGGGGTCCTGTTTCTGGTCACATAGCCCCTTCTGGCCACTTTCACAGCCCTTGGGTGCTTGCCTTGTGTAAATATCACTAGGTGCTTAAGCAGTGAACTGATGGACTGATAGAGGAGCTTTGCACTTGCCATCTCAAAGTAAACAGAAGCTGCCACTCAGTGCGAGAAGGCTGGAAAATCACCAGCAAGGAAAGAAACATCCCACCCTCTCAGTTCCTGCCTCTGCGTTCTCTCTCCCCTGCTCACCAGCACACCTGCAAGCTCAGGTAAAGAGATTTCTCTGGGTGCCTGTGGGAAACAGACAGTTGGAATCATAATGCAGCACCCAGAGCAATATTTTTATATGCCTTGTGACTGATGATTGTGCAAAGAGGAGGCAGAGCAAATAAAAACAGAATAAACCTATTGATATTTTGTGGATGTCGGTGCACCCATTTGTCTAGACATCCTGTTAATTTGCTGGGCTGTGTAACTATGACTGTGCAGAAAAAGTTTAATCTTACAGCGGAGGATATTCTATCGAGCGATATGCCTACTGTACGGAAATTAACAATGGGACAACGAAAATGGACCCTACGCACTCCAAATGGTGGCCAAGAGATCGGTTTTGATGAATTGGAAGAATAAAGATATGACACCCTTTAACCAATGGATTGACAACAGGACGTCACTTGCAACCTATGAACAGACTGCTAGCATTGGAAGATGTACCATAAATGTAGCACAGGTCCTGCAGCAAGAAAAGTCAGCGGCTTTGACCATCGGCTGAGTCATTCGCCCTTCTGTGCGAATGAATCACCTTACGTAAATCATTTCCAAGACAATTTGCCTCTGATGCTTAGCGCTCACAGGTGGAAAAGGGCAACACCAGGGTACGGAGGAAAAGTGCTAAGCAGCTTTGTTGTTGTTGTTTAGTCGTTTAGTCGTGTCCGACTCTTCGTGACCCCATGAACCAGAGCACGCCAGGCACGCCTGTCTTCCACTGCCTCCCGCAGTTTGGTAAGACTCATGTTCGTAGCTTCGAGAACACTGTCCAACCATCTCATCCTCTGTTGTCCCCTTCTCCTAGTGCCCTCCATCTTTCCCAACATCAGGGTCTTTTCCAGGGAGTCTTCTCTTCTCATGAGGTGGCCAAAGTATTGGAGCCTCAGCTTCAGGATCTGTCCTTCAAGTGAGCACTCAGGGCTGATTTCCTTCAGAATGGATAGGTTTGATCTTCTTGCAGTCCATGGGACTGCAAGCAGCTAGTTGCATATAATTGCCCACCGCAGAAAGAGGGCCAATAGAGAGAAGCTTCTAGAAGCAGACAGTCTGAACAGGAAGCAGTTGGCTCTGTGTGGAAACAGCTCAGCTTGGCTCAGCTTGGCTCCCGCTTGCTTGAACAAAGTCTTTTTTTACAAGTATTTTGTACCAGTTGTCCATCATATATATTCCCCGTGATGGTCCTGATGAATCTTGCCCTTTGCAGGATCTCACCCACAGGAAGCACACCTATTCCTGCCAGCCACCACTAATTGCCCAAGGCCCTAGCGCTGTTCCTTCCCTTACCGCTTAGCTTCCCCATCCATCCATCCATCCATCCATCCATTCCCTCCCTCCTTTCTCCTTTATGCCTGCCTGCGTTGCCTCAGCAAGCTGTTGTTTTTCACGCTGGTGGTTAAATGAGCCATTGGCAGATGGCCTGTCAAACAATTAACCTACAAATGGCAGGCAGTGCCGAGCACCATAGCGGATAATAATCCAAGAATCCATATTTGCCCAGTTTGGCAGCCTTACTTAGCAGTAGATAGTGGCGCGTTCAGGGTGACAGCGCAGCCGTTCTTTGCACCTAAAAAGGCCAAGGGGTGACTTTGCTTTTTGTCCCCGTATCTTTCTGAAATCACATCTCCATCTTCTCAGTTCAGAACACTCAGCTCCTTTCCAGGGGAGTCACTACCCCCCCACCCCCCATAAAATATTGTCTATGCTGGGGAACTTGTTCCTATGCAGGATAGATGGATAATGGATTTCAAGCCTCAATATGGCATACCAGAAAGGGGCAATTCTATTACAAAGGAAGGTAGATTTGAAGGAGGATTGTTCTACCATATTTTCCAGAGACACAAACAGATTTACAGAAGCTGCCCCGGTTTCTGATTTGATAATGCAGTGTCCCATTTTTCCTTAGGATGTCTCTATTTTCATCGGAGAAAAGTCAGAGGGTATAGTAGGATGCCCCCAGTTTCATTGGAGAAATGTTGGAGAGCATGGAGTTATGTGACCTCGAGCCAAGGGGTCACATAACCTTTAGAAGACATCTGAAGGCAGCCCTGCATAGGGAAGGTTTTTTTTAAAAAATCTTTAATGTTTCATTATGTTTTTACTAGTCTCATTCAGCCCATTAAATAAATGGGTGCTAGAACATTCGGCCTGTTTCGGCGACGGCAACACGTGTGGGGGGGGGCGCGATTGGCTCCTCCCACGGCCGCCGCTTCGTCGGGGCGCTCCGCTGAGCCCAGCTGGGCAGCGGGCGCCCAGGAGAAGGTCGGGATTCTTCTGAGGACCGCGAGGGAAACGGTAGGCAGAGGGGTGGGGGAGAGCGTGTGTGTGTGCGTGCGATGCCCGCTTGCTGCTGGTCGTGGGGGGCGTAGGGGGGGAAGGAAAAGGAAGCAGCCTCCTCGTGCAGTGAGGCGCTTGTCCGTCCGGGAGCAGCGGTTGGCAGAGGGGTGGGGGGTGGGGAGAGTGTGTGTGTGTGTGTGTGTGCGTCCGGTCTCTGTGTCCAATCCCTGTGTCCATGGGGCACATGCGCAGTAGCGCGGACACAGGGACTGGATGCAGAGACACAGGGACTTTATTATATAGGATATGAGTTGTACGCCTCCCAGAGTGGCTGGGGCAACGCAGTCAGATGGATGGGCTATAAATAACACTATTGTTGTTGTTGTTGTTAGTCGCCATCGTATTGAACAGGACATCCCTATTTTTATTGAAGAAATGTTGGAGAGTATGCTTTGGCCCAGGAGAAAGAGATGCCTCTTTTTCCATTTGACATGGCATCACTGCTCTTGGCACTCAGGAGTGCTCCTTCCTGTTTCTTACTAAGATTGCATTGTAATAGTGCCACACCAGAGGGAAAAGATGCCCTTTTAGAAGTAAGTTGATGGAGTTAGGGAGCTACTCTCACCATTGCAGCAAAGGGCTGGGAGGAGAGGTGGGTGGGAAACTGTGTTTTTCTACCCATTGCCACACGTGGCTAGAGGGTATATATGGTCACACTGTTAGACTAAATACAAGGGAAAGAATGGGAGGGGAGTCATGTCACTCACTGCTAGTGATGTTGCAGCATAACCGGGACGGATGACACTTCCACGATCACATTTGGCCCACTGTAGCAAAGGGGATGTGATCGCTTGCTTGGGCGTGGGTGGGGAATCATCTAATTTCCATCAGCAAGAAAATGTTTTAGTTTGAGGCTTGGGGAAATGTGATATCCTGTATTTTTATGCAAACCCCTCCCCCCAAAATATTCACATCATTCGCTTGCAGAACTGCATCACAACATTTGGAGAAGTGCGAATTTCAAAGGATGGACGGTGTTTCGGAAGATGCAAATTATGTAGGTTTGCGTTCAGTCTGAACTGAGCGGAGTTTCTCCTCCCTCCCTAGCAAAGGCTGGCGTCGGTCCAGAGCTATTGGCCTGCCCAGTGCTGAGACACAGGTCAAGGGCTCTTCCACCCCTCCCAGTTTGAAGAGTGGACACTGCAATCAAGATGGGGGAGTTGAACTTTAGGGGAGGGGAGTTCTTCCTTTAATGCACTCCTGCACTTCGCCATGCAAGAGAATGAAATGAAATGAAATTGCTCGGGCAGTGGACCTGTCCCAGCTCTCTCTCTCTCTCTCTCTCTCTCTCTCTCTCTCTCTCTCTCTCTCTCTCTCTCTCTCTCTCTCTCTCTCTCTCTCTCTCTCTCTCTCTTCTCTCTCTCTCTCTGCATAGGCTTTTTCTATCTGAAATGAACAGGAGGGTGGATTGAAAAGACTGGCTCTGCAGACTATTCATGCGGCCACCAGGAGACACTCTTACTCAAGAAACGAATTGCATGAAGTCTAATTCTCTGGCCTCTTCAGAAGCAAAAGGCAGAGAGAACCAGATCTCCCTCCACCCTATTCCTGATAGATAAGGCTGAAATGATATTGATTATTAGGATTCTATAATATCTCTCTCTCTCTCTCTCTCTCTCTCTCTCTCTCTCTCTCTCTCTCTCTCTCTCTCTCTCGGTGTGTGTGTGTGTGTAGGTTTGCAGCCACAGCCAATCAAACTTTGTAAAGTCTTGTTTTAAGGATACTGCGTGTTGCTGGGGGGGGGGGAGTACATAAATTTGATTACTAGGTTATTTTTAATTGGATTAACGTTTGTTTTAAACATTTGATTAGATTACACACCTGGTATTTGCTATAGTGTACCTACGTAAGAGCACTTAAACCAGACGAAGTACCCTTTTATGCACTTAAGAACCCATGCAGTCCCAGTGCGGGTAGAATGATTTGTTCAACTTTTCAAATGCGTGTTTGTTGATGAAGTAGGGGAAACTGTTTCTGCTGGTGACTATGCTGATGACTATTATTTTGAGCAGGGTGCATGTGTGAATCCAATGTCCCAGATGAATCGACATGCCCACTGCGCAGCCCAGGACCTCCATACACACCGGCCACGTTCGGTCCCCAGGGAGGTCACTTTGACCCTGCTAACACAGCGGTTTGACTTCACACCTGGAGATGCGCTCCATTGTCTCTGCAGACAGATGCCAACACCAACACCTTTGTCAGCTGTGTATCACCTGTGCGTAGGAAAATGCCACCTATGGGCCATCAGAGCTGTTGTCCATAATTATTTTTGTTCCCCTGCCTAGGAGTTACTTCCCCCCTCCTATGGATTCATGGAGCCAATAGCCCCACTCTCCATGCTCCCATGAATCTGCTACCGTGCCGTGCATCATAGCAGCCAATACCACAAACCCTACTCTCCTCCTTATCACCAGCTTTTTACACCCCATCTGTGTGTTTCCAAGCATAATTCTGCCTGCTCCACCTCTTCTCCCAGCAAGAAATAATAGCCCTGAGTCAACAAAGCGAGTGCAGCTAATGGTGAGTAAACACACTCTAAATTTCCTGGGATCAATATGAAGTGGCTCTTCATAGAAGGCGGCCCTGGTACTGGTTTTTAGGATGGTGCTGCAATTGTGAGCTGAACATGTGGTCCTAGGAAACATGGACCATGTTTGCTTATCAGGAACACCACTGGTTTGGCGATTCAGGGCTATGAGCCTCTTATTGGATGAAAAGAAGCACAGAGGATAAAGAAGGACTGCAGCAGATCCCAACAGGAGCAAACACGAGAGGCTCTGGGGGTGACAGGAGGAGGAGGAGGCTAGGAGAGCCTCCTTCCACCCTTCCTGTGCACAACAGCCTTGTAAGGTGGAACAGTAGCAACTTGACTATCTGGTCATCGCTGCCACCACCAGTCCCTTTCAAACTTGCAGCCTCAGACCAGAGCTGTAGCTAGGTGATCTTGCGCCCCTGGCAGAACTGTCCAGATTGCGCCCCCTGGCCACTGACACATTAGCTCTTCTTTCCGCCTCTCCTCCTCCACCACCACCCCATTCAATTCACCCTCTATTAAAAACCTTTTCTTATGAGGCTACGAGAAGCCAAGTTACAGGGAACCAGGCAGAGGGCCTTCTCGGTAGTGGCACCCACCCTGTGGAATGCCCTCCCACCAGAGGTGAAAGAGGACAACAATTACCAGACCTTTAGAAGGCATCTCAAGGCAGCCCTGTTTAGGGAGGCTTTTAATGTTTGATGGATTTCTGTATTTTAATATTTTGTTGGAAGCCGCCTAGAGTGCCTGGGGGAACCCGGCCAAATGGGCGGGGTATAAATTATAAATAATAATAATAATAATAATAATAATAATAATAATATTTATGGACATTTTTAAAGCCGATTTTGCGCCCCCCCCTCGCCTGTGCCCCTGGCGGGGCCCCACCTCACCACCCCCCTAGCTACGGCCCTGCCTCAGACAAGAAGGGACTCTAGGGTGCAAACAGGGTCATAAATAACTTCCCCAATGCCATCACGAACCCCCCTCCCTTTCTAAAAAGATGTCTGGAGGCGGTCTCAAACACCACAACAGCACAGAGTTTTGCACTTAAGATGTATGAAACAAAATTTAAAAAGTCCTTCCAGTAGCATCTTAGAGACCAACTAAGTTTGTCATTGGTATGAGCTTTCATGTGCATGCACACTTCTTCAGATACACTGAAACAGAAGTCACCAGACCCTTATATATAGTGAGAGGGTGGGGAGGGGTATTACTCAGAAGGGTGGTGGGAATGGGTGATTGGCTGATAGGTGTGGTAAACCTGTTGATGACTGTTAACAACTGCAATTAGTCTTACAGGAAAAAGCAAGGGGTTAGATGGCTAAAAATTGTTTTATCATGTATAATGAGATAAGAATCCAATGTCTCTATTCAGACTAGGTCTCTCCATGGTTTTAAGTTTGGTAAAGGTAAATGGACCCCTGACCATAAGGTGCAGTCGTGACCGACTTTGGGGTTGCAGCGCTCATCTCGCTTTATTGGCCAAGGGAGCCGACGTACAGCTTCCAGGTCATGTGGCCAGCATGACTAAGCCGCTTCTGGCGAACCAGAGCAGCACACGGAAATGCTGTTTACCTTCCCTCCGGAGCGGTACCTATTTATCTACTTGCACTTTGAAGTGCTTTCGAACTGCTAGGTTGGCAGGAGCAGGGACCGAGTAACGGGAGCTCACCCCATTGCGGGGATTTGAACCACCGACCTTCTGATTGGCAAGTCCAAGAGGCTCAGTGGTTTAAACCACAGCACCACCCACGTCCCACTTTAAGTTTGGTAATAAGTTGCATTTCAGCAACTTCTCTTTCCAGTCTATTTCTGAAATTCTTTTGTAGTAAGACCGCTATTTTGAGATCTTGTATAGAATGTCCTGGGAGATTGAAGTGTTCTCCTACTGGTTTTTCTGTCTTGTGATTCCTGAAGTCAGATTTATGTCCATTTACCCTTAAGATGTATGCTTGCCTCTGCCATCTGGGCCGGATTGAAGAGGAATCGGTTTCGGCAATAACTGTGTCAGTAAGCAAACATCTGGAAGCTCAGTGTCTAAATCCGCAAAGGATACCCGGAAATAGCAGCCCCTGCCACCACCAACGCCATAGGGATTTAAACCTACGTGTGATAATTTCCTGCACTGTTTATAGTCCCAGAAGGCAAGTGCCTCTGCCTCAGGTCCCCAGAGTAGTGCCTTTTGACCTTGGTCTGCTAGAATCAAGGAGCAGGAGGGCCTGGGCAGATGACCAGAGCCAACAGCCTTTTGCACAGGGCAGCGGGAGAGAATGATATTCCCTGTGGCTGAATCTACCCTGGCAGTTAGTTCACGTTTTGACTCAGGAATGCAATAGTATGTCAAGAGCAGGGCCATTTTCCCCATCAGCTGTGGCATCCACAGGGGATCACTTCCTTCAGTGATCAGCTTTCATTCTTAAAAAACAACAACCCCGCGCACAATTCCTTAGCTCTTTTATTTGTCAAAACATAAGGGGAAGTGTGCAGGCGATATTAAGTACAGTAGTCAATGTGCTTCATGCTTTCATGTACTCTGGCCAACCAGTGCAAAGGCACTAGGCTTCTGCTTGTGGCTTCCTGTCCCTTCTGGCATTAGGTGATGTCCAATTGCCTTGGCAGCAACATGTGGATCTAAAGGGAAATCCATATGTACCTTTTGTTTTTTCTGGCTGTGCCAGTTGCACCAAAGAGCTCAAAAAAGGCACAAGGTTATGCTTGGGAAAAGGGCGGTGGGCGTTGACGGAGACTTGCACAGAGAACAAAGGGCATCGGAGCTATGACAATTCACCCTCCAACATTTCTCCAACAGGGACACCCTATTCATTCATTCATTCATTCATTCATTCATAAACAAACAAACAAACAAACAAACAAACAAACAGATAAAATTATTTATATCCTACCCATCTGACTAGATTGCCGATCTGGGTGACTTCCAACACTTATAAAACATAGCAAAACATTACACATAAAAAAGCTTCCCTATACAGGGCTGCCTTCAGATGTCTTATAAAAGTTGGACAGTTCCTTATCTCCTTGGCTCAGGGGTCACACATAACTCCACATCCTCCAACATTTCTCTGATGAAAATAGGGACGCCCTAAGGAAAAGCGGGACATCCCGGGATCCACTCAGAAACTGGGGTGGCTTCTGAAAATCTGGGACTATCACTGGAAAACAGGGACACTTGGAGGGCCTGCTATCAGTTATTAAGAACTTGGGTGGCATATCTGCCCTGAGTGTGTGGCCATGTAGGAGTGATAGGAAAGTTGCATTGAGAGCACTGGAGAGTTGTGAACAAGTCATGGGCTGGATCCTTCCTTCCAGCCATGCTGCTGTGGGTGAGAATCCCATCACCCTGTCCTCTTGCCAGTGGGAGTCACATTGACACTCCCTCTGTGTGTGTGTATCTGTGTGCGCATTGCCTCATTCCCACCCAGTGCCACCCCTGCCCCAGGGCCATGCTCCAGCAGACTCGATGACCTTCATTCATGCCCCATCCAGTTTGGTCACAGCTGGAGGAATATTAGCCTGTTCCCATTTATTGAGTAGCTGTCTGGACTGATGGGATTCATGCTGGCATCTGCTTTTTGTATTAAGCAGGCAAGTGAAGTGTAAACTCTCCCACCCGCCTGAGCACAAGCCTTTCATGTCTGGCCTTGCTGCTTCATGGACACCTCTTTCTGCGATGTCAGGGTCAACCAGCCGAGTTATTTTCACAAAGAGAAGCAAACAACAACAACAACAACAACAACAACAACATTTATACCCCTCCCATCTGACTGGGTTACCCCAGCCACTCTGGGC